>NW_004443937.1:39878667-39906103 GCF_000243295.1 Trichechus manatus latirostris | reverse complement strand
GCAAATTGCAAACCGAGCCTCCTGCTCAAAAATCGCCCCTGAGCACCTGTCCTAGTGGGGTAGCGAAAAGCACGTGATGAGAACAGAAGACAAAGAAGTGGATGCCACTGGGAACTGGAGTCTCTGAGGTCAACGGACCATCAGAGCGAAACCCATCTTTTGTGAATTCTCCGTGCCCTGTTCGCACTTTGCTTTCATTTGCGTCTGGGGGCTTCTGTTTCAGCGTTCTCCTGATCCGTGAATTACCACTGCCGCCGCTGAGACTTTACTGACGTCTTATTTAAGGCACATCTCCCTTTTCATTTTCACCCCTTGGTCTGGTTTCTTTTATATAACATATCTCAACTGCTTTATTTGTCTACTTACCTGCTGTTTAAACTGTCTCCTCCCCTGGAATGTAAACTCCATAAAAACAAGAACCCCAGCTGTACTTCTTTACCAAACCAATCAGGAGGAAAAAAAAAAAAAAAGGTGGTGACAATTGATCACTTTGCCCTGGCCATCAATGAGCGGTCGAGTGTCATGCCTTTAGGAAGCATATCACAGATGCTTAACGGGCCAGGAAATATTTTAGAACGTTTCCTTTAAACTTAGGATTCTATAAGTGCAAGTTTCAATAAATGAGCGGTGGGAGTTAGCTATATTCACACTGCATGTGGAGTTCTTTGACTTCCCCCAGCCAAAAAAAAAAAAAAGGCCTGAGGAATTAGTTTATCTATAAATCCTATGACTCCGCGTTGAATAAAACGGTCGGTTGTTCACTTGAAAATGACTAATTTATACTTTTGGAGGAAGGACTGAAAATTTCTTGGCAATACTTCAACTGATTGATAATTTAGAACAATGATTGACTAGAGAGTCGAAGTGGAGCTAATAGGCTCTCATTTTCCTCTTTATTATTTCAGACAAATTGGTAAGTCATGGTGGAGGTGTGGGACGTTTCTGGGTCAACTGGCTAGAAGCTTTGGATTAAAAATGGAGGGAGATATTTGATCTTAATTCCCTAAGGTGCTGACCTCATACCTAGTGGTGCTCGGTAACTTTGGGATTGCGTTGCTTCTGATGCTTCCCAATGCTATTTCATGTAAGGCAAAGCCGAAGTGGACTACGGCAGACTCTTACTGTGACTCTGGGCCACATCATGTTAGACACTAGCTGGAATACAATGGATCCAATACAAGCCTGACCTCAATAAATTCAAAATCTGGCAAGAGAGATGTATATACCTATAAATCGTTATCCTACCAGGTAAAAAGGGTTAAGTGTCTTAAGAGAGGGACATGAACAAATACCTTGGGAGCCATTAGCTTGCAGACTGATGTGAGGAATCTGCATGATAGGGAATTAGTGATTGACACCAATGTGAGAAAGCCAAACTAGCATGAACAGTGCAGGCTGGTAACAGCAATTAGAGTTGTAAAACGGCTGAGAATGGAAGGCTGGCATGAGAATCTGGTGCAGATCCTCCGGTGCATAAAGCTCCGTGGCTGTCTTTGGAAAGATAGGATTCAGATAAATTGTGTCCAAGAAGGTCCCAAGTGAGCCGGGTCCTAGAAAGTGCACGGGGTTTAGTTGGAAATTTCCACCTGTCCCAGGGAGATACGGCTTTACTAGGCGCCATGTTGTTGTGGCTGCTTCCAGGGGTACTGACGTGCTCTTATCTCCAAGGGAGAAGTGGCTGAGCCCCACAACTGAACCCCAAAACTTTTAAAGAGAGCTTGATTTTTCATCTGCATAGAACAGTTGTGTATCTTAGCGGCCACTCTGCTTCCACTGCCTTTGAATTTGTACCACCTGCTGAGGACCCAGATGCAAGGGCTCACCTCAAGGAGTGAAGGATTGCGAACATTTTCCCTCTTCTGTAGATTTAAGTGACTTCCAGAATATTTACGTTTTGGGTATTAACCATTGCCTTTTGTATATGTTATTGACAAATCCCTCTCGTGGGTTAGATTTGTGAGTCAAGGTCAATGACAGGTTAGGCAGATCTCTTAATTTGGGCCAAAACAACTATGAAAATCTTTAAGAAATTATTCTCCTGTCCTTCCTATGGATCCCTGGTGGCGCAGTGATAAAGAGCTCAACTGCTGACCTAAAGGTTGGCAGTTCAAATCCACCAGCTGCTCCTTGGAAACCCTATGGGGCAGTTGTACTCTGTCCTATAGGGTTGCTATGATTTGGAATCAACTTGACGGCAATGAGTTTGTTTTTTTGGTCCTTCCTGCAGGTGTTGATAGTTCCCAGTGTAACCATGTTATAAAGCTGCTCATTTATGAAGAGCAGTTTTCCACTCAGCTATCTATTTATTCATCAAATACATACTGAAGGCCCACTTCAAGCCTCTTTACTCGCACACGGTACTCAGAAGGTCCTAGCAGTCGAAGAGGAAGTACATCAGGCACGTAAGGCACTGCCATTTGTTTCCAGAAGCGCTGTGGGCAAGTCAAGAGTAAGGGGATTCATTGCTCTAAGAATGGCAAGGAGGAGGTGGCATTGGAGGAGGGCTTTGGAAGGTGGATGGGATCTGGCCGTGCAGAGTTGAGCAATGGGAAAGGACAGTTGAAGAGGAGAAGGAATGGTGAGCAAAGGCTTAGCCTTAGAAACCCCGGAAAGTTTATGGGGAGAAGTATGCTTGGACTGAAATGTAAAGTGTGTACAGAGAAATTGTTCTTCGTAAGGCTGAGCTATCTCCGACTCAAAGGTCTTCTTTCATAAAGGAATAATAATATTCCAGGTACTGTTCCGTGTATATCATTAGCATTAAATCATCCATTCTCATCATAACCCTATAACCAAAACCAAACCAAACCCATTGCCGTTGATCCCAACTCATAGTGACCCCGTAGGACAGAGTAGGACTGCCCCATAGGGGTTTCCAAGGAGCGACTGGTGGATTAGAACTGCCAACCTTTTGGTTAGCTGCTGAGCTCTTAACCACTGCACCACCAGGGCTTCTATAACCCTATACTGTAGGTGCTATTGTTATAGGTGAAGAAACTGAGGCATCTGTGGTTATGCCAATTACTAGTAAATGGTGGTGCTGGAATTTGAAACTAGGGATTGGAGGCCATGGTGGTGCAATGCTAGAATTCTCACCTTCCATGCAAAGACCAGGGTTCGATTCTGGCCATTGCACCTCATGTGCAGCCAATACCTGCCCGTCATTGGAGGCTTGCATGTTGCTATGATGCTGAACAGACTTTGGTGTTTTCAGACTAAGATGGACTAGGATGAAAGGCCTGGTGATCTACTTCTGAAAATCAGCCAATGAAAACCGTATGGATCACAATGGTGCCATCTGCAATCGATTATGGGAATGGCTCAGGGCTGGGCAGTGTTTCCTTCCACTGTTGGTGGGGTCTTCATGGGTCAGGGGTCGACTGACAACAACAACATCCAGGCTCCAGAGTCCTTGCTTCTATAAAGGAGGCCGGAGCATCTAAATCAAAGTATGAGGAGAAATGCTGAGTGTAGGTAGATTTGCCAAGCGGGACAGCTGATGAACTTGGAGATAGTGTGCAGCTTTGGGTATTTCCTCGAGCAGAGAGAAGGATGAGTGCTCCTGCCTCCAGCTAACACGAAGGGGATTGCCCTGCGCTTGGCCACCTTCCTGTGAGTTAGCCGCGCCTGCAGCCAGTTTGCAGCCACGCGGAGATACGGAGAGAAGTCGCCGGTGCAGGAAACAAAAGTGTTTTTCAGGGGCTCTGCTGCCGCGGTTAGCCTAGGCCAGGGTTATGAAAGGGGCTTTTCTGCGTCCGCTGCCTTCCGGGGTTACATTCTTAGTGAATCTCCTGCCTCAAAATGGAGCTTGTTAGTTGCGTGTCATCTGAGGGTGGCAATCAGTTGCATGTGTTTGGTTGGGTGCCAGCCCCTGGGGCGCCAGGCCTCGGTGCCGGAGCCACTGTTTGTCATGAATTACTCTCTAAATAAAAGCGAGTTTTTAAAATGGAGCCTGCTAATTTGGGTTTTGCTAACCCCCTCTGAAGAAGGCTTGGCCTGTTCGGTGCCAGCTGGCTGAGTTGGCATTCAGCAAGAAACTGGGTCCCTACCAAAAATTGCATTGTCCCCCATCCCCCTCTGAGTGCAAAATGCGAGTGAGAAGCTGGCTGGCGCCAAGGAACAGGGGGGACAAGGGCAAGGACAGCACAGTAACTGGGACACTGAGGGGCACTGGACTGCCGTGTTATCCCCGCATCTCTCGCCACCTTAGAAAGGAAAGCCGCCCCTCTCTTTCCCCACTCGCGCTGTCCTCGGCCACCCATTCAGTGACTTTCTACATAAAAGCGTTCCTCATCCAATTGCTTATACACTGTACCTTTTATACCCTTCCAAGTCATACTTAAGGGATTATCACTGCAGCTTTTAACTTCCCCTAGAAAGAGCTGAATGAGCGTGAATGGGGCGGAAGAGTCCTCAGTGAGAAAGTGTCCCCCACCCCAAAATGCTCACAAAACCCCTAATCACGATGTAAGAATGCCATCCTGTCCTTGGCGGTGGCTGGCTACAAATGCGCTAATTAACAATTACTGTACATATAGGCAATAATTACAAGGAGTCATATCGCACACACAACTCGTGGTAACAGGAAGCCTTGCACAAACCAGGCCCTGGTCACCTTAATGTGGCACTTTTTCATATTAAGAGCAATCCCACCGACCGAGGTTTTGATTCCTGAAATGCAGCACAGTGCTAACTGGAAGATTTGTTCTCTTACACTTTCCAGGTGGATAATCTGATCACGAAAAAACAGCTCATGTGATGCAATCAACAGCTGAAAACAGGACCTCCTATCTGTCTATCTACCTGTTATCTTTCTATCTGCCATCTATCAATCAATCATCCATCTACCTATCATCTATGTGTATCTCTCTATCATCTATCTGTCTATCTATCTATCATCTATTTATCTATCTTTTGCAAGCATCCCTTTGTCTCCAAATAAAATTGCTGGGGAGACTTGTATATAGGCAAGACAGAGAGAGAATTTAAATAAGATTTACATTGGCTCAGAAGATTCAGGAAAAATGGAAGCTGTTCCTCATAAGACTGCGTCCATGCAGCAGATTGCTGAGAGGTATGAGTCATTCTGGTACTAATGTAGTGTACAGTAACTTTCCTGGAGTGAAGTGTTTGTTTGTTTCTTCAATCTGTTTCTTTGATGTCGACACCTCTGTTCTGAATGCAGCATATTACGTTTACTAATAAACTGACACTCAGTACCTAAGACACTCAGCCTGAAAGCTTTCCTGACAGGACAGGAATTTGCTTTTTTTTTACAAAATTGATGATGAAGGACATTTTGAATACTTGAGTACTGTGAATAGTTTTAAGGGGATTTTATTTTTGCGTTTTGCAGCTTCTTTAAATGCTCATTTAATATTTTGGGTCTCGGCAGGACAATGTATTGCTTTTAAGAGTAAGAGCCGATAAGAAGCCCGTGGAGCCTTGAATTTATAATGTAACTGACAGCGTCGTGGTGGACCAGGTATGGGATGCACGTGATTATGTCTGCAAGCTGAAAATAAACCAGCTGGTATTTGTTCTGAAAACGTTCCAAGAACACCCTCCTGTTGATGGCCCATGGCTTGATCCAGCATCTGGTAAACTAATATATTGTCATTTTTACCATGAAAGTCAGCGCAAATCATTAATGATTCCAGTAGCCATTTACGTTCTTCTCTTGTCTAGAATACGCCAATTACCATGAAATCATTCCCATTAGCGACATGATTGAATGATAATAACCTGAGTGTAAATTGTTGGCTGAAATTCTTTCATAATGACAATAATGAACTGTGCGTTTGAGTCCTTGCTGGGCTCTGTTAAACAGGAAGGTTGGCTGTTACGTGTTTCTAACCCCTGACAAACAATACTTCTTAATGACTATGTGAGTTGGAGGAAATATACCATCTTGCAGATTTGTTTCAGTGTGGGAACTTAGCATTTTTGTTTAATTCACTGGGGAAGGGAATCACTGTTTACTATTAAAAATGGTGTTCAGGGACCACTTTGTGACGTACACATATTATGATCATCAGCACTGCTTGGTGTACATACTTCATCTTTTCTCTCGTTATAGACAACATCTGAATTTTTTAGTGACATATTCCACATGTAGTCACCATCAGAGATGAAATAATACCATCAGTTCCACTAACCCTAAGAAAAGTGCAGAGAGCCCAGTACTGTTATGAGTTCATTATTATTTCTCTTTTCCCTAATCTTGATCTGTAAGGCCACGTGACCTGCCTAACTGAAAATGCCTATGGAGCAGATAGTTCAAGATGTGTAAGAGGATCAGGTGGGAAGAACTGCTCCAGCCCCGCTGGAAGTTCAGTAGGGCTTCTACTCAGGAATAGGACAGAATAGCTACGTTCTCCAAAACATCTAGGGAAATTAACTGAGGCATTGGACACATCTTGTGACCCACCTGACATCCTCTTGTACCACTGGTTATTCTTGCCATTGCTGTGGAACCCAGCTTAGGGCAGTGGACTGAAAGCCTCCTGCCTACACCGCGTTAAGTATCCTCATTCTCTGCCCTAGGACTTCTCTGACACCTTGGTGTGGGACTGGCAGCCTGGAAGTGCAAGGGAGTTAATAACCCATGGGGTAAACCCTGGCCAGTGGGAGACGGGAGCTGATGGATAAACGCTCCCCTCTCCCATGCCTTGTTCAGACAATTCTGAGGCACATTTACAAGGTTTCTCAGAGGGTCCCAGCAGGATTGAACCCCAGTTGCTCACAATGGTGATCAACTTGAGAATTTACCTTATTTTGTATTTCCCTCTGGTCATGATAAACAACATCATGATAAATGGAGAAAACATTGAAGTGGTCAAGGATTTCATTTTACTTGGATCCACAGTCAACACCCGTGGAAGCAGCAGTCAAGAAATCACACAACATATTGCATTGGGCAAATCTGCTGCAAAAGACCTCTTTCAAGTCTTAAAAAGCAAAGATGTCACTCTGAGGACTAAGGTGCTCCTGACCCAAGCCACGGTGTTTTCAGTTGCCTCATGTGCATGTGAAAACCGGACAATGAATAAGGAAGACCGAAGAAGAATTGATGCCTTAGAATTATAGTGTTGGCAAAGAGTATTGAACATACCACAGACTGCCAGAAGAACAAACAGACCTGTTTTGGAAGAGGTACAGCCAGAATGCTTCTTAGAAATGAGGATGGCAAGACTTTATCTCACATACTTTGGACATGTTATCAGGAAGGACCAGTCCCTGGAGAAGGGCATCATGCTTGGTAAAGTAGAGGGTCAGCAAAAAAGAGGAAGATTCTCAACAAGATGGATTCACACAGTAGCTACGAGAATGGGCTCAAACATAGCAATGATTGTGAGGATGGTGCGGGACCAGGCAGTGTTTCGTTCTGTTGTACATAGGGTCTCTATGAGTTAGAATTGACTTGACGGCACCTAACAGCAACAGCTGTAGAAGATACTCTTGGTGCCTCGCCCGGATCACCTTTACTGGGTCAGCACACTCATGCTCCAGCTACTTAGAGAGTTGGATACTAAGGTCTCACAGCTGAATCCTTCTTAAGAGACTTACCCTCAAACCATAAGGGAGGTGTCCTCTTCAAAAACACCTGGGAGGTTCCCTGTACTCCTGTTCAAAGATGATCCATAGTCAATGATTAACTGAAGTTGTCAAGGTGGAACAACCCTGTGGTGCTATTCACACTCCAGAGCTCCCTGTGGGATCAGGCCAGGACTAGACTTCACTGAAACCACGTCTTTGCTTGGCTTCTTCCCTGCCCCATCCTGCTCCTTTACTTCCTCACAGCTTTCTTACTTCCTTTTTGCTTGCACAAGCATTTCCGCCTCAGGTTCTGCTTCTAGGGAACCTGACTTAAGACACCCTTATTGTCTGTTTCACGCTCCCTCATCCCCCAGTCTTAATGCCTGGGATCTCTTCCCCAAGTAAACCACTGGCTTATAAGCCTTTGTCTTAGGCTCTGCATTCCACAGTGGGATATGGCAGTGGGGTGGGGAACCCAGGCTAAGACAATGAATGATATCAATATATGTAGAGACACCACTCTATTCTGCCTGCTGGATTAAGGGCACATGCGAAACCAGTTGCCATCAAGTTGATTCTGACTCATGGCGACCCCATGTCCTTCAGAGTAGAACTGTCCTCCATAGAGTTTTCATAGCTGTGACCTTTTGGAAGCAGATTGCTAGGCCTGTCTTCCGAGTTGCCTCTGGGTGTGTTCGAACTGCCAAAATTTTGATTGGTAGCCCAGTACAGCACATGGTCCTTATTAACCACCTCACTGAGGAAGCTTGTATTTTGACAGATTTAGGCAGCCTAAGGTCATACTTAAGGGAATGGTTCAGAAATAAACGTAGACATTTAGAGATCTATCATGTGGGGCTAAAAGGGTGTCAAAGACTTCACAGAGGACGCATACTTGAATTTATGAAACAGAGAAATACTCAGGAAGGCAGCGAGGAGTAGAGGAAGGAAATTCAGCTTGGAGAGACAGCTTGACTGAAGTCTCTGAGTGGCCTGAAGCTCATTAGTTCAGGAGAGCCTGTGGGAGTACAGGCTTCATCCGGGAGGGGCTGGAGAGGCACAGACTGTGCTTTCCTTCATTTGTTCAACAATATCTTTTGAATCCCTATGATTTCAGGCATTTTGGTGGGCACTAGAAATGATAAACAAAACAGAAATTGTCCTTGCTTTCAAAGAATTTATAGGATAGTAAATATATAAGTAAACAAACATGTATAATTACAGGTTTTTTCTAAGGTTCTGAAGGAAATGAATAGGGTGTACTAGCCTAATTAAGAAAAGGTAGAAAGCACAAAAACACAAAGTCAGAAGCACAAGGGGGAAAGGAACTGAGGTAAAGAAGAAATGAAGAGTATCAAAGGAGAAAATTTGCACAATGTTTTGCAAATAACTTTGAAAATCTTGATGAAATGGAATTTTACTAGGTACATGAGTTATCCAAACTTATCAACAACAACAACAAAAAACCCAAAACCTAAAACTAATAACATTGGAAACAACGTCAGAAGTTCTTCAAGATCTCAGACAGGCCCCTGGCCCTTATGTTTCCAGAGGCAAATTATTTTGAACTCTTGAGCCCTTCCTTAATGAATTGCTTGTTCATGAATCCTCTTCTTGACATCTGATTATCAGACCTAAGACAACTGTGATCTACTGTTAATGTATGGGCATTTAAAAAGAAACCTTGGTATGTTATAAGCGTGTGTATCTATGGATATAAAAGAAATAACATACAACAGAATCAAGTGATACTTTGACAGTGATTTGCTGAGGACTGGCTTCCTTCCTTCGGGCACTCTAGCATCTTATAGACTCTAACCTTTTTCTTTTACCTGACTTCAGCTCTACTTTTCTAGTTTTGGTAAAAGGACACCTG
This sequence comes from Trichechus manatus latirostris, assembly GCF_000243295.1. Classification (NCBI taxonomy): domain Eukaryota; kingdom Metazoa; phylum Chordata; class Mammalia; order Sirenia; family Trichechidae; genus Trichechus; species Trichechus manatus. The sequence goes on along the minus strand of NW_004443937.1, from coordinate 39,896,688 downwards.
CCCGCCAACTTCTGCATAGCCGTTCATGTCACCGTGCATACTCGAAGACCCCCATTCAGCTGCTCATGGCTAATGTATTACGCAAGTGCCTAACAACTTCTGGGGCTCATCTTGCTCAAACACAAAACATCAATTCTCAGTTAAGAAAAAAAAAAAAGGTTTTATTGAAAGGAAGTCTCAAGACGGAATTCCTAATGGCTGTAAAGGACTCTACCTACTTTAAGAGGGTTCTGTATTATGATTCCTTGGTAGCTGGCCTCCGTGGGTAAGTGAATTACCAAAAAGCACTTTGCTAGTAGATTGCATCGGTGCCTCTGAGTCCAGGTTCATTGTCAAATAAAGCATGCCATTTGGGTGTAGTATCTTTGCATTTTTAATCATGTTTGAGCTCCTAGCTGCTCATTTGCAACAGGTCCGCTGGTCATCATTGTGAGCCAGCTAGACTATGTTGCAAATGTTTAAGCTTCTCAGGCAATTTATTCTGGTAATTCTTGAAGTATTGATAATCCTCCTGTTTTTATCCTGAATGTGTGCCTGCATTTAGAGCCGTGGATTTCCCTGGATTTGAGTGGCTGGCCGACAGCACGGGTTTAACTGTAACATACTCTGTGTGAGTGTGTGTGAGTGTGTGTGTGTACACATCTGTGTACATGGGTGTTTATTCTCACCCCCAGAAACAAGTTAATTTATAGCATAACACACATAAAGGCTTTACAAAAACCCTGTGCCTGTCATAAACAGCGGAGTGGCGGAGTGTTTTCTCTCTAGCATAATACTGGATATTAGACGGAAAAACTGTGTCTATGATGTTTATTTCTGCAGAATTAGGGGGAGCAGGTCTTGGAAGAAGCCACCCTCATGGGAGGCTGCTGCTTCTTCAGTCAGGGCATCTCCCAGCGGCCCCCCAGAGAGGTCACCAATCTTCTGACTCAGCGTGCCTTCTCTTGGAACCAGCCTGCCTTTTGGAAGATCCTGGGAACTAACTTGTTAGTGAGTACTGATGGGGAGACATTAATTTTGAGTAGAGGCATGTGTAACATTGTGGATGATAAAATAGTAAGCATTGCTTACGTTCTGCTATGAATCCCTTCTACACATGTCTTTAAGGACATTATCCATTGGCTGATTATCAGATTTTTTTTTTTTTTTTTAAGTATTCCCTTGGCTTAAAGGGAGACAAAGATTCAGGAAAGTGAGACATAACTGGGACTTGGAATGTTCTCGTTGGTATGTACCCTCATGTTATTCAGGGTCGACAATCTTTTGATACTTGATAGAAGACTTGAAATCTATTTTTAGCTCATTATTATTTGCTTTCACATTTTATTAGTTTGATCTCTCCTGCAAGATCGTAAGCTTCTTGAGACCTGGAAATAAGCTTCACACCTGCACCCCCATAGCATGTAGCACACCCTAGCAGACTACTGGGTGCACCACTGATGCTCGGTAAATACTGATGAGTTGGACTTCTTCCAAGGCGTTCACTTAGCTTCTGCTTAGCGCAATCATAGGTTGTAATAATGACCAGGTGGGAGGTTTTAGTTAAATGCTTGTTTGTGTATTTGTATAGTTGCTCAGGGAATCAGTGTATGAGCTTATTGTTGTTGTGTTGTTAGTTGCTTTCGAGTCACCTCTGACTCAGGGTGACCCCATGCACAACAGAAGGAAACATTGCTCAGTCCTGTACCATCTTCATGATCATTGGTATGCTGGAGTCTGTTGTTGCGGCCACTGTGTGTTCTGAGTGGCTTCCAACCTAATGGGCCTATCTTCCAGCACTATATTGGGCAATATTCTATAGTGATGCTTAGAATTTTCATTGACTAATTTTCAGAAGTAGATCTCTAGGCCTTTCTTTCTAGTCTGTCTTAGTCTAGAAGCTCCATTGAAACCTGTCCACCATGGGTGACCCTGCTGGTATTTGAAATAGTGGTGAATGGCTCCCAGCATCACAGCAACAGGCAAGCTACCACCATATGACAAACGGACAGACATGGATGGAATTATTAACTAGGTATTTTGTTGGGTTTGTATCAGTGGGTTTTGTGCTCTTTTTTCCCCCCTTTAGCTGAGGGGCTCTTTGTTCAATGGACTCCAATATGGAGAAACAATATATACAACAGATGAAGGGGAAGTCAGTCTGAAACAGGGGTAGGAGTTTAGGACCCACTGTGAGCAGCTTTCTTTTCTTTGTCCCCTCTTGGGTCCTGCTCCATTTGCCCAAACACCTCAAACAAGTAGTCAGAGTATCATTTCCTAGGACCAATAAGGCTCTTCTGAGCATTGTTTAGAAATCGCTCATCTAAAGAAAGTGACTTTGAGTGTATTACTACATTTCGTCCACCAGTTTTTAATGGACACTAATGTTCACAAGAGCTGTGGTGGTGGGTGGGGAGGGGATCAGGTTTGACACTGTAGAAGTTCCACTGCATCCCTTCACCCCGGCCGGAAAACAAACCCAGGTTTATATTCTCTACAAGGTGAATCAGGATTCAGATTATGATCACGAGCCCCGTGATAACCTAGTAGACCACCTGCAGCTTTTGTGTTTTGGCAGAACTGTCAATTTATCAGGGAGGCTTTATATCAAGGTAGACTTCACTGGAGCGATGCCATGCTTGTTTATAATATGTTGTGAGATATTTGATTACAATGTGTATTAATAAGTGGGCAAAGGTTAACTTTGACTATTTTCACGTCCAGATCCTAGACCTGTCCTGCCAAATGCTGATTTGTGAAGTATGTTTTTCTTACATTTGGGGCCCCCGTCTTTGACTTTGGCTCATTGCTAATTAATGCATGCATTTTTAGAATGACATGGACAATGGATACAAAATATTAATAAAGCAGCAAGACAAGCAGTTTTCAAAAATCACATTATGTATGCTTAATGCCTAACTGACCTTTTCTGCAGTTACTTAAATCTTTTAAAAATTCATTTAATTTCAAAGCCAGAGTATTAGCCTATTTATATGTAAATTGTCTTTAATTCATGCATTGATTTAAAAGACTAATCCAGAGGATCTTTTCCCACAGTGACCTTTTTGACTCTGTACTTCTGGGAGAGCTGTGACGTGGTTGTTTGGTGACCTCGCGTCCACCTGTGGGACAACATATGCCAAGTGTGGTCTGTGTAAATCACTCACAATTGTCTAGTTTTCAGCCAACACTGAATTTTTAATGGTGTAATTGTTTTACTTACTATCAGAATTTCTATAGAACCAATTACAGGGATGAATTGTCCTTTCCTGCCGGTGTGGTGCCTGTCTCTCTCTCTCTCTTTCTGTCTGTCTGTCTCTCTTTCTTTTTTCATCTTCAACCAACAATATTAGGGCTTTAGCAAGAATTATGATCAGTTACAGTGAAGCCTGTGAGAGCCAGAACTCCGCAGGCCTACCTTGTTCTTCCGGATTTTGCGAGTTTTCTGCCTTTGACAGGGTGCAGCCTTACCACTTTTCTATGGGTCGTTTCAGTTTTCCTTCTCTGACGGGTTTCTGCCTTACACAGGTTCTGGTGTTGGCAAGTTTACTGTATTTAAAGGACACAGAGTTAGGCGCTTAATAGCTACTGTCCCCAAAGGGTATAGTTGTCAAAGAACTTTCATTATATCGCTGCCTGGCCTCCAGACCTGAGAAACCAGAGAATCTTACAATAGCAAATGGGATAAGTTAACATCAATAAGCTTCAATATTTTGGGAAGATGTCCACTTGAGCTTTGTTAAAAATTTGATATTAGCTCTGACCTCAAAATTGTTTTTTTCCAGGGCACAAAAAAGTATCCTTTTTTTTTTGAAGGCACCCTAACGAGACTTAAATCAAGTGTATTACTGAGAGAACTTGTTAGCAGCCATCCACTGATAGCAGAGACATGTTTAAACACGTTTTGTTTGGACTAACCCGCACATATATGAACTAGAACCCTAGTAGCAATACTTTTTGACTTGCCCTCGTACATAGATATGCAAGCACATACAAACTGATTGAATGTACGTACACACACACACAGATTGTCTGTTTCATGCAAAGCAGTGTGCCACTTTTGGTAATTCCAGGGTGAACAAGGCAGACGTAAATACTGTCCTCAGAGAGCTTGTTTTTGCATCCTGACATGGGAGACATATTAAACAATTAATTATCCAAATAGTTACCTAATTACAGGAGTAGTGGGAGCTGTAGCAGAAGAATCCTGGGTGCTTAGAGCCTGTAACAGCGTACCCAGCTCAGGCTGGGGGCATCAGAGAGAACGCCCGTGAGGAAGTGACATTTGAGCAGTGCTCAGAAGGATGAATATGCTGCTGGAAAACATTTGTATGTATGATAAACTGGAGAAGGGATTTCATGCTAATTCACGTTTTCCAATACGTCTTCCTTCTTTTTTAGGTAGAGTAGGTAGCATTTATATAAATACATATTTTTCTGTATAAGAAAGCATTTCCCTTTGCACATGACCCACCTGGGAGTTCCTGCCCTGTATCCGTCCCTCGGGAACAGCAGCTGGAAGGTGTTCACGAGTAGTTATCACAGTGGGGGGTACAATATGTCTCTGGAATGAAGAGATTTCTTCCTGCATCTTCTGTTTTTTTACTCTTTTTTTCTTTCTTCCTCCCTCTTTTCGTTTCTGCTTTCTTCTTTTAAATTGCCTTCTCGTTTAGTGATGATTACCAGGATTCTGAGAGCTATAGGAAAGCCCTCTGATTCTTCCCAGTGTGTTAAATGAGATGGTAATTTCACTGGAAGTGGAATAACCAGGTAGTATTTTTAAGCTGTACAAATGCCTCTGGATTCTCCCACCCCCTTAAAGAATATGTAAACGTAGAAAGCTCACTGAAATGAATCACTTTGCCAAACGCAAATGAATTTAAAAATTAAAAATAAATTATTATTATTATTTTGCCTAGACCAATTTAGTCACATATAAGACGTGGCCGTTGATGGAATAGGAAAATCAGCCCTTTTTCCATTTGTTCTTCGTTCACAAACATTTATCAAATCTCTGTTTAACAGCAGGCCCTGTGCAAGGCACTGGTGATGTGATAAAGACAAGTACCTGTTTATGTCTCTCTTCTCTTGGGTTTGTCTTAAACAACTCCATCCTTTTTAGACGATGATTATAATATGTACGAACAGTTACTGAGCGCGTATTCTGTGCCAGGGACTGCAAGAGCATTTTACGTGCATTTATCTTCACAACATACCTATGAAGTGAAATAACTTGTTTGAAGCAAACCAAAAAAATCCCAAACCTATTGCTGTCAGGTTGATTCCAACTCATAGTGACCCTACAGGACAGAGTAGAACTGCCCCATAGGGTTTCCAGGGAGTAGCTGGTGGATTCGAACTGCCGACCTTTTTGGTTAGCAGCTGAGCTCTTAACCACTGCGCCAAGTTATTGCTAAGTAACGGAGTTGGAGTTTGGACCATCTCCGCACTGGAGATTATTATAGTCATTGCTTCCTCCAATCCCTATTATTCAGTAACTTAGTAAATTTGGGAATTTCTGTTTAAGATGCCAACTGAAGTAAGCGTATAAAATCGAGAGATTTTTATTTCCGTAAATGACTTGCCAGCTGTGGTCTTGCTTTTTGATTTCCTGCCAGAAAACACCTGCTGTGTCTTCACCGCTTGATAAAGTTTTATAGATGAGAAACTTGAGCCATCGAGCGGTGAGGGAACTCACCAAGGCTAAGCTGTTGGGAAGGGGCGTAGCTGGGACTACACTCAGGGCTGTCTTCTTCTTTACTAAGCTCTTTTTCTAAAAAAAGGAGCTATTGTAAAAAACCTAGTGCTTAAATTTTTTTAATTGTGGTGAACTATGCATCTAACATAAAATTTACCATTTTAACTATCCAATTCAGTGGCATTATTTAGATCTGCAATATGATGCAACTATCCCCACTGTCTAGTCCCAAATGTTTATCATCACCCAGCCAGAAACCCTATACCCACTAAGCAATCACTCCTCATTGCCCTTTCCTCCCAACCCCTGGTAACCTGTAATCTACTTTCTGTCTCTGTGCGTTTTCCTAATTTTAGATATTCTGTAAGAATGAAATCATATGCTATATGGTATTTTGTGTTTAGCTTAGTTCACTTAGTATAATGTTTTCACTGTTCATCCAGTCCTTCTTATGGCTGAATAATAGTCCATTGCATGACTATACCACATTTTGTTCATCCATTCGTTAGTTAATGCACATCTGGGTCGTTTCTACCTTTTGCCTACTGTGAATAGTGCTGCTGTGAACATTCACATACAGCTGTCTGTTTGAGTCCCTGTTTTCAATTCTTCTGGGTATATACCTAGGGGTGGAATTGCTGCTTTTGCTTTTTTTTTTTTTTAGTTTCAATACTAATTCGTATTTAATGTAGAACAGTTACCAAACACGTACACAGGAAAAAAAGAAATTGGATTCTTCTGTCTCTATCCCTGTGATGGTTAAGATTGTGTGTCAGCTTGGCTGGGCCATGATTCTCAGAGGTTATATGTGATCACCCCCATGATGGGATCTGCTGTGAGTAGCCAATGAGTTGAAAGGGAGTTGCCTTCCTTGGGCATGTGGCCTGTATCCGAATATAAGGCGACAGTCTGGCTTTTGCCTGCTCTGGATCCTGCAGCTGCCTCCTGTTTGTCTGACCTCCGGTTCTTGGGACTTGGGCTTGCAGTTTGTCTGCCCATCTTGGGATTCGTCAATTTTCACAGCCTGTGAGCAAGAGCCCTGTTCTCTGACCTGCTGATCTTGAGTTTGCCAGCCCCTGTGGCTACGTGAATCAGGAGAAGCCTCTGTCCTAACCAACAGACTTGGGACAGTCCAGTCTCTAGAATCGTGTTACCTGTTTCCTTCATATCTCTGTCCATATAGATTTATACACTTTACTGGTTTTGCTTCTCTAGAGAATCCAGCCTAAGACAACCCCTGTGGACAACCCCATTCTTTGTCATTAATCATGAAAAGTCATTTGTAGGCTTGTTTTTTTCCCTGTTTGGTGCATGTTATTTTTGTTTCCAGCATGCAGCTGTTTGCTCCTGGAGGGAAAGGGCCATTTCATTTAGTTCTCTGTCTCCACTGCATCTGTCTCTTTATTCAGCATATGGTAAACTGTCAGCAAATACTTGTTGCTTTGAATTGAATTGAAAATCACCCACTGCCCAGCGTACCCCTTTTGAAACCACAGGATGCAGCCACACAAGCTTAAAGGCTCAAGGAAGGAAAGGAATCCTGTTTTTATATCCTTGTCAAATTCTGTCCACCTGTGCCTGGGGAATTGCTCAATTGCTGTGCTTTTCTCTGGTATGAAACTCAGAGGACACCAAGGTCAGCTTTCAGACACAGCAGAGAGCAAAGCTGCAGCCGTGAATAAATCCTCTGCCACTACCTGGCTCGTATCAGGAGTACAGTGAATGGAGGAAGAATGAATCAAGGAACCTCCATGGGGGTTTAATGGTATGTTCTCTGCCTGCAGAGCAGGAAACGGGCTCATAGACTTCTATCAGCTTCGCAGTCTATTGTCGCAACAGGCCATTCCTGTCCTTACCTCTCCATGGTCACCAAAGATCTCCATCACCACATCCAAGGGCTCTTCTCAGCTGTCACTCTCTGGCCAACTCCTTACAATTCATCTTTTGGCTTCTGGACAATATACTGTCCCTGCTTCTGATCCTTACCTTTTCAACTATTATTTCTCTGTGCCATTTTTTTGGCTTTTCTTCCTGCTTCCTTGTTTGGGGTACCTCCTCAGTTTAACTCATCAATCCACTGCTTTTGTCTCTAGATGATCTGTTTTCTGGAAACCTCATCCAGAATCCTAACCTTAGTGATCACCTCTGTGTGGACAGAGCAAGAGCCCACTTCCGACTATGCCTCTGGCCTTTGTTCAGATCCCCATCTTCCGAGGGGAAGTGCACAGGAGTGCAGTAATCAGATGCTAATGGGGGCTCTTACCTCTTGTAGGCCTAAGGGACAAGGGGCAGAAGCAGGTCCCAGAACCTGAGAGGAGGGAGAACTGGGTAGAGCAGGCCACCTGAGAGCAGCTGTAACTTTCAGAGGATGGACACAGCCCACCTGGACCCCCTGCAGGGTGGTCCCGATCCTCAAGCCCTCTAGTCTCTTGCCAGGGCTTCCCATTGACAGAACACAACCGGGGGCCAGAAGATACGGGAGCCTGTTGCCAAATCCATATAGACCAGCCTCCAAGGAAGGGGCAGGGGAGAAAAGCACAGGGGTGAATCTGGAGGGGCAAGCAGAAGACATTGTCACAACCACCTGTCCTGATGGGCATTTGGCAGCCAGCCAAACAAGCGTTGAGTAACTCCAGAGGCTGGGGGTGACAAGAAATCTTTGAGGAGAAATCCATAGTGATTTTAGTCTTAGATAAGTTCTCTAAGGATAAGGATAGCACGGAACTCTAGGGTAACTAAGTAACTTGACCACGGTTAAATATCTGGGCAGAAGAAGAGTTGAAATTACAACCTAGGTCTTCTGAGCCCTTGACCACTGCTACTGCCTTGGGTTGATCTCTGCAAACAAGGCCTCCTGTAGGCTCCATTAAAGAGACAAGCAAGCACTGTCCTCTTTATTACTTACTTTGGTAGCAAACCTTAAGAAAGAGACAGCCATTAATGAAACTTCATCCTACATCTATTAGTCTTTTTTTTTTTCTAAACAAAATGAATCATTAAATAATCTATTCATTTAAAAAGTGATTTATCAGGAAATTTAGGGTTTATCCCTCTAAATTTATTTTCCCAGGGCCAGATATAAACAAAGAATTGTACAATGGATCAATTTTGAAAGAATTACAAAATCTTAAGTATGTTATTGGGGCCCTGGTGACACAGTGGTTAAGAGCTCAGCTGCTAAGCAAAAGGTTGGCAGTTTGAATCTACCAGCCTGTCCTTGGAAACCCTACGGGGCAGTTCTACTCTGTCCTATAGGGATGTTATGAGTCAGAAACGACGCAGTGGCAATGGATTTGGCTTTTTTTTTTTTTAAGTACGTTGTTGCACTAGATTAAGGCCCCATCATTCACCATTTAAGAAAACATTGGCCTCGCTGTTTACCCACATATGGCATGGCAAATTCCTGTTTCTTCCAGCTTCCATCCCATCCCCTTTTAGAAAACTTGAGCATCTAAAGCCTCTTTGGATCTAGACCATGTTATGACTCCATTAACCTGTGATTGTTCTGCAGAGGAAGTTGCACAGATACTCTTTGACCAGTCCTCTGCTGACGCGTCAGAGAAGGAAAAGTGTGGCTAATGCTTCGAGGTCCGTGCAGTTTAGCTCTGAGTTTCCCCTTTTAGCCTTCCTCCAGTGGCCAAAGCAGAAAGAAAAAGAATGTGGGACTAAAGAGAGATTGCCAAGGTTAGCAGCAAGCCTTTTAATTGGCTTCTCTCCATCAAGATAGAGTTGATTTTACCACTGTGTTGATGTTTTCTTAATACCCCTACCTCTCTAATAAGTTAATTTTGCAACTGGTCTCTGCCTCAGAGCCTTGTGCTTGAATTTCCCTTCGAACAGCGCTGGCCCAGGATTTTCCTGTCCTGGCTCGTTTGCATCCCTCCATTCTCTGCTCACACATTACCTCGTCTGAAAGGCCTTCCCTAATCACCTGAACTAAAGAACCACCTTCCCCCCACCCCTTGTCAGTCACTGTGACTTCACTGGTTTTATGGACTTCCAGTTAATATGTACTAACAGTATCTTATTTGTCTATTTGTTTATCGGTATCTCTCTATCCCCCTTCCCCCTTTTCCATAAGTAGAATTATGCTCCTTGAGGGCAGAGACCATGTCTGTCTTGCTCCCTACTCTGTACACGGAACTTAGAAGAGGACGTGGTGCACAACATTTTGGGTGAAGGAACTTAACTTACCCTGGGTTTTGATGGTGAAACTAGTGAAGCAGCCCCTCTGCATAGAATCTTAAGATATTCTTTTGACCAAGTTCTTCAGTTTGGGGGCTATTGTTTTTTAATTAATTAATTTTTTATTGTGGTAAAAATATATATAAGAAACGTTTGATAATTCAATAATTTTCACATGTACAATTCAGTGACATTGATGATGTTCGTCATGTTGTATAACCATCACCACTCTCCTTTTCCAAATTGTTCCACCACCATTAACAGGAACTCAATGCCCCTCAGGACTGATTCCCCCTTCCTCCTACCCCTGGTACCACTCATACACTTTGGTCTCTGTACATTTGCTTATTTCGTATAATTCAGGTCATATAGTATTTTTTGGGTTTTGCCTTATTTCATTCAGCATCATGCTTTCAAGTTTCATCCATGTTGTAGCATGTAACAGAACTTCATTTCCCTTTATGGCTGAGTAGTATTCCATTGTACATATGTACCACATTTTGTTTATCCATTCATCCGTTGATGGACATCTAGATTGTTTCTACTTTTTGGCTACTGTGAATAGTGCTGCAATGAACATTGGTATACAGGTTTTTGCTTGTTTCCTGCTTTCAATTATTTGGGTATATACCTAGAATTGGGATTGTTGGGTCCTATGGGAGTTCTGTGTTTAACTTTTTGAGGAACCACCCAACTGTTTTCTATAGTGGCTGTACCATTTTCCATTCCCACCACCAATGGAAGAGAGTTCCAATTTCTCCACATCCTTGCCAACACCTGTTATTTCTTCAATTTTTGATCATAGCCATTATAGTGGGGGTGAAGTAGTATCTTCTGCGGTTTTGATTTGAATTTCCCTAATGACTAATGGTGGCGTAGTGGTTAAGAGCTACAGCTACTAACCAAAAGATAGGCAGTTCTAATCTACCAGGCACTCCTCGTAAACCCTGTGGGGCAGTTCTACTCTTGCTATTAGGGTTGCTGGGTCAGAATCCACTCATTGGCAATGGGTTTGATTTTTTTGGTTAATGACTAATGATGTTGAGCATCTTTTTATGTACTTGTTTGGCCTCTTTGGTGAAATACCTATTCAAGTCCTTTGCCCACTTTTTGATTGGATTGTTTATCTTTTTGTTGTTAGGGTTTTTTTTTTTTTTTGCAACAGAGTTTATCCTGAGCATTCTCAGTTTTTAAAAATGATAATTCTTGAAAATAAACAATGTTTGAGCAAAGTCATACAAGTGATTTGCCGTCTTTACTATCCTACATCATTCATTATTCAACCAAGAAGCTCCCTGTTTCTGTTACTTTACTTGTAGGAGACAGAATGGTTTTCTTAAAAGCCTCAGAGTATTTAACTTTGTGGTATTTTCACACTAGAGTTTGCAAGGCAGAGACAGCTAAGCAAAAGCACATGTACTTTGCACATGAGGAGATTGAGCACAAGAGAAGTCAACTGGCTACAAATTCACCCCCTTCTCAAGCTGAAAAGTAGTATGTAAAAAAAAGGATTGCTGGGCCCTGCTTCCAGTGATTTATTTTACCCCCGTCTTCTCTTCTCTTCTTTCTTTTCTATTATTAAGCTTCTTACTAGTCTCTCTTTCCTCAGCACTTGATAGACCCTTTGTCCTACACTGTCTATGACTTACTTTGGGTTTTTAATTCCTTCATGGATGTTGAGTGGGTGTGCTTCTTAATGGGCACAGACAGTCAGCAGTTCTTCTGGGTGCCTTTGGGTTCCCAGTGTAGAGTGGTAGTTGACGTAGAATAAGCTTACTGGTAAAGGAATAGCTTACTGAATCAATAAGGAAAATCTAGCTTGTTGAGAGGCTAAAGCTTGGCAATCAAAAGATAACTTTTTTTTTTTCTAAATATTAAACTGATGAGGATGGCTCACAAGTGCATTCCCCATTTAAAAAATTTTCTCCCTTCCGGGAAATACAAGTGCATCAGAAATAAGACTTGGTCCTTAGAGGCAGGAGACCTGGGTGGTTGTCCCTACTCTTTCAAGGATTTACTGTTTGACTTTCATAAGCTCATTTCTGTACTGGACATTGGTTCCTTCCTCTATAATAGTGGCTTTCCAACCTTTTTTTTTTAAAAAAAAAAAATTCAGAATACCCTTTGTTCAAATGATATCTGACTTGGATGTGTTTAAAAAAAAAAACAATTTAAAAGAGACTGCATGAAACAATGTTGTGGGCTTGGTCTTCATTGGCACAGTTTGGAAACCACTGTTGGAGCCCTGGTCGCACAATGGTTAAGAGCTTGGCTGTTAGCCAAAAGGTCGGCAGTTTAAATCCACCAGCCGCTCCTTGGAAACCCTATGGGCGGTTCTAGGCTGTCCCATAGGGTTGCTATGAGTTGGAATCAACTCAGCGACAATGGGTTGGTTGGTTGGTTGGTCAATAAAATGAGCATAATGGTATATGCTCTGCCGAGCTCTAAGTGCCATCTTAAGGATCAAATCAAATAAGGTGTGCAAAATAGTTTTATAAAATATACTTTGTTCTATCTGTTATAATATCATCCTAAAGATAATTTTACCATTTCCATGTGTTCCTTAAGCTCATGCACCAAAGATGTGATGCCAAACTCAGACCGAACATTGTAAATATGCAAAATAAGCAGCCACATTTAAGTAGAAATGCTTTAGTTCAACAGGAGGACTGAGTTTAGAAACAGTTGGAAAGATGCTAATCAAGAAGGTTACTGAAGGCAAAATGAGGGTAGAGCTGTATGAAAGGAGATGATATTAAGCCAGAAATTGGGCTGGTATTGTTTGGTGTTAATTAAAGTTGCAACAAGTCACAATAATTCCACTGTGGCTTTAGCTTGGGGAGCTGTAGTCCAGTTCCCAAGGGAATGAACTGTAAGGCCAGAGGCCAAAGAGTAAAACAAAAGGAAATCAGATGATTATCTTGTAAACCAGAGGAGCGATGATATTGTGGCTTAATTAGAGAGCTTAGGAGGAAGGTCAAGTTACAGCTATAGTTGCATGGTCATTTGCAAAATGTTGGGAAAGTTCAATTTACGAGAAAAAAGAAAAAGTACCAAACGGCCACTGAGTCTAAAGCCTGAAGTGGAGGGAAAGCAGATATGCTATAAGGGCTCACAAATGGTTGCCGGGGAAAGCATCAGGGAGAATGATTTAATAGAGTGATTATAAGTACTAATGGAATGAACAAGGAATGTTTCATTAGCGATCAAGAAAATTGCATTGACAGGTATTAGACATTCACATGATCATGGGGATGAAGGCTAGAGAGTTGTTTTGGTTTAATTGGACACAGAGCTAGAGAGCACACTAATAAATAGATATTCTGGGGTTTGGCCTTGGGTTAATTGTTGGGTTTTGACTGTTGACAATTCTTTGATTTTGACCATCGCTGTCTAGATGATAACCATTTGTTTCTGGTTTTTTGCCTGAAATATTTGATTAAAGTTTGACTTTTTCTCGTTATTTTCCTAAACAGATGCTCATGTTCTGGTGAGTGACTTTATGAAATTACGTCCTCAGATTTTGATCCTGCTGCTATGGCACCAAAAAAACCTCGCGTGAGATGTGAAAAATCCACTTCGTCTCTCATCTGGACGTTTAGTTTCTATCTCAGTGATGATGTGCATGTTTCCAGGTTTGGGATCATTAACCAAGGTCCTGTGCAAAACCCCTGGAGGCTCCAATTGTAACTTTCTTTTCCTGAAGATTCCTGCCTCTAGGCTACAGACTGTTATAGTGCGGTATAGATCAACTTAATGGCTCACCCTTGTTTTAGAGCGGAAGTCTTTGTAAACAGTTGTATCCCACCTATGCTTTTCTCTGTATAACGCCGTTAAGAATCTGTCAGCAGTGCCATTGCTAATCTGCTAAAGCACAGATTGGGCGCCCCTCTGCCTTTCCTGGGTGAGACAGCCAAAATTGTGTCTGCAGATTTTCAGCTTGATGACACCTTGGCTTAATGGAAATTCTCGAAGAGGATGTGATTTTGTTTTAAAGTATCAGGCTGGTAAAGAGAACAATTTTGCATAAGAAATAAATCCTTAGCATTTAGATGAATGAGAAGCGTCAGCGATGTGAAACTAAGTTTGCTTTGACATAGATAAGGGAGCTAAGTAGGATTCTATGGGATTTCACACACTGGATCTAAATCTTTTTTTAATTATTGCGTCAAGAAGTGTGCTTTCTCCCCCCCCCATAAGATTACTGTTCAAATACTTTCCTCTCCCACTTTTTAAACCACCTTCTTCAGTACCCTAACCTGACCTGGTGCTGGTGCCGGAGGATCCGAGAGCGCAATGAGACCCTTGTCCTTAGGGTGTGTGTGGTGGAGGCCCATAATGATTTGCATGAGTGATGCAAAGTCGCTGAGCAAGCTGGGAAATGAGACAATTCCTGACATTTTTGTCTGCTTTAACAAACAGATTGCTCAGCTCCAGTTTTGAAAGTGCCGTGTCAGATTTCCTAACACTTTGAGGAGTTTGCTGAAAGACAGAATTACCGTACAAAGTGTAACAAAAAAGCAGACAAAATGATTGTTGAAGAGCGAGATAGAGAGAGAAATAAAACTGCGTTCAGAGATTCCTCTGTCCGGGGACGATGTGCTTACAGCTTGAGAGATAGATGAAGAGCAAGGCTTTTGACTTAGCCAAAGATGGTGCCATGTTGACTGACAGGAAATTGTATTTCATACATTAAATAGACTAGCCTTAGGATAAGAAAGAAGATGGAGTTGGAAAGGGAATGCAGATGGGATTCTGTAACTAGGAGTCAGTCTGATCCACGGCTTTTGGCTTAGAGGGAAAGGAGAGCATTGGAGATTCCACAGAAAAATGTTGCTAGATTAGAGTTTCCAGAGAGGCAACTGTAAGGATATGAATGGCTAAAAAAATATTTTCCTAGATATTGGAGGTGGGAGAAAGAAAATATGGTCAGAGCTGTTAGTTGCAAACAACAGAATCTGTTCTGGCTAGTTTAAATAGAAAAGGAATTTTATGAAAGGATATGAGGCATTTCAAAGACTCATTGGAAGCCCCAGAGAAACAGGCTTGAGGCTAAGCTTCTGGGAACAATGCTCAAAGCCGTAGAGCAGAACTGACCTGATGAGAGAACAGCTACTGACACCGCTGCTGGCCACGGGAGCATGCCACGAAACCAGACTGATGTGGGAATTGCCTCCATCCACACACCGGATCCAGAAACTTCTCCTTACTGTAACCTCTATGGACCACCACCCCTCTGTTAATTTGTCATACTATGGTGTCTTACGTGTTACTATGATGCTGCTGACTGTGCACCCAGTATGTCAAATATCAGCAGGGTCACCCACGGTGGACAAATTTCAGTGGACCTTCCAGTATAAGACAGACTAGGAGAAAGGCCTGGCTATCTACTTTTGAAGTTGTCGATGAAAGTCCTATGGATCACAAAATATTGTCTAAGACTTTGACATGCTTACTTTGGACATGTCATCAGGAGGGACTTATCCCCGGAGAAGGACATCTTCTGGTAAAGCGGAGCACCAGGGGTGGTGAGGGAAACCCTCAATGAGAGGGATTGACACAATGGTCTCAACAAAGGACTCAAACATACCAATGATCACAAAGATGACACAGGATTGGAGAACGTTTCATTCTCTTCTACATGGAGTTGCTATGAGTCAGAGCTCACTTGATGGCACCTGACAACAACAACAACCTCTCTGGAAACCAAGGATCCACTTTCACTGAAGTTTCTCCTAAATCCCTGAAAGCTGGACACCTCTCCCACTGCCTACACCAGCAAAATGGATGCTTGGATGCCCGCGCATGGCCTGTTTTCCCTCACTGCTCACTTCTACGCTGAAGTCTTCATGGGCTGAGTAGTGGGGAATAGAACACTTGCCTGCACCTGAGCTGCAAGAGCAGCTGCAAGAGCATTTGAATTTTCTGGAATTTTCCTTGAGAAGGAAGGATTTGCCATGTGGGGAAACCATCATAATGAGGGAGAATGTTCAGAAGCTGTTGGGCAGCCAGAACAATAGATTTTACTCTAGTCCATTTCTTGGTACCAACTATCAATAATGCTCCCTTTTGCCATGTTTCAACTTCCAAAGCCATAATAACTTGCTCTGACCTAACATAATGTAACTCTTCCTTGAACATCTAATTCATAAGTTACTCCACCCAGGATATCTGGGTGCTGTTCATTCCTCTACTTCAGTCACAATTCCTTCTTGATATTCTATAACTTATAGACTAACTTGTAAACTTAACTGTCATATACATACCCTATTTAAAATAGTATGATAATTGAGGGGGAGTTAACATAGGTATAGATAACATGTAGATAACCAAATAAAGAAGTAAAATGGGTAACTACTACAGCCCTCACTTCAGCAAGTGCTCATGAGGCTAATTTGGTATTTATTACTTCGTTCTTTCATTATCTATTCCTTATTTCCTTTTCCTTCAGCCATGATCTTAATAAGTTCAAGTTCTTGGCCTAGTGGAGTAACCCATAACTTCATTCCTGTGTGATCTGACCACGGTCAATTTTAGAACATTTTTATTACCCCAAAAGAAACCCCACACCCCTTAACTGTCATCCCCCAATCCTCCTATCCTCCCAGCCCTAGGCAACCACTAATCTACTTTCTGTCTGTCTGGTTTGTCTATTCTGGACATTTCATATAATTGGAATCATATGCTATTTGGTCTTTTATGACTGCCTTCATTCATTTAGCATGATATTTTCAAGGTTATCCATATTGTAGCATGTATTAATACTTCATTCCTTTTATGGCAGAATAATATTCCGTTGTATGAATATACCAGATTTTATTTATTCATTTATTGTTTGATGGACATTTCTCTTGCTTCCACTTTTTGGCTATTATAAGTAGTTCTCTATGAACATTAGTGTACAAGTGTTTGGGTAGATATGTTTTCATTTCTCTTGTGTATATACCTAAGAGTGGATGTCTGTATATCTACAACTGTTTTATGGACTAAAGACTGTTTCCAAAGATGCTGCACCATTTTACATTCCCACCAGCAATGTATAAGGTTTCCAATTTCTCCACATCTTCCACCACATTTGTTAGTACCTGTGTTTTTGCTTATATCCATCCTAGGGGTGTGAGTGGTATCTCATTGTGGTTTGATTTGCATTTCTCTGATAGTTGATGATGTTGAGCAATTTATCATGTGTTTATTGGCCATTTGTGTATTTTCTTTGGAGAACTGTCTATTCAAATCTTTTTTCCATTTTTTAAATTAGGAAAGATGTCTTTTCAACCCTAGCTCCTATTGTTAATTTCAGTGTTGTGGAAAGACCATAAACTGTGGAGTCAGACTTGGCCGTGAATTCCTGGTCTACCATGTGAAGGTAGACCTGTGTTGACATTCTAGCTTCTGGGTTTGTTTGTAACATTAGAATTTTAAGGGATTAGCTGCCATTAATGTGTTTTTGTTTTCCAGTTGAAGTGGAGTCAATTCCGACTCATGGTGACCTCATGTGTGTCAGGAAGAACTGTGTTCTTTGGGTTTTCAATGGCCGATTTTTCAGAAGTAGATCATCAGGCCTTTCTTTCAAGGTACCTTAGGGTGGGCTTGAACCTCCAACCTTTAGGTTAGCAGCTGAGCACATTAACCGTTAGTACCACCCGGGGACTCCATTAATGTATAACAGGAGAGAATTGTTAATGTATGGGTACTCATGATCTTCACGGGAAAAATTTGTGCTTCTTAGGTAAACTCCCAGGTTCTCTCAAAATTAAAGAAAGTAGGCAGAAAACTGAAGCAACTGAGAAGCTGTGTTGAACTACATAATAAAGAGTTGAGACAAGAGCAAGCGGGAAAGGCTTCCCAGATTGGGTGTCAGAGCATTTGGATAAGAGTCAGAGGGGGAGTGTCAGTGAACCAGCTGCCAACCACACGAAGAATGTTGAGAGAGGCAGTGAGGAGATTGGATAAGAGTCAGGGGGGAGTGTCTGTGAACCAGCTGCCAACCACATGAAGAATGTTGAGAGAGGCAGTGAGGAGATTGGATAAGAGTCAGGGGGGAGTGTCTGTGAACCAGCTGCCAACCACATGAAGAATGTTGAGAAAGGCAGTGAGGAGATTGGATAAGAGTCAGGGGGGAGTGTCTGTGAACCAGCTGCCAACCACGTGAAGAATGT
>NW_004443937.1:39878002-39878548 GCF_000243295.1 Trichechus manatus latirostris | reverse complement strand
GAGAGAGGCAGTGAGGAGATTGGATAAGAGTCAGAGGGGGAGTGTCTGTGAACCAGCTGCCAGCCATGCAAAGAATGTTGAGAAAGGCAGTGAGGAGATTGGATAAGTCTCAGAGGGGGAGTGTCTGTGAACCAGCTGCCAACCACGCAAAGAATGTTGAGAGAGGCAGTGAGGAGATGACACTAATTTACGTTGTTGGTTATTCAGTACGAATGAACTCCTCCCTTTGACATGTTGTTATGTGGTCAAAATGTGAAGAACTTTCTGGATATAGATAACACAGAGAGATCTTTCTCTCCATGTGACATGGAACCATGACTGGATTACATGAATCCCCGGGATTTTTAGTCAAAGAATGTTTGATTTGCCTTTTTTTTTTTTTTTCTGTCTTTTCTCCCAGCTTTTTCCTCTATTTTCACTCCCCAGCCAAAATTGGCTGGCGACAAATCATTTTATTTATTTATTTATTTTTATTATACTTCAGGTGAAGGCTTATAGAACAAATAGCTTCTCGTGAAACAGTAGTACACATATTGTTTTATGACA
>NW_004443937.1:39855066-39870712 GCF_000243295.1 Trichechus manatus latirostris | reverse complement strand
GGATCTTTGCTGTGGAGGGATGGCGTGGTGCTTCTGCCTAGAGCGCCATTTTGCCAGAACTCAGTAATGGCTTTTTAATGGCTGCTGGGCACACAGTGGTGGCGGCAGCTTCTGTGACCCTGTGTTTTTCGCAGGAATTCCTCAGTGTAGCTCCTGGCTGAGAAAGTCTGGCATGAAATCATTTTAGATGACATTTATCTTTCTGTCAATGGCACTGATATTAATTTTTGTTTGAAAGGAAACTTGGTCCATATTTTCAACATCTGCAAGTCTGTGACAAATTCTTTTTGAGAATGTGACTGGTTTCCTCAGCTGTCTCAACTTTCTTAACTTCCCTTTGTTTATTATTGTTTCCAAGGACTACCATCACCAAGTACCACAAACTAGGTGGCTTAAAACAACAAAAAATTATTTTCTTACTGTCCTGGAGGCCAGATGTCTGAGAACAAGGTGTCAGTAGGGCCGTGCTCTCTCTGAAGTCCCAGGGAGGATCTTTCCTTACCTCTTCTAGCTTTGGGTAGTCCCTGGCGTTCTTGGCTTATGGCGGCACAGCTCCACTTTCTTCCTCTTTCTTTACGTGGCTGTCATCCCTGTGCATCTGTCTATCTCCGTGTGTCTCTTGTCCTCTTTGTATCTGGACACCACTCGGATTGGATTCGGGCCCATCCTACTCCAGCGGCACCTCGCGTTAACTGATTGCATCTGCAAAACACTATTTCCAAGTAAGATCACATGCACCAGTAGTTAGGATGGAACCTATCATTTTGGGAGCCACACATCAACCCATAACATTAATGTAGCAGAAAAGAAAGAAAAGACCCTTAAGGTGTTTCTCATGGTTTCCAAGGCAGCATCACTCCGGGCGATACAGCTTGTAGTGCCTCCCCTCACTTGATGAGAGGTCCCGGGCGCTGGTTTCCACCGCATGTGGAGAAGTCTTCTCCTCTCACTTTCCTTGGCACTTCCATCCCAGTGCCAGTCTTTTGTCCTTGAGCTTCAAACCTTGCAGCTCCTCTCTTTGCCTTGTTATGCCTGCTCATCTCCCAGTTCTGCTTTGCTGAGGCCAGTGCCGTGGAGGCACATACCTGATGGCCTGCCTACCTGATACAAGGCAGATGTTTCCATCTGAGAGTCCTGGCTTTGATGCTTAGATGGCAATGGGGTTTGTTCTCTCCATTTTGTACTTCCTTTGGTGCCATGTTAAGACTGAGTGTGCCCATGATGTCATCCTGGTTTTTTTTCCTTCACCAATAACCCCCTTGCTATTTACTTTTTATAAATATGATTTAGAATGAGTCAAAACAGGTATTTGTTATTCCCAAAGAACCATGTTTGATGCCTGCAATTTAGAAACAGAGAAAAAGTCACAGAAGGCTTAAGGTGAAGCTTTCCTTCATATTCCTTCTTGGGCATAATGCATCCTTCGTACCCCGGCTTTGCGCTGTCACTGCTTTTGAGAGTTGAAAGAGCTGTTACCCTCTGGCCTATGGTTCCACTGTTAATGCAGCCCATCTACCTACCACCCACCCACCCGTCTACCACCGAGGAAAGCTTGTTTCTTGATGAAATTGACCCTCCGGGCTCTGTTTCTGAAAGGCAGCCTGGGAGTTTTCCGCATACTTGACTGGGCTGTTATAAAACCATTTTGGCAGATGAAATTACAGTGTGTCTAGCAGTGTGTGTGTGTGTGTGTGTGTGTGTGTGTGTGTGTGTGTGTGTGTGCGGGAGCATGCATTTTCCTACCCAGATAGGACAGTTTTACCCTGAGGAATCGATAGCATGCCCCATCAACTCTGAGCCCCTGAGGAATGGTGGAAGTGACAGGTGGAGTGAGCTCAGCATAATGGAAAAAGCGCTGGGCTGGATGTCAAGAGATAGGCTTTCCAACCCCTCTTAGACCAGTAATTTACTGTGTGACCCTGGGCAAGTTACTTAACCTCTCTAGGAGTAAGTTCTTTCACCTGGAAATGGAGTTCATAATACTTGCCCTTCTTAGCTCAGAGAGCTGTAGGGAAAATAAAGTGAGATCATGGATGTTTGGGCAGTTTGATATGGATAAAGCTGACTTGCTATAGATAAACTTCAGGGTGCCTGACAGGAGGGATATCTTTATCTGAAGTAAAAGGCACAGATAGTAGGAGAGGTTAATGTGGAACAGTCTTCCTCTTCATTTCAAATTAAAGTCCTGCGATGCGAAAATCTTCATTTGTTTATATGCTAAGCAATGTACATATACCGTTCTGACTCATGTAAGGGTTGCTGTAGAATCCTTCAATATTGCAACTCGAGGCTTGAATTTCTTCCTTCAGTTTGAAAAATGCCGAGCGTGTTCTTCCCTTTTGGTTTTCTAACTCCAGGTCTTTGCATATGTCATCATAATACTTTACTTTGTCTTCTCTGGTCACCCTTTGAAATCTTTGGTTCAACTCTTTTATGTCATCATTTCTTCCATTCGCTTTAGCTGCTCTATGTTCAAGAACAAGTTTCAGAGCCTCTTCTGATATCCATTTTGGTCTTTTCTTTCCTGTCTTTTTAGTGACCTCTTGTTTTCTTCATGTATGATGTCCTCGATGTCATTTCACAATTTATCTGGTCTTCAGCCATTAGTGTTCGATGTGTCAAATCTATTTCTTAGATGGTCTCTAAATTCAGGTGGGATATACTCGAGGTCATATTTTGATTCTCATGGTCTTGTTTTAATTTTCTTCAGCTTCAAGTTGAACTTGCATATGAGCAATTGATGGTCTGTTCCACAGTCGGCCCCTGGCCTTGTTCTGACTGATGATGTTGAGCTACTTCGTCATCTCTTTCCACAGATTTGGTCAATTTGATTCCTGTGTATTCCACCCAAAGAGGTCCATGTGTATAGTCACCATTTATGTTGATGAAAAAAGGTATTTGCTAGGAATAAGTCCTTTATCTTGCAAAATAATATCATGCTATCTCTGGCATCGTTTCTATCACCAAGGCCATATTTTCCACCTCCGATCCTTCTTGTTTGTTTCCAACTTTCGCATTCCAATCTATGGGCAAAATATTGAACAACACAGGAATTATCAAGATGGAAGGAATACATAGAGTCACGGTACCAAAAAGAATTGGCCAGTAGTCAACCATTTCAGGAGGTAGCATATGATCAAGAACCAATGGTAATGAAGGAAGAAGTCCAAGCTGCACTGAAGGCGTTGGCGAAAAGCAAGCCTCCAGGAATTGATGGAAAAACCAATGGAGAGGTTTCCACAGATGATCGCAGCACTGGAGGTGCTCACTTGTCGACGCCAAGAAATTTGGAAAACAGCTACCTGGCCACCTGGCTGAAAGAGATCCGTATTTGTGCCCATTCCAAAGAAAAGTGTCCCAACAGAATGTGGAAATTATTAAACAATATCATTAATATCACATGCAAGTAAAATTTTGCTGAAGATCGTTCGAAAGCCATTGCAGTTCTGCTCTGACACACGTGAGGTCACCATGAGTCAGAATTGACTGTGTAGCAAATCTTGTTTTTCTTTTTGCACAGTGAGCCAGTCATGACAATAACTTCTAACATTTCCATGGAACTTTATAATTTCCACAGCACTTCTATATATACTGTTTTATACGGCTATTAAACTTAACAAGACTGTGCAGTAGGTTCTACTCATATTCCCATTTTGCAGATCTGGAGGCTGAGGGTCAGAAGGACATGTACACAGAAGTTGTGGATCTCAGGTATGTCAGAGAAGATTGCAATGCACAGAAACCCAGTTATAGTGGCTGGACCAAAAAAAGGTTTATTTTTCCCAAAGAACAAGGACTCAGAAGTCAGCAATCTTCTTGCTGAGGAGCCTTCAGCAAGTTCAGAGTGGTACCAGGACCAAGCTGCTATCTTTCTGCTCTGTTATGCCTCGTCATAGGAGCCCTCGTGGGTCAGTGGTTAAAGTGATCGACTGCTAACCAACAAGTCGGTGGTTCAAAACCACCAGCGGCTCTTTGGGAGGAAGATGCGGCAGTCTGCTTCCGTAAAGGTTTATGGCCTTGGAAACCCTGTGGTGTTGTTATGAGTTGGAATTGACTGGATGGCAGTGGGTTTGGTGTGTGTGTGTGTGTGTGTGTGTGTATGTGTGCCTTGTCATGGTGTTTGGTCCTCATGATTGGGCATCACAGGCAGGAGTGAGAAGGGAGGAGGGGAGGACAATGATCAAAAGGCAAAAACTAACAAACTACTATGTCATCTGAGTCCTCCCCTTTAAGCAGACGTTCCTGGGAGCCCCAGCTGGCAACGGCTGCCAGTATCTCATTGACTACTCCTAGTTTAAGGCAGTCTGGGAAACTGAGTATTGTTACCCAGGCCACTCCAAAAGAGATCTGTTAGTCACAAAGAAGGAGGGACTGGATATTGGGTAGACAGGCAGCAGTGTGTCCACACCTGGTATTCTGATACCACATCTTTTTGATACCACGTCTTTTACTGTTGGCACCACATCAGATCCCTCCTCATGTGCATATGGAGGCCCTTGGCTGGGCTGCCCTTTGAATTACTCACTGAGCTGTCTTTGGCTACACGACCCAGGATCTGTATGAAATAGGCCTAGATTTGGTGGAAACCAGCCGAAAGTGCATGAGAAACTTGCTAGACATGGCCTTTTCTTTTCTCTCTTCACGACTCGTACAGAGAAATTTCTCCTTCTTCTCTCATCCGAGGGGCAAGGGAGGCAGCAGGCATTAGTTAATGTCTGTACAGCTGATATAAATTACATGGGTCAAGTGATTTTTCAAAACTTGTTTGCATTATTTAACATGTTCCGGCTGTTGTTGCTGTTAGGTGCCATCGACTCAGTTCTGACTCATAGTGACTCTATACGCAACAGAATGAAACACTGCCTGGTCCTGCGCCATCCTCACGATCGTTGCTATGCTTGAGCCCATTGTTGCAGCCACTGTGTCAATCCACCTTGTTGAGGGTCTTCCTCTTTTTCGCTGACCCTATACTTTATGAAGCATGATGTCCTTCTCCAGGGACTTGTCCCTCCTGATAACATGTCCAAAGTATGTGAGACATAGTTTAGCCATCCTTGCTTCTAAGGAGCATTCTGGTTGTACTTCTTCCAAGACAGATTTGTTCATTCTTTTGGCAGTTCGTGATATATTCAGTATTCTTTGCTAACACCACAATTCAGAGGCATCAATTCTTCTTCGCTCTTTCGCATGCATGTGAGGCAATTGAAAACACCATGGCTTGGGTCAGGCACACCTTAGTCTTCAAGGTGACATCTTTGCTTTTTAACACTTTAAAGAGATCTTTTGCAGCAGATTTGCCCAGTACAATGTGTCATTTGATTTCTTGACTGCTGCTTCCATGAGTGTTGATTGTGGATCCAGGTAAAATGAAATCTTTGACAGCTTCAGTCTTTTCTCCATTTATCATGATGTTGTTTATTAGTCCAGTTATGAGGATTTTTGTTTTCTTTATGTTGAGGTGTAATCCATACTGAAGGTGCTCATCTTTGATCTTCATCAGTAAGTGCTTCAGGTCCTCTTCACTTTCAGCAAGCAAGGTTGAGTCATCTGCATAATGCAGGTTGTTAATGAGTCTTCCTCCAATCCTGATACCCTGTTCTTCTTCATATAGTCCAGCTTCTCGGATTACTTGCTCAGCATACAGATTGAACAAGTATAGTGAATGGGTACAACCCTGCTGCACACCTTTCCTGACTTTAAACCATGCAGTATCCCCTTGTTCTGTTCGAATAACTGCCTCTTGATCTATGTACAGGTTCCTCATGAGCACAATTCAGTGTTCTGGAATTCCCATTCTTCACAATGTTAGCCATAATTTGTTATGATCCACACAGTTGAATGCCTTTGCAGAGTCAGTAAAACACAGGCTACAGGGTATGAAACAGTCTACCTGGCTTTTGTTGTCACAGTTCACGTGTCAAAGAAGTAATAATTGGAAGAAAATAGTACGCGAAGATCTATGTAGATAACTGCTTGATTTTTGTTCTTTTTTAAAAAATCAGACGTCCAAAAGGTTTCTTTTTATTTGTAATATTTCAAACACCCTTTAGTGAAAAATCATTTGGAGCTAAAATAGGAACCATGTGTCACATTATTGAAATATGACCAGAGCAGTCTCTATCTTTTTAAAATTTTCTCAGTGAAAACAAAGAAATAAGTAATTTCTCTCTCGGTTTCTCGCAGACACAGGTGTGCACAGACACACACTCGCGTACGCATACACGGCACCAGATTCTGTCTCTCTACGTTATCTTGTGTTCATTTCGTATTCCTTTTTCAATATCACTGTGAAACTACTTTGTTGTGTAATTCCCCCCTTAGCTCTTTTGGCATTTTTGCAGTTCTGATTCTCACTGGTTATTGCGTTACAGAAGAATGGAGGGGAAGTGGATTTGCATGGGGAACATTTAAAATTCTAATGTCAGGGGTCATTAGTCTTTTTTTCTTTTTTTTTTTTTTTGTAGCTCTATCTAGGAGCTGGGCTTTTACAGACCAGGGATAACTTACAAAAAAGCTTTTCAAAGTAGGGTTTCAGATTTATTTTTTCAAATTCTCAGAGCCTAAACGTCCAAACGAGAAAGAACCTAAAATAAAGATCATTTCCATACATCTGAATGTTGCTGTGTTGGTTCTGTCACTCACGTCTGTTGAGAAAAGCGGGAGATCCGCGTCTCCTTTAGTTCCCTCGCCTTCAGCCACAGCAGCTGCACGTGCTCCTGACCCAGGAGGGAGTGGATGTCTCCTGTGGTAACGTTAGATCAGGGATCCCTGACTAGTGCAAAAGGTGAACGCGGAGCACTAACCAAAAGGAGGAGTTCCAGTGCACGTGGAGGTGTCGCAGAAGAAAGGCCTGGTGACCTGCTTTAGAAAAATCAGCCATTGAAAACTCTGTGGAGCACAGTTCTACTCTGACACAAAACTAAAAACAATCAAATATGTTGCCTTCGAGTTGATTCTGACTCACAGTGACCCTATAGGACATAGTAGAACTGCCCCGTAGGATTGCCAAAGAGCGGCTGGTGGACTTGAACTGCCAACCTTTTGGTTAGCAGCTTAGCTCTTAACTACTGTGCCACCAGGGCTCTGACGCAAACACAAAGTTGCCAGATGACATGGCGGCAACTGGAGCTGTTAAGAAAACACCACCAAATGCGACGTTTGGAACCCCCTTCCCGTATCTTCAGAATACCGCATCGTCTGTGTTTTCTTCACACGTACACAGTTACTTTTTTTCTCTACCTTGGATTAATGTGAATGCCTTTCATTAATATTGATGGGATCTGTGGCATCACATCAGAGGCAGGTAAGAGCCTAACACAGACGCCCTGAGAGCTTCCAGAAATCCTCCTTCTTGTCCCTACTCCACCCACTTGCCCTGGATGACTGTTTCACAGTCTCCTCAGACCGCCAGTAGCTCCTTCCTCCTTCTCACGCCATGTGGACTAGCACACTTGCTGGTTTTCTGAGAAGAGCTCCTTCACAGGAACCCTCCGCCTGCTCTCACCAACCTGCCTGCGCTGGAGTGTGGGCTCTGTTACAGCAGATGAGCCCCTCGTCCTGCCCTGGACCCCATCCCCTCTCGCCTACTAAAAGATCCGGCTCTTGCGTTAGTTGCTCACCCGGGTGCCTCTCACTACTGGATCATTCACAGCAGCGTACAACTATGCCATACTATCTCTAAGAGAAGAAAATTTGCTTAACTCTTCCCCGCTCCCACACAGTTCTCTGCTCGCCATGTGTAACAAAGAACATCAGAAATGTCTATGCGTGTTCTCTGCATCAGACTTTCATTCCCACTGCTTCTCAAAACACTCCTACCCGGGCCACCAATGGCCTTTTCCTTGAAAATCCAATTTTCTATTCTCACTTGATTCATTGGCGATACATGGCACAGCTGATCACTTCCTCCTTCTTGAAATGTGCTTTTCAGTTGGCTTTGGGGCACCACACTCTACCCGTCCGGATGCTCCTTTTTCTCCCCTTTGCTGGCTCTTCCTCATCTTTCTGACCTGTCCTCCTGGAATGCCTCAGGGCTCAGTCCTCAGAACTTGACTCCTTGGATGATCCCGTCCAGTCTCAGGGCTTCATACTGGTGCTTTCCAGACCTCTATCTCTAGCACAGGCCTCTTAACTCCAGACTTTGGTTATCTATCCCATGCCTGCTCATCCCTCCTTGGATAGCTAAAAGGCATAGCAAATGTAAACACTACCAGCCTGGTCCAAGCCACCAGAGTTTTTGCCAAAGTTTTCCCTGTTTCTGTTCCTGCCACCTTATTCACCACACAGCAGCTGGAGTGATCCTGTCACTAAGTCAGTTCTTGTCACTCCTCTGCTCAAACCTCAAACCCCAAAGTTCTACAAGGTGCTGTTGGTCTTGTCCCTCCTAGCTTCCTGACCACATGGGCTACCTCTGTCCTGCTTACCTCTAGACACACTGGGCTTTTACTGTCACTCAGAAGCGCCAAGGAGCTCCCGCCTTAACATCTTACAGTGTCCACTTTTGGAAGGATATCGTCATTGCTTGCTTCATCTGTTCCTTTAGGTCTGCTTAAATATCACCATTTAAGAAAGGCTTCTATCTCTTATATAAATCAGCAGTCCTATTCCTAATCGCCCACCCTCTAGTCCCCTTCACTGCTTTTTATAAGCGTGTAAATGGCGTTGTTTTGCTGGTTTTCTGACTCTCTTCTAGAATGCGTAAGCTCCAAGAAACCAGTAAGCCAGCTGCTGTCAAGTTGATTCCAGCTCACGGTGCCCCCATGTGTGTCAGAGTAGGACTGTGTTCCACAGGGTTTTCAATGGCTCATGTTTCAGAAGTAGATTGCCAGGCCTTCCTGGTTGGACTCAAAACTCCAAACGTTTGTTTAGCAGCTGAGCGCGTTAACTGTTTGCACCACCCAGGGTCTCCTAAGCTCCAAGAGGGTAGGTATTTTGAGATGGTCACTGTTCTATTCCTCATGCCTGAAATAGTGACTTAGAGGGCATTGGCACTCAGTAAACATTAATTGAATCAATGAAAAATTGAATGAGAAATATAAACCTATATATTGAAGGAAGCGCTCTTGGCAATTGTCCTGAAATGAAATATTAGAGACCACAGATTCTTATTGTGCTTTCTGAATGCTCACCCCCATGGTTTTGGTATTTTATCTCTTTGGTCAGTTTATGGAGTGGGTTCTCCTCAAATGGTAAAGGGATGTATGATTTGCTGCTGGCCTTCTTGAGTTTCTGAGCCTGATAGTTTATGAACACGAAGCATCAGCAGAACAGAGTATCAGTCAAGCATCACAGTAACTAAACTTTTTAAAATCAAATCTTGCCTCTCTCCTCCGGAGTCAGTCAGGGTCCCAACAGGAAACAGATGGCATACAGAAATTGAATAATTTGACCAGAGTTTAATAAACATATCGTTTTCAAACCGCAAGGGAGAGTGCAGTGCCCTAAGGCTAGTACTGGTCTTTTCTGAAACTACCCTAGGCCTGAAGGGGAGAGGGGAGAGAAGAGGCAAAGACGGGGAAGGACACCAGAACCCTGAGGGAGAGCTGTGGGGAGAGGCTACCAGACAGAGACCACCTGCCTGGACCAGCAGGCTTTGGTTGAGGGATACAACCAGTCTGTGATAAACCCCATGGTGGGGTTGCTGAGGTAACAAATATTTCAACTTCTCGCTAGTCCCGCCCTCTAACCTCCAGCTGGGGGTTCCCATTGGCTGAACCCAATTGGAAGCTAGAAGGCAGGGAGCTTGCCTACTTCAGCTTCAGTCTCTACATCCAGCTGAGGCGAAGAGCCAGATAGGGAAGGGCGGTGAATAAATCTGGAGGACAAACAGCCCAGCAGACCATCCAAGCTGTGTCTCCCAAGCTACAGCCTAGCCTTCCACTTTCACCCTACTCCCTTCTCTTCTGTTCTTCACACAGCAGCCACAGGAAAACCGTCAGTAAACTCATGTGGGTCCTTTGCTTAAAATCAAGTTATTTAACAGCTTCCCATTGTGCTTAGAATAAAGTCCAAATCCACTTTGTTGTTGTCGCTGTTAGTTGCCGTAGAGTTGATTCTAACTCTTGGCGACCCCATGTGTGCAGAGTAGAACTGCGCCATAGGATTTTCAAGGCACGTGACTTTTGGGAAGCAGATCGCCAGGCCTATCTTCCGAGGTGCCTCTGGGTGGGTTCGAACTGCCAACCTTTTAGCTAATAGTCAAGGGCTTAACTGATTTGTGCCACCCGAGGATCCCCAAACCACCTCAGTGAGGTGCAAGACCCATGATGGTCTGTTTGGCTCCTACCTGCCTCTCCCCCTAGCGTATACTACACACCCCCACCCTGGCTTACTGCACCCCACAGTGGCAGCTATCACTTCTCAGAGTGAGCTAAGCTCCTTGTCCTCACTGCCTCTTTGCATACTTGTATCCCTCTGCCTGGAACACCGTTCCGCAACCCTTTCCACGGTTGACTGTTTCTCATGATTTAAATCTTATCATTGACAAATCACCACCTCAGGGAGGTCCTACCTGTGCTTCCCATCTAAAGGAAGTCTTCTGTTTATTCACCATCAGAGTACCCTGATATTTGCTTCATAGCATCTGTTACAAACCATAAATAACCTCTCCGTCCCTCCTTCCCTCCTTTGCTTTGTTTAATTGGACTCTAAACAAAGCAGTTTAGTTTCTGGATGGTCAGGAGTTGGAACTGACTCAACAGCAACTGGTTTTTAAACAATACAAAATAAATTTCTTCAAGACAGAGACTTCCTCTGTCTTGTTCACTCTGTTATCCCCAGAGTCCAGAGCAATCTCTGGCCCAGGTGTTTCTCAGTAAATATTTGTTGATGGAGTGAGCGAACATTGCTTTCAGTGAAAAGTCTTACCATTTATGCAATAATGAAAGAAAAAGTTATCTTGAATGTATTTGAATTTCTATCTCTTTAATATGTGGATGATCTCAAATATATTAATAAGTGCTTAATATATATTTGAATAAAATAGGCCTATAGTAACAGGGGGAGCCCTGGTGGCACAGTGGTTAAGAGCTCGGCTGCTAACCAAAAGGTTGACAGTTCAAATCTACTGATCATTCCTTGGAAACCCTATGGAACACTTCTACTGTGTCCTATAGGGTCACAGGGTCTCTATGAGTCAGAATTCACTCAACGACAATGGGTTTTTGGTTTGAGTATAGTAACAGGGCAACAGGGCTGATTTTCTATATTTTTCTGTATCACAGAGATGTAGGTATCCATTATTTTAAGTTTCTATAGAGATATTTGCTATGATGTTGAACAGGTTTCAGCAGAGCTTCCAGACTAAGACAGACTAGGAAGAAAGGCCTGGCTATCTACTTCTGAAAATCAGCCAGTGAAAACCCTATAGATCACAAGGGTCCAGTCTGCAATCAATCATGGGGATGGCACAGGACTTAGCAGAGTTTCATTCTGCTGTCCTTTAGGTCGCCATGAATCGAAGCCTGACTCAGTGACAGCTAAAGATAACGTAGAGATACATGTAGATATTTTTTATTAGTCTATTATGTGTTTAACAAAAATTAAACTAGAAAATGAACAAATTCCTTGTTTCACATGCAGTTACCCTCCTGGGTGACTTATTGAATGTTAGTGTTGGGCAGTGGGTAGGCCTAAGCTTCAGAGCCAGAAGAAGGGGCCAAACTCCACTTAAGCCATTAACTATCTGGGTAACACTGTGGACAAGTCACTCAGACCTTCTGAGCCTCAGTTTCCTCATCTGTAAAAACAAGGACGATATGGCCTAATTCACAGAGTTGTTACAAGGATCACAGGTGATAACACAGATGGTCCTCTTTCCTCTGTGCCTCCCTATTTCCCTCAATACATCAGCCTGCTCAAATGCTCCTTCTTCTGCCCTTAGGCTGCTACTTCATCAATACCCTCTTCCAAATTCGTGTTTTATTAGTCTTTGAATCTCATGTCCATATTCTGGTTATTGGGAATCTTGCTAGAAGGCTTTACTGTCTACGCTTGGCTTTGTACAGTTGAATTTGCTCTCTGGTGGAAGCAGCCTGGAGCTCAATTGTACCCGTGATAGATTAGAGGCCCATCAGGCTTTTCAGTCAGCATCATATTTGCCAGACAAATGTCGACAGCACTTTCATGCAGCGAAGTACTTTGTTAGTACTTTGAGCCTCTAAGGGACGATTTGAGTTGGGGGAAAAAAAAAAAGACATTGAAACCTTGTACAATACTCACCCCATTACACAAGGAAAACCAAATAAGTTTATCTGACAAAAAGGTATGGCATGCCTTTGAAAAAAAGAACCACAGCCACAGGCTTCCTCTCACTCTGCAGACGGCCAGGATGTGTGGAAGTTTTGTCTGTTGTCTATTTTTAGTTAAGTTTACCTAATGTATTTTGAGTGCATATGCTGTTCCAGACTCTTTTCTTTGTTCTTTGAGATGAATTTAGAACAATTAAGATTAGAAAGTAAACTTATTTATTAGCAGGGGGCTGTTACTAATATTTTACCGAAGAGTGGAATACTTTGCTGACAGTTTGGAAATTTATTGGGACGGTGTGTTAAATGTGGAAAAATTAATTTGCAGTGCATGAAATGGTTGTCTGGAGTCTGGTTTCTTAAAACAGTCAAATCAATTCTATTCAAACCTAGATACTTACATTCTTGATAGGTACAGAATAAAATATAGTCCCTGCCCTCTAGGGTCTTATAGTCTAGTTAAGTAACTCAACTTGTTAAACTAATGTCCTTCTTTTCTAAATATAAATATCTCAGGCCATCCTTACACGTTATTTGAAACTTAAAATAAGCTAAAGTTGAATAACAAAGTCAGGACACGTAGATAAAGCCCTGCTTTATTTTCAAATTACCGTAACCTATATTGACGCCCTAATGGTGCAGTGGTTAAGAGCTCAGGTGGCTAAGCAAAAGGTCAGAAGTTCAGATACGCTAGTGGCTTCTTGGAAACCCTATGGAGCGGTTCTACTTTGCCCTACAGGGTCTCTATGAGTCAGGATTGACTCCACGGCTATGGGTTTGGTTTGTTTTTTTAAAATAAACTATATTATAGTACTTTATGTCCCCTGGGAAGTACTAGTCTAAGCGGTGACGTGAGACACGCCCATACACCACACACCTGCTCCGGTGTATCATTTATGGTTAAACTTCACGTGCTTGGTGGGGATCAGAAGTGACTAACTGGTGGTTCTGTGGGTTCAATGCAGACCACACATTTGTGGCTGTTGTGTTAAACTTTTTAATGGACCCAACATTTAAAATTGGGATATTTCCCATAAAATGCAGATTTCTTGGCTTCTCCTAAATCATTGGAAGATCTGGTATCTGTGGCCTGCATTCCCACATGGCAGCAGTGGGATGGGGCTGACTAGCTGCTACCCCCTGCAGGTGGGACTTGTGTTGATCCATTCCCTCAGCCCCACCATTCACACAGTGAATGCATATTCCTGAAAATTGGTTCACATCATGCAAATAAGCTCTCTGGCTCCTGGAAGGCACTTGAATTTGTGAGCCCTGGTAGATTCCAGAGAGAAGTTGAAGGATTTTCAGAATGTATAGAATGGATGGACCTTGAGATACTGGAAGGATTTATATAGCTGAGAAAGTCCTTGGGGGAGGTCATTCCAGGCAGGTACTCTTACTTCCTTGCAACCTTGCAATATGATATGCTTTCTTGAGAGGAATGCAAAAGGGGAGAAGTTTTAGCTAGGGACTAAGTGCTGACAGATGGATATGACTGTGGTTCCAGAAAGGAGTCCCGGTGGCACAGTGGTTAAAGAGCTCAGCTGCTAGCTGCAACGTCAGCAGTTTGAACTCACCAGTTGCTCCATGGGAGAAAGATGCTTCTGTAAAGATTTACAGTCTTGAAACCACCATGGGGCAATTCTACTCTGTCCTATAGGGTCACTGTGAGTCAGAATCTACTTGACAGTAATGGGTTATGGTTCCAGAAATGGGAGACTGTGGGGTATGTGAATTCAGCTTTAAAATTGTGTGTGTGTGTGTGTGTGTGTGTGTGCATGTTAGGGATAAATGTTTAAAACAACTATGCCACTGCAGCAGGGCTTCACACTTGTCAAAGAAGATAAGGTTGAGAAAAATGCCATTGTATATCTCCCTAAGGATAGTAAAAGCTTTTCTTCTTAGTAGTTGAGCCTCTACTTTAGCAAAGCAAGTGGGCTGTAGGAAGAGTGAGAGATGGTGAGCTTGACCAGGATACCTTCAAGGGCAGACATTTGTCTTCAGTCAGTGTCCTGCGGGATCTTCTAAAGCAGCCTTGGCTTATACTTGGGATTCCCCCTGTTAACATCCTGCTTAACATGGTGTCTCCAAACAGTCACTTTTAGAAAAAAATTGAACCTACAAGTAGGGTGTGTTTTTATTCTTCAGGCTAACTAATCTTTTCTTATCAGACAGAGGGCTGAGGAAAGGGGCGGTGTGGGTAAGATTTGCTTTGTTTTGTTTTCATATTGGAGATAGGCATGGGTAAATGTTCTTTCCCTGGCAAGACCAAATCCCTTGTACAGTCTAATGTTTCCTTGGTCTTCAGAAGGCCCACCATGAGGATTTGTCTTAAACCGAAATCTCCTTCCAGAGGAAAAGACCTTTTATTGATTCTGACCTTTTCCTTTTGCTAGTAAAGGCTTGTTGAGTTGCCTTTTAAACAAGCAGAATTCACTGTTTCTTTGTCTTGTAATCTTTTATTTATCCTGTTGAGAGGCCTTACATGCTTAAAAATAAATGTCCTATGGAAATCATAGAACAGCTGTACTCGGTGAAGACTTAAGAACAGAGAGCGCTCTTAACAGATCACACATGTGACTTGGAAGGCGGAAGGTCAAGCCCCAAGTGCCCCCCCATTGCCCTCTTCAGCTCCCCTTCCTTCCAGGTTTTCATCTGTATCTTGCGAGTTCCCACAAGAGGTACTTCAGACTTCATTCCAGTCTAGTGGTGCCCCGAGAAAACGTTGAGCACTGAATTGGGATTATATTTGCTGGAAGAATCAAGAAATTAGTTTCCTTCAGGAGAAGAGTGGCATAGCTGGCCAAACAGAATATTGCTTAATGTAATAGGACTCTCAGATGAAATTGGGGAGCTCATCTTTCTCTTTCTTACCTGGGGGATGTGAGATTATTGAATTTTAGATTCCGGTATAATTTAACATCCAAATGAGTGGGTCTACCCCCACTCAGCTGGCTGTTTCTCTCCTTTTTCTGTGCATTCTGGACATGAGCAGGCCGGCCACCTAGCAGAGGGCTGCGTGTCTTTAGACAGCTGTAAGTCAGGAATAACAGAATTAATGGATTGGAACTTAATCCATAACTCCTAACTCTGCAGCCTTTTTTTTTTTTTTTTAGTAGTTCATAAACTTTTTATTTTCCCTTTTAGCCTAGATGCCCTCTGTGGTAAAGGTAAGATTTGGCAGCCTTTGGCTCTGCCTCATAAAAATGTTTTAAAGGAGAATGCTGGGTTGCATGAGTGCCTGTAATTCACCCTCATATAATATTCTACAACAGTCCCAGAGTTTGTGTCTGAATTTGTTCTAATATAAAGAACCCTGGGGTCAACAAAACAACTGCTTCCAGATGGATTAAATTTTGCACTCTTAAAGACCTAGGAGGCCAATGTATATTGCTTCTCTT
>NW_004443937.1:39852251-39854234 GCF_000243295.1 Trichechus manatus latirostris | reverse complement strand
GGGAAAAGGCAAGAATTCCCCACTGTTGAGAACCTGGAGCAATCATCCCTAAGGGTGTACTTTTTAATCAGGGAGGGGCCGACCAGCACCTGTAATTGCATGCCATCGAGTCAATTCCAACCCACAGCAAGCCTACAGGACAGAGTCGAACCGCCCCACAGGGTTTCCTAGGCTATAATCTTTACAGGAGCAGATCACCAGGTCTTTTCTCTGGCGGAGGTTCTGCTGGGTTCAAACCACCAACCTTTTGGTTAGCAGTCGAGCTCTTTAACCATTGCGCCACCAGCGCTCCTTGTGAACCCAATCTCCCTTTGGGTTTTTCACTCCTTACCAATGGCCTTCTGCTGGGGTGACAACAGGCTCAACTGAGTGTAGTTCTTGTGAGAAATCAAGTGCATGGCTGATTCCCTTTTCTGCATTTTCCTTTCCAGGATTTCACATCTGTCTGTTGGGAGACAAAGTA
Organism: Trichechus manatus latirostris; assembly: GCF_000243295.1. Taxonomy (NCBI): domain Eukaryota; kingdom Metazoa; phylum Chordata; class Mammalia; order Sirenia; family Trichechidae; genus Trichechus; species Trichechus manatus. The sequence continues at coordinate 39,853,771 of NW_004443937.1, read as the reverse complement.
GAAGTACAAAATAAAAACATGTTGTGTTTTCCCTGAAATATACTTTTTCTTTTTTGAGGAGAGATAGTCATTGTTCAGTGTTTGTTTTCCCCCCACCCAAAATAAAAATAGCCCTCTCCCACTGTTACGTACCTTTGAGAAACTAAAAAAGAAAGACTCTCTTGAAATTTGCGCACCCTGAGATATTAAAATTTTATAATTCCCTTTCAGATGTCTCACTATGGACATACATAGAATAATACAAAATTTTATACGCAGATTACATTATGTATATAATATTCTACATGCTGTTTTAGAACTAGTTTTGTATTGTTTTATTTTGACTTAATATCATCTTTCTATGTAGATAAATAAACTTCTACATCGTAATGATAAAAGACTTCATAATATTCTGTTTTCTAGACATACCACAATTTATTTAGCCAATTCCCTGTTTCTGGTTTCTCAGTATGATAAAGAACAATAGAACAACTGTCTTTGTGCATACATTTTTATGGATTTGGCAAGTTGTTTCCTTGAGATACAATCTTAGAAATAAAATTGTTACACAAAACATAACATTAACAATGTTAAGAGAGTCGCTACCCTGCCTTTCAGAAAGGTATTAATTTCTACCCACCTCATCATCATAGGAGAGTCTCTGATTTCTTACAGTGTCACCAACACTGGGTAGTGTAAATATTTTTAATATCTATCAACCTGGTGGAGCCCTGGAGGCACAGTGGTTAAGAGCTTGGCTGCTAACCAAAATCTCTGCAGTTCGAATCCACTAGCCACTCCTTGGAAACCCTATGGGACAGTTCTACTCTGCCCTATAGGGCTGCTATGAGTCAGAATCAACTTGACAGCAATGGGTTTGGTTTTGGTATCAACCTGATAGGTACAAAGAAATGGTTCATGGTGATTTTTGTTTGAATTTCCTTTATTAATAGTGAGGTTGAACACTTCCCATTATTGATCGTTTCTATGTCTTCTTTTGGAAATTGCCTTTCATGAGTTTTGCCCACTCTTCTGTTAGGCCTTTTGTCTTTTTTCTTATTGTTTGTAATAACTTTCTGTAAATTCTGCAGATATGTGATTTTTTGCAGCATCTGGACAGGAGTTTGTCAAGAAGATTTGAGATTTTGGGGGACGTCTAGGTCAATTGGCATAACAAAGTTTATTAAGAAAATGTTTTGCATCCTGCTTTGGTGAGTGGCATCTGGGGTGTTCAAAGCTTGCAAGTGACCATCTAAGATGCATCATTTGGTCCCATCCCACTCAGAGCAAAGGAGAATGAAGAAAATCAAAGACACAAGGAAAATATTAGCCCAAGAGACTAAAGGTCCACATAAACCAGAGACTCCAGTGGCCTGAGACCTGAAGAGCTGGATGGTGCCCAGCTACCACCAATGACCACCCTGACAGGGAACACAGCAGAGAGTCCCTGATGGAGCAGGAGAAAAGTGTGGAGGAGAACTCAAATTCATGTAAAAAGACCAGACTTAATGGTCTGACAGAGACTGGAGGAACCTCCGAAA
>NW_004443937.1:39820893-39851881 GCF_000243295.1 Trichechus manatus latirostris | reverse complement strand
GTCCCTCAGTTTCCTCCTGTATAAAGTTAGAAAAGAGTAGTCATTCATTTCTTAGATTTCTTTAGTTATAATAATAAAGCCAATAGCTGGTAAAGTGAAGCACTTCACCTGCGTAGCTTTCACAGTGAATACTTTGGTGTCTACTATTGTTTAAATCACCTTCTATTCTTCCCCTTGGTGAGAGGGTGATTTCCACCCTTAGGGTGGTAGGGATGGATTGAACACATGGCATGCGACCCTGGACAGAAAAATTGATAGCAGTTTATTAGTCACATATACTCACAGCATGGGGGAGGAAGGACACCTTGTTTCATGCAGGGCCACCTGGGGGTCGCAACTGGGAACAGAACGGACAGCTAAGGCCTGTGGGAGGCAGGCTTTGTAGTGTCAAGAGGGTGACCCCTGGTTCCAACTGGGCGATGTGATGGGCTTGTTTGAGCCATTCAAGGAACTGAAACACGCCAGCTAGGGATAAGCAGGAGCTGTCCCTGGTCTTTCGTAAATTTCAAGAACAAAATGGCCGTGATCTTGATTTAGAAGAACTTTCTAGGAGGTAAAACTAGAGAGGTAAGCAGAGGCAGATTATAAATGCATTGTAATTCTTTCTACCATTAACAGCACCTGGTGCAGTGCCGGGCAGCTAGTTAGGTTTGGCAAGCGTGTTTCTAGCCTTTATGAATAGTGAATGTACATGGTTCTGTCTCAGTGTTGCAGCCCAGGAAACTCAGCTCAGCAAGAGAAGGTCATTTCCAAATAGCTGAAATCCTTTACTTATATTCTGAGAAATGGTGAAGGAGAGCCACATAGCTAATCCAAGCCACATTTATTAACAAACAGCCCTTCCAGTCCTACCTACGCCATGTCTGTAACTACACTCATGTCTCTCTCTTTTACTTTTCCCCCCAAAATAAAACCCAAACAGAAAAGTTTCTCTTTCCTCCACCAGCTGGCACACTTTCTGGTCCTCCTCTCCCTCCTTTCACAGTATCTCAGTACTTTATTATGTAGCTGGACTTGACCTTTACCGTTCCTCCTCTCTCTGTCTCTCTATTTTCACAAAAGACCAGAGTAACTGATTGACAGAAACTGAGCTCTCATCAGGCAGCCACAGGTTAATGACGATCGTCCGGACACACATCAGGAATGAATGAGCTGTTGTGTGGAAGAACCAGAGGGCTGCTGTTGTTTCCAGAGCGCTGTGTGGGGTGAGTGTGGTCAACCTCAGAAACGCATCCTTTCATGTCCAAGAGAAGTTTGTGCACTTGGGAGCCCTGGTGGTGCAGTGTTTAAGGGCTCAGGCTGCTAACCAAAAGGTCGGCAGTTCAAATCCACCAGTCACTCGTTGGAAACCCAATGGGGCAGTTCGACTCTGTCCTATAGGGTTGCTATGAGTCGGAATTGACTCGACAGCAATGGGTTTGGTGTGAGTTTTAGTGTTCTGTTTTTTTTTCTCCTTCCATTAGTTCTCCCAAACCTTGAATCATACACTTCTGGAAAGCATTGTGAATAATTTATATCCTTTTATTACTCATTGCTTAACTCCCTTTGGGGGAAATGAAGAGGAACATTTGTCTTTTGCTGCTTACTCTCCCGTGGACTGAGGCCACGTCAGCTTCAGGCGAGAGCGAAAATTCATGACCACAGAGCTGTCATGGTGGAACTGTGGATTGACCTAGAGTTTCGATTAGCCAAAATACTGTTCTTACAACTCTGCAGCAGTACCAATGACACTAGGGTGAAAATGCAACATTTCGCCGACTTCAACTGGAATCCCGTTTGTTACCATCTTGCTTGTCAATACTCAGCGGTGAGCGTTGTATTCCCTGCGTATTTAATGGGTTTTCCTGTGGGGTCTTTCTCCAAATGTGTAAATTCAAATACAGAGCTACGATGACTCGGAGCACACGGTAGAACCCCTGCTGCTGGGGATGAGGGCCTGTTTGCCTTTCGATGTTTTTCGGTGTCTTTCTGCAGCAGCGCAGAACCAGGAGTTACAGCTAGTGTCAGTCGTGGGCCCTTGAGATGTCTCTGGCACAGTGGGTTGGTCCTACAGCAAATATTATTTAAGTATGTCAACTTCTCTCAATCCCCTCCAGCACCATACCATACAAGTTCAAATTACCATCCCTCCTAAACATGTGTAGTCTAGGAGATCTAGATTAGTTAGTCTACCCTGGATCCACTCTGCATTTCCCACCCCACCTCCATGTTTTTTTTTTTTTTTTAAAGCATAAATCTGAACATATCAACTACTAATACTGTACCCTGCTTTGATGTTGCTATTGTGTGCCGTTGAGTCAATTCTGACTCATGGCGACCCTATATGACAGAGTAGAACTTCCCTATAGGGTTCCCTAGGCTGAAATCTTTATAGGAGCAGATAGCCAGGTCTTTACTCCCTGTAGAGAGGCTGGTGGATTCGAACCCCTGACCTTTCAGTTAGCAGCCGAGAAGCACTTAACCATTGTGCCACCAGGGCTCCTTACACCCTGCTTAAAAACCTCTAAATGACTTTTCCTTGCTCAAAATCCTTGAAGCGGCCCATAGGCCTTGCATGGTCCCCACCAACTCTTCGTCCTCATCCCTCTGTCTTTGCCTTCTCCACTCCAGTCACACTGGCCTCTCTTCAGTCTTTCGTATTCACCCTGCTTGGCCCCACCACAGGGCCTTTGCACATCTTCTTTGCACATTCTCAGCCTGTAATATTTTTCCTCTGACATCAAATCTCAACTCAAGTGGTATTTCTTCTAAACCAACTTCTCTGCTTCTCCACCTCCCAATTAGACTCTCTCTCTTTATTATAAATCCTTCTGTTATCAAAGACCTTTCTTTAAATACCCCTCAGAAGGGCAATTATATATTTGTGGGACCTTTTGATTAATATCTGCCTCTGCTTCAGACTCCTTGAGGGCAGCGACTATCTTTGGTTTTACTCACCTGGGTATCTCCAGCATCTAGCACAGTGCCCACTTCTTAGTAGGCGTTCAATAAATACGGATGCCTGATCGGATAAATAAATCAAATTCTGTAAAAGTTGTACCAGAAAATGGATCTTACCTAATCTTTGGGGGATTTATCTAGTCTACAAGAACTCTAGATGAATCCATTGGAAGAGCCGACGGGGAAAATGTATTCTAATGCCGGGGACTAGTAGCAGCCTGTAGCAATCATCCTTGTAGCGTGGACCAGACCATTTCATTCTGGTTAGCCTCGGACAGGTCTTCATTAACATCTGTTCCAAATGGGGGAGGCACCATTGGCATTAATGGATGTAGAAATGAGCCCTCTGGTGACTGGAAGGTTGTTCCACTCTGTTACTGGGTTCACAACTATGGAGAGAAGATTTTCTCTCCTTTGTTTCCTGTTTTAGAGGGCCTTGTCATGGGTCCCCTGTTTAGAATGAAGTTGTGGATGCTTATTAGCAAGTTATGTACAGATGAGCTTGGGTTGTTTCACTGATCCATCCCAATTAGCTTCCCTGCTTGTCTTTATCCTGTCTGCCTAGGAAACATGAAATGTCTCAGCTGGGAGGGGGATGCAATTTTTGGGCATATAGTGGTTTACTCTGATCATTACTTCCTATTTGCAAGGGAGAGAAGTAAACAGTTTAAACAGGCTAAAATGTTTTGGGTCTGTAGGCTGCTAGGAAAGGCGAGAGAGCGGCATTTTACTAGGCGTTGAAATAGTAGCTTTCCTGGTCTCGGGTCAGAACATCTGTCTGTGTCTCCGGGCAGATTTGGTCTAAGGCCAAAACAAATAGCTCTCCTTCCTTGGGTTCTGACCCCAGGGTGAGAGAAAGGAGCTAAGCTAGTCCAACTGCAAGTGCTTAGGAAGGCGTTATTCTCTCCAACCTTCAGGGAACCCCGAATAATTAGCTGCGCAAAGAGGAAGTTGGAATCAGAATTCCCCTCCAGGGTGTTCTGTGTCCAGCCAAACAAAGTGAGCTGAGCTGAGACAAAGTGGAGCTGAGAGACAAATAAACACCGTTAAAGAGTGGCGGTGCCAAGTCTCCTTTCTCCTTCCTTGCTTCCGTTCTGGCCCTCTAGACCTGTCTCCTCTGCTTCCTCATCCCTCACAATTCCCTCAGGCCCCTCATCATGGGTAGCCGGAGGGACTTTTCTCTGAATAAGAGAAGCCAGTGGGCCACTCCCAGGCAGAAGCTGGCGCCGTGTTTTGGGATTTGTGAGGGCTCTGGAGGAGCCAGCTTATCACGTGGAGAGAGACCCCACTTCCTCCCAGATTTTCTGATGTTTTTTGAGAGAAGTCACTTTTATGTGGAGTCTCCCAATTTCAAAACGTTCACTACAGGTTTTGTTTTATTTATCAACGATGTGGAAGCCAAAAAAAACCCCACTTTTTGTACCTGTGAGCTAGGCCAGAATTTTCCTGACGGTGCCGGCTGTGCTCATCCTGTTTGCACATGTAACCCCAGGCCTGGCACAGTGCTTGCTACGGAAGAGCAGCTCGGTAGCTCTTGACGGGTGTTTACAGAGGACTCAAAGCATGCCGACATGCCCGTGATATTACTAACAGTACCAACTACTTTTTATTGAGCACATACTCGCGTATTAAGTGCTTTACATATAATTTAATCTACACAATGACCTTAGAAGCTGCCTACTTTTATTATTGCCACTGTACAAATAGAGAAGGAGGCTGAGAGCCTAAAAAAGTAATGCAAGCCAGTTAGTGGCCCAGCTAATGAGCGATTCTGATTCAGGCTGCTCTGTCTCCAAAGCCAGCGTTTGTCATCCTAATGCTACAGTGCCTCTCTCTCTGCTCTGGTGTCTCCAGGAGAGGGAATAAGGATGAGTCTCCAAGCGTCAGCCCTTTCAAAGCCTGGTGTATTGCTCCCAAGCATAGTCTCCAGAGTAGAAATTTGAAAGGGTGGGTATGGTAGGGAGGCATTCTTCTTTCACTTCCGCGCATCATTTATTTTCTCTTCTATCTCTGAGTGGTGGAATTGTTCCTAGAGTCACATCACCATCTCTTTGTGGGGAATTACTCTGCAGGGAACTTTAATAACTTCTGGCTTTCGTGGTATCCTCTTGTTTGATATCCTTAAATGATATGAAACGGTTTGTATTCAAGCATTTTTCTAGGACTCAGGGGCACTCTGAGCTGAGGTTCATTGAGTCATTTTTTGGCCTCCTTAACTAAAAGCAAGAGTGGTGACTCATGAGCTCAGGATACAATTAAACCCATTGCACCTAAAAGCAGAGCTCTGTGTTAGGGCCTGCTGGTCACGAAACACATTTTTCTTGTGGCACAAATACTTCATTATAGGTATTGAAAAGTGTTAAAGCATTATTCTATAGAGACACAAAAGACTCATTTTACAAAGTTGGGTAGCTGCCTACAATAGCTACCACTTGATGGACTTACATACGTTAATGGTTTAAGCTACAGGGGATCCTTCTAATCAGGAGAAATGGACAATGGGAACTCGAAGCGTAGGCCTTCCCCAAAACCAAATTACATACTCTTGCCTGCCTTCTACATGGGCTACTTCTCAATGTCCCTTTTGATTTTTCAAAGCTATCATCCTGGTTTGAAACCCTTTTACCCTATGGCAAAATTGTTCTCTGATAAGTCAGGTTTTGTAAACTGGCTTTGCGAAGTGGATGGTTGTTGTCGTGAGGTGCTGTGGAGTCAGTTCCAACTCACAGTGACCCTGTGGACAACAAAATGAAACACTGCCTGCTTCTGTGCCGTCCTCATACTCATTGCTATGTTTCAGCTCATCGTTGCAGCCACTGTGTCCATCCATCTCGTTGAGGGTCTTCCTCTTTTTCGCTGACCTTCTCCTTTACCAAGCATGATGTCCTTCTCCAGGGACTGATCCCTCCTGCTAATAGGTCCAAAGTACTTGAGACAAAGTCTCACCATCCTCACTCCTAAGGAGCCTTCTGGCTGTACTTCTTCCAAGACAGATTTGTTCATTGTTTTAGCACTCCATGGTATATTCAGTATTCTTTGCCAGCACCATAATTCAAAGGCATCAATTCTTCTTCGGTCTTCCTTATTCATTGTCCAGCTTTCGCGTGCATATGAGGCGACTGAAAACACCATGGCTTGCGTTAGGTGCACCTTAGTCCTCCAAGTGACGTCTTTGTTTTTGAATGCTTTAAAGAGGTCTTTTGCAGCGTATTTCCCCAGTGCAATGCAATTGATTTCTTGACTGCTGCTTCCATGGGCATCGATTGTAGATACAAGGAAAATGGAATCCTTGACCACTTCAATATTTTCTCCGCTTATCATGATGTTACTTATTGGTCCAGTTGTGAGGATTTTTGTTTTCTTTATGTTGAGGTGCAATCCATGCTGAAGGCTGTGGTCTTTGATCTTCATCAGTAAGTGCTTCAAGTCCTGTTCACTTTCAGCAAGCACGATTGTGTCATCTGCATAACACAGGTTGTTAATGAGTCTTCCTCCAATCCTGATGCTGTGTTCTTCTTCATATAGTCCAGTGTCTCAGATTATTTGCTCAGCATACAGATTGAATAAGTATGGTGAAAGGATACAACCCTGACACACATCTTTCCTGATTTTAAACTACACAGTGTCCCCTTCTTCTGTTCTGATGACTGCCTCTTGTTCTATGTATAGGTTCCTCATGAACAATTAAGTGTTGTGGAATTCCCATTCTTCGCAATGTTATCCATAATTTGTTATGATCCACACAGTTGAATGTCTTCGAATAGTCAATAAGGAGGAAGTAACAGTTCAGTGCCATGCTGGAGATCCAGTTCATCCCCAGTGACTTCAAGTGCAGCCCCACTTGTCTGTCAGTGGAGGCTTGAATGTTGCCATGACGCTTGACAGGATCCTTTCAGAGTAAGAGGAACCAAAAAGAAAGGCCTGGCGCTCTACTTAAAATCAGCCAATGAAAACCCTATGGATCTGAAGGGGTCCATCCATTGTGCCTGGGGTTGCTGAGACCCCAAGGCAGCTAACGAGGTGGTTGATGGATCCTAACCCCAAGTGGCCAGTTAAAGCACTTTCTATTCCTTTTCCAGGGTTCTTAAGGGTTTGAATTGCCTTTAGTTCCATTTTCAAAATCCTTGTCCTCATTCCCTCAGAAGGTACTTTGCTTAATAAGGACTGGCTTAAAAGAAAAATCAAGTCATAATAAAATAGAGCGGTAACAATATCAGTAACAATAACAACAGCTACTGTTAATATATTTGCTCTGTAACAGGCACTGTGCTAAGTGCTTTTGTAGAATATTTCAGTTAACCCTCTCAACAAATCTGTGAGGTGGGCACAATGACTATTTCCTTTTTATCAGGAAGGACAGGAGGACTGCAGGGATTAATAAACTGAAAAGGGTCACAGCAAGTAAGTGGCAGAATCCAGATTTGAAACGAGGCAGTCTCAGTCCAGAACTCTCTATCTTGTCTCATCACTTCATAAGACAGTCCCTTCCGACTGAGACTCTCTTCACCTCCCCCTTCTCTACCCATAAACATCTGCAGCAAACAACTAAAATGAGACAAGGTAACCCAAAGTTCAACTTATCAAATGACAGCAACTCTGATGTATGTAGTAATCTTTTAACAGCTAAGATGTGGGCTCTGAATTCTTGCCTGCCTTTACAATTTAACTGTCTAACCACATAGAAGGATATTCTAAGAAATACAGCCGCGTTACTCAAAAGATGGTTAGCTGAACATGTCTCTTCTGCTCTTTCACTTATTCCTGTGAAGATACCACCTTCCATGTGGACTGTGAGCTCCTCAGGAGCAGGGACAGTATCTCTCTACACATCTTTTTATTTGGCACGCTAGGTGCTCAATAACATTTTTGTCAACATGAGCCTGCAGTGATGCTGAGGGGGGCGTTGTAAGTTTTCATAATAGAAGCATTAGATGGGCGTGTAACCACTCTGGGTGGTGCAAACGGTTAACACACTTGCTGTTAACCAAAAGCTTGAAGGCTCTAGTCCACCCAGAGGCACCTGGTAAGAAAGGCCTGGCAATCTACTTCCAAAAAAATCCACCATTGAAAACTCTAAGAACACAGTTCTGCTCTGACACACATGGGGTCACCATGAGTCGGGGTCAATTCTGTGGTAACTGGGTTTTGTTTTTGTTTTTTCAATATGGGTGTGTGGTTCTTTAAAGGTCCCTCTATTGCACAAATGTTTGAGCACTTGACTACTAACCTAAAGGTTGGTGGTTTGAGCCCAACAGAGGCACCTCAGAAGAAAGGCCTGGAGATCTGCCTTGGTAAAGATTACAACCAAGAAAACCCTGTGGAAGAGTTCTACTCTGTAACACATAGGGTCACCATAAGTTGGAATAGACTCCATGGCAACAAGCTTTGAATCGACTCGACAGCAACAGGGTTTTTTTGTTTTGTTTTGTTTTAACCTAACTCTTGGAATCTAGATGCTGAAAGACACATTAGAATGGTATTTCTCAATCTGGAGTAATTTTGCCCTGCCAGGGGACATTTGGCAATGTCTGGAAACAATTTTGGTTGTTACAACTGGGGAGTCGGGTGCTAGCAGCATCTATTAGGGATGCTACTAGGAAGGCCAGGGATGCTCCCAAACATCCTAGGGTACATAGAACAGCCCTCACAATGCAGAATTAGCCAGCCTTGTGTCACTGGTGCCCAAGTACAGAAATTGTGCAGTAGAGGCTTTATTCATTCATGTATGTATTCATTCATTCACTCATTTGTTCATATCACACATGTTTATTATCTAATTCCATCCTCCTATAGAAGGTTGAGCATGCCGCTTGCCCAGGATCACACAGCTAGATAGTACAGATCTAGGACTTGAACCAATGTCTCAGGAACAGCTCCTCTTCATATACATGGAGGTGGCCTCTTACAGCCTATTGCCGATTCAAATGCCATCCTTGTGGTCACGGTGGAGCAGGTTCTGCCGAGACCGATAGGACTCTGAGCCTGTGCCGGGTGGCTGCAGTTAATGGAAAGGGCAGTGATTTGAGACAGCTCATTCAGGCTGCTGGAAGTCCCCGGGCTGGGACTCCAAGAGCTCTTGCTGACTGGGCCCGGGAGGGACTATTTCCCAGGCTTCCCGTGTGCGCCACTCCGTTGCTGGCCCAGTCACTCTTCGCTAAGCTGCAAGACTATCTTGGCCACCCTGTTTTCACAGGGCCCCCAGAAGCCATATGACGGACTCCGTTGAAAGAATTATCACGTTTACACAGCTCTGTATTTGCGGTAGGCTTAGGGCTCCTTCCAGATTTGAGCACTGGCGGTGTCTAATGCAGTCTGCCTTTCAACACACATCACATGCTCTCCTCCCCACTTCCTCCCTTGGTCTGACGCCTTGCTGCCCTCTGATTATGGTCTGCGTCCGTCCGCAGAGTACCTGCAGCCGAGCGTAACAAGTGTTATATAACTCTCACGATGGTGGAGCTGATGGATTTTAATCAGGTGAGTGCAGTTTAATGCAAATGCCCCTTCAGCCGAGGCTCATAAACTGGCCTACTCAGTATTATGGTCCCAAATATTTGTTCAGTGCTCACGACTTACATAAATGACTTCCCTGTGGAGTCAGCTTAGGGGGAAATCAGTAAAACCCAGCTGGAAATGCAGAAAGGGACCGTGTACTTACCCTCCATCATGATGCAGCCCTGCTCCCGCCCAGCACCATCTCACACTTTTTTTAAAATTTTTTTTCCCAGCTCACTGTTTTTTTTTCTTTTTCCTTTGTCACATTTTTCATAGAGATATGAAAAGCTACCTCAGCTCCTCCGTCCATTAAATAGGAAGTGCATATGCACAAACAGAAGCATTTCACCATAGAATACAGCTGAAATGCAATGTTATCGTCATCCCACTCCGAGCTAGTCTCAGGATGGCTTACGTCTCTGCAGTTAATCGTTTGCCGTTGTTGGTGTACCAACACAATGCTCCCAGCAACACAGAATTCTCAGGCTTTCTGTTTAGATTGTCTACACGTTGGCTAGCCAGAATTTAGATATTTGTAAACGGAATTTGAACAGTGGCCTTTCTTCACAATATAAAATTCAGATAACGTGTAATGGGTCATGGACCAACTCTTGTTTATTAATTACGGCTTTATAATATGGCACCATTTTGGAAGCTGTGGCTTATGCAAAGAGAAATACTAATTACATTCTGCATCTTCTGTAATAATGGGGCAGCGTTTTGGACAATGCGGCTTATCCAGACAATGCATCCGGCTCATGATACAGTTTATTAACAAGGAGGCCCTGAATGTTTAATGGCAGACTGACACAGCTGTGAAAGGGTGGCATAAATAATATCCCTGGCCAGGCTGGGTCAGTGGCAATATGTTGCATGCTGTTAACCTCAGGAGGTCTCCAAATAGCTTTTACGTGTGCCTGCTATATATTTGTTGACCATTTCTTGTTACAAAGGAAGCCAAGTGACCTGAGAAAATCTGTTTGGTAGTTTTGCTTCCCCATTCTCTTAATGGAGCCCTGGTGGTGCAATGGTTAAGAGCTCAGCTGCTAACCAAAAGGTTGGCAGTTCGAATTCACCAGCCACTCCTTGGAAGTCCTATGGGGCAGTTCTACCAGCTTAGGGTGCCAGCAACAGAAAAAAAAAAAAAAAAAAAAGCCCTTCTTAATTCTAACCATAATCATTTCAGGACTGAGTCTTATCGGACTGACTTGAATCAATGGTTGGCTACCTGAATTATTCATCCAATGAAATACACTGATTGGTCACCGGCCCGCTCCTGAGCGTTTGGACTGAAGGGGAGATTTCGCAGAGAAGAATCCAAGTGCTAATACTAGCATGAAGAAGAATGCCTGCTAGGGCAGACAAAATCGGCAGATGTCCGCTCTGCTGCGCAGTCTTTTCCTTGGGCCTTGATTTATCATTTACAGGGCTCTTATTGCCAATACATTTGGTTCGAAAGGCACAGAGTCTCTGAAAAATAATTTTTAATCAATGGATCAACACTTAATTTCTCTGCTATTGAAGGAGCATTTGTTTTAGTAAATGCCAATAAGGCTGCTTGTAGTTAAAGGTAATTGGCTTTTTATCGTAATTCTTGATGCTAGTTATTTTGTGTCTGAGTTATTCCGAATGGCTTTGGTTTGGTAGTTGAGAAGAAACACAACCCCTTAAATGTAAATATATTAATTTAACTTAGCAATCCATGTGAAGCCATTTACAGTTCATGCCTCTGAGGATATGTTTTACAAGGCACAACAGAAGCAGTCTCATCACGTAGTAAATCTTTCTCTTGAGATTAAAACTTAATGGGTAAGAAGATTTTGGCATAGTCATTAAAAGAGAGCACGTTTTTTCTTTTTTACCTCTTGTTTGACTTTTCAACTTTAGATATCTATCTTTCTTCGTTCTAAGTCGTCCAGCCTCTACAATATAGAGAGATTGAGAAGTAGCAGGAGTCATGTATTAGTTCTCTCTTCATTGATCCATACAATTGTACGTATACCTTATCCATATGTGAGGGTTTTCAGTTCACATACTAACTATTTCTTAGACAAGATCCATCTGGAATGTTGTGTTAAGAAGGCTTCTAAAATTGCATCCAGCTTCAGCAGAAAAGAATACTGTAATTAAAGATATCTGTCACAGGCCAGGACAGGAAAGTGACGGCACTTGAGGCATAGATTTTCCATCCCTGCTTACATCATGAAACTAAGTCCCGACACCAGTGTTTGCGGCATTGGGACAGTTGCCTTGATGATTCAGACCAACAGATGTCTTCTTCTTTCATTGCCTTGCCTGTATAGTTAAGTGTTTTAATTCTCAAGATTGTCTTAACAATAGAGACTGGATTCAGACATACCATTTTGATCCAGAAGTGCACCAAGTATAGAATAAAGACTGCTAGCCCAGGAATATTAAGCAAATAGACTCTTCATTTGCTCAAAGTATTCATGGAAAGTTTGCATGATGTACAGCACTGCGTTAAATCTGTAGAGGGTGTGAAGGAGTAGGAGACAGGGTCCTCAGATTCAAGGATTTATAGTCTTCAGGGATTTATAATTAGAGGAGTTGGAGGGTTCACAAGCGGAGGACAAAATGTACGTAGAATTCTTGAAGGAATAAAACAGTTTGATAATGAGGAATGAAGGGTAGAGGGAGCCAGGGGAATCATCTGGACGAAAGTACGGTCGTCTCTCGGTATCCGCAGGGTATTGGTTCCCTTATGTAAAATGGTGTAGTATTTGCATATAACCTACACGTATCTTCCCATATACTTTAAATCATCCCTAGATTACTTATAATCCCTAATACAATGTAAATGCTATGGAAATAGTTGTTTCATCACAATTGAAGACTTGCTCTGGAAGGTAGCCTTTCTCTTCTGAGTTTCTGGAGATCTTTTCTGGGAACGCTCATGCTGCCTGGGCATCAGCCAATGCCGATTCGCCCATGATCTTGAAGTTCTTGAGGTTGTAGCACTTTCCATAGCTAGCCAGCCATCCCATACTAGCCTTAAACTCCTTTCTCTTACTCTCTTCAACCCCCCTCATACTTAGCTTTTGAAGGATTGCTTTGACTACTTAACCCTTTCAAGGCTCAATTATTTTCTCCTTCGAAATTTGTTGATACTGTATGATTTCACTAATGAAGGCCGCTGATTAAATGACCAATTCAGAATTTTTGTTATGAGTTATGGATTTTGATAACCATTATGTGTCCCAGCGGCCCCTCAACAACATAAATCCTGTTGATATGAGTCGATGATAAAATTTGACTTTTTAATTTTATTTCTTGAAAATTTGCAAAACATAGGGTAAAACATGAAGTCACCTTGCAATTACTGCACATACATTTTATTCTAACCTACTATTTCTTAGCCTTTTTACTATTTTTCATGAAACTTTTCAAAACATGGTATAATGTGTTCTCCCCTACTGTAAAAGCAGTACTTACAGCCCAAATAAATAAAGCCAAGGGATTTTTGTATCTCAGGAAAATTACCACTACTGGGCTTTCTTCATTACTGAAAAAGCAGTACTTAGAGGCAAAATACATAAAACTAAAGGAATTTGAATCTCAGGAAAATTACAACTACTCTGTATTTTTCGTTATAACAAGAGCAGTACTAACAGCTAAGAAGCAGAAACAGCTGCCGTAGAATAGTGCAGAACTGCTCACAGTGGTGCATTCCACGTGCTACACGTGGAAGCAATGATTGAGCCCTAAGATTGAATGCAGAGTAAGAATAACTTATAGGGTTTTAGTCTCTTGAAAAGTACCACTGCAATGCATTATTCCTTATTGGAAAGGCATTATTTACTGTTCAGAAGCTAGAAAAGAAAAGAGCCAGTAACACCTGGAAACAATGAACGACATAAAGGAGGAAATGGCCACTATGACTGAATGAAGACTGTTGTTGTTATTGTTGTTAGGTGCTGTGAGTCAGTTCCAACTCATACCAACCCTATAGGACAGAGTAGAACTACCCCATAGAGTTTCCAAGTAGTGGCTGGTGGATTTGAACTGCTGACCTATTGGTTAGCAGCCGAGCTGTTAACCATTACACCACCAGGGCTCCTGAAAGGCAATAGCTTATTCTCACTGTAAGTACATTCTCATGAGAACATGGTAACTGGGAAACATAATGAGGAGGAAGGCTTATTTCACAGAAATAAAGGCAAACCTGTCAAAAGTTTAGAAAATTGACATGTCCAAGAGGTATCACCTAAGACAATGATCAATCTGTGAAAAAATGAGACTCCCACTCAGGGTTTTTTAATTTCACAAGGCCCCTACCTTGAGGCTAAATGTGTTAAAATTGAGCTACCCCTTACCAAAGAACTCCAGAGGCATAAAAAGTTAGTGGGATAACATATGCCCCATGGGTCTTGAAAGGGTTTTGATTGCTTTTTGGGGTCATTTTTTCACAGAAACAAACAGTTCACACAATACAAGTAGGAAACAAACGAGATGTGAGGTGAACAATGTTCCAACAATGAGTGCTAGAGAGAGACTGAGGATGTGTGAAGTGGTGGAGGCTACAGCAGGTATGCCACATCACTTCATTTGCATGGATTCAGCGTACTGCTTGGCACACGGCAAATTCAAGTGTTGCTTTTTGTAATTTTCTTTTTTTTCCCTCTGAAAATTTTCAATCCACAGTTGTTTGAATCTGTGGGTGCAGAACCTGTGGATACAGAGGGCTGACTGTACTTTCTTTTTTTAATTTTATTTTGTTAAGAATATACTGTGATGGTTAAGAGTGTGTGTCAACTTGGCTGGGCCATGATTCTCAGTGTTTATATGTAATCACCCCCATAATGGAATCTGCTGTGAGTAGCCAATCAGTTGAAAGGGAGTTTTCTCAGGCACGTGACCTGCATCTGAATATAAGTGGATGGCTTTTGCCTGCTCTGGAACCTGCAGCTGCTTCTTGTTTGTCTGACCTCTGGTTCTTGGGACTTGAGCCATCAGCTTATCTGCTGATTTTGGGGTTTGTCGATCATCACAGCCTGTGAGCAAAAGCCCTGCTCTCCAACCTGCCAATCTTGGGTTCACCAGCCCCTACAGCTACGTGAATCAGGAGAAACCTTGCAGTCTTGCCTGCCAATCTTGGGATTCGTCAACTGTCACAGCCTGTGAACAAGATCCCTGCCCTCTGACCTGCCTATCTTGGGTTCATCAGTCCCTGCAGCTATATGAATGAAGCAGGAGAAGCCTCTATCCTGATCCATGGACTTGGGACATTCCAGCCTCTACAACTGCATGAGCCATTTCTTTGATATAAATCTCTCTCTATATATATTTATACATTTTACTGGTTTTGCTTCTCTAGAGAACCCAGCCTAAAACATACACCTAGCAAAACATGTACACCAATTCAACAGTTTCTTCGTATACAATTCGGTGACATTGATTACATTCTTCAAGTTGTGCAACCATTCTCACCCTCCTTTTCTGAGTTGTTCCTCCTTCATTAATATAAACACACTACCCCCTAAGTTTCCTATCTAATCTTTCTAGTTGCCATTGTTGATTCTTCCCATCTAGATAGATCTTGAAAGAGCACAGTGCTTAAGGCAGACATTCTTTACTAGTTAAGCTAAACTGTTGTTTGCTTTTAAAAAGACTTCAGGGGATGTTTTTGGCTTAATGTTTAAAGATTATCTCAGGCAATAGTTTCGGGGGTTCATCCAGCCTTCATAGCTCCAGAAAGTTTGGAGTCTATGAGAATTTTAAATTCTGTTCTATATTTTCCCCCTTTTGATTAGGATTCTTTTATCAAAATACTCAGTAATGGTAGCCTGGCACCATCCAGTTCTTCTGGTCTCATGGCAAAAGAGGCAGTTGTTTATAGAGGCAATTAGCCATACATTCCACATCCTCCTCCTATTCCTGACTCTTATTTGGAGGAAGTACTTTCTTAAGCAAAATCTTGAAGGAAGTGATGGGCTTAGATTGATGGGAAGGATGAGTGGTAGGGGCAATAGCGAAACAGACTAAGAACTACTGGATGAGGATGGCAAAACCTAGAGGTCTCAATCTATCAGCCCACTGGCAAAACAACACAAAGAAAAAAACAGATGTCTACTATACTAGAAAATGGAAGTAGAATTTATTGGAAAAACAGATTTCACTCAAAAATTACAAAATAGTAGAAACTCTAGAGATTTCACATAAAATTCAGATTTTTTTTTTTAAATTTTCTATAAAAAACAGGAAGATCTCACAACATTGGGCCTAAATTCCCACTTGGCAAAAAACGGCTGGAGGTGAGTAGCAATTGCCACAGTAAACAGTGATTTTTGTCACATTCTCCACCTGTCCCTGATGTCACACTCTCCACCTCTCCCTGATGTCACACTCTGCACCTCTCCCTGATGTCACACTCTGCACCTCTCCCTGATGTCTCTGTAACCCTGAGGTTAAAGATTAATTGCCATTTAGCATACGCTTGCATTGTTTAAACTATTTGTTTGTAACTGTGTCTCCAGATAATTTGGAAAGTGAAAAATAAATTCTGAGAATTCTGTTTCGCAAGAAAAAATGAGAGACAGCAGTATGTTTAATATACAACAATGTATATTGGTGTCTATTTTTTTCTTACAATGGACAGATTTACTAATTTATTTACATTGCCTGCTCAGACCAATAGGCATTTGAGTTTGCAGTCCTTTTGGAACTAGCAAAAATACCAGGTAGAAGTTAGTGAGAAGATTCTAGAGAATGGTAAAGAATTCCAATCTGGCTGGAATAGAAATTACTGTTGTTGTGATATTTTATCTGTGAAGACTTGAGGGAAAGACTGAAATAGCAAACTGAAAAATTTAGTTTTGACCTGTCTGAAAGAGTGGGTATTAAAGGTCAGAGTATTGTTAACAGAAATGTTAATAAGCTTTCAAAGAAAAGAACTAACGTAGATTTGCCAAAAATGAAGTGACCAGACTTATCTTCCTTTGACAGGGGTACTGGCATAGAAGATAAAGTCAAGTTTGAGAAGTAGTGTATTTCAGCAATGTATATGTATCTCAAGGTATTCTTGTGGTCAAGACTGAGAAATATGACATGGTTGATAGCCCAAAGATGAATGTAGAGCTGGTTGGAGAATTTTTAAGTCATCTGCAAAATTTTAAAGGCTTGCCACAAGGTTTAAGCTCTGTTATGGAAAATAAAATTGTAGTGTCCCTGTCTGTTTTGTTATGGACACACTGTGCTCCTTTTTATGTCTTTAATCACACAGTTTGATCCAGGTTTCAATTTATAAGATACATTCGGATAATACTTTAGTAATAGGTTAAGTGTTTGTTTTTTAATTTTCTGGATGAGCTTTCTATTTTGGAGTTACATAATAAGTTACCTTTGCTTTCCTATAATGGGGACGCTGCCTCATTCATATTTTATACTGATATAGTTCTCTGACCATACAAACTATGCAAATGGCATCACAGTAGTGTTGCTATCTGCCCCGATTGCTGTTAGCTGGATTAGTCTTATCTTAATTATGTCTTTGGCATAGCTGCTCTGGCTTCTCTATCTCTTTGTTGTTTATCTCGGTTAAAATATATAAAAATGTATTAGCAGTTCAATACACTGGATTCTCTAGAGGGCTGAGCCCTATATTAAATTGTGCTTTCCTAAGTATAGGAGAGAGTAGAGGGACTTGGAGCATTTCTGATGCCGAGTTTTTATTATATTGTGAGCTTTCCTTCAGCACTTTATGGATCCATCTTTCTCAATATGGGTAGAAGTGGGGAAACGGAAAGAGAAATTGTTTTCTGCGTTCCCTATAATGGTTTTTATTTAAGAATGATAAAGCAATACTTGCTAAATCCAGACCAGTTCTATGAAAATCCCAAGGGAGATGCTGCAATGTTTCTGTGTAAGGAAGAAATAAACTTGAAGATGTTATTTGGTATATAACGTTATTCTAAGTGTATTGAAGGAAGCTTTGCCTTGTGTAAAAAAGACTCAACTTTGGAGTTGGTCTAGCCATGCTTAACGCTTTTGTGTCTAGTCACCTCCATTCTGAAACCATATAGAGGCATGATTAAGAGCACAAAAAGTGACTGCAGAGTTTAAGGCCAGCCTCCACCACTTAAGCAGGTTAATTAACCTTCTAGCACCTCCTTTTCTTCTTATGTATAATGGACAGAATAATAGCACCTACCTCATGCTCTTTGGAGTAAATATATTAGTGTCTTTTAGGTGCTTAGATAGGGCCGTATAGATTGGAAGACTCATATGCATCAGCTGTTATTATTATATTTATTACTAGGGACTCGGCCCTGCTCTTATGCCATAAAGTCAACTCACTTCTCTACATTTTTTCCAGTGAAAACTGACCAGTCTTGCCCTATCAGACACCCAGGACTGGGAACAAAATGAGATAGTAAAACCAAACATTTCAGACATCCAGGATAATATTCCCACAATTAGGTTGTTCTACAGTCTTTTCAAAATAATTTTTACTTGCATTTTGCCCTACAGATAAGGGGAGAAGGGCTGTTTAGGAAACTGATACTATCTATTATATTATTGGCTAATGAGTTCCTAATTCTCAGATTGGAAGTAATTGACTTCATATCTGGATTTCTAATCCAGTTTTAATTGACTCACTTCATCAATCACCCAGTCACTAATACAATGTTTGGAGTGTTGACAAACTCTTTTCAGCCATCAGCTCAATTCTGAGTGGTATCTTGAATGATAAGATTTCTAACCCTGCGTTGAGTTAGAAAGGTAGATCAACCCTTTGTTGCCAGCTTCCTGACCAGAAAATGGGAATGTCATCTACAGGTACTAGAGTTTGGCTTGTATACTATTTCTACATGTGCTTAGCTATTGTTTGTTAGGAGCCCTGGTGGCACAGTGTTTAAGAGCTTGGCTACTAACCAAAAGGTCAGCAGTTCGAATCCACCAGCATCTCCTTGGAAACCCTATGGGGCAATTCTACTCTGTCCTATAGGGTTGCTATGAGTCGGAATCAACTCGCCAACAGTGAGTTTGTTTTTTTTTTGTTTTTGTTTTTTTTTGGTTCACTATTTGTTAGAAATCGCTACCAAATATTGCTTGGTTCCCACTTTCTGCTGTTGTGCCTTCCTTCAATTTGTTATCCCTTCTCTGGCTAGCTTTGTGACCAAAGGAAAATTATTTTATATCACTGAGCCTCAGTATTATCACCTGCAAACTGGAGATAATGATTCTGCCTATCTCATGGTGTTGGTGGAAGATCACGTAAGTTAAAGCGTGTGAAGTGCTTTTAAGTTAATGCATGCAAAATGCAGTGCCTGAAATAAATACTATAGGACAGAATAGAGCTGCTCCATAGGGTTTCCAAGGCTGTAAATCTTTCTGGAAGCAGACTGCCTCATCTTTCTTCCACAGAGAGGCTGGTGGGTTTCAACCACCGAACTTTTTGGTTGGCAGCTGAGTGCTTTAACCACTGTTCCACCAGTGCTCCTTTTAAATAAATAGTAGTTACTATTGTTATTATTATTGGTAAGAGCAGTACTAATAATAGTAATACTGCTTCCTGATACAGGAAAATATTAAGCATGTTTCTACAGTAGGAAAAAAAAAGCAAAATCTTAAAAAAGCTCTCAGGCTGTTTGTCGTATACCTAGATTCTATGTATTGGTGTCTGTTAAATAACTTGTGTAGTAAAAAATTATAGGAGACTATTTCTGGAGGTTGTTCAAGAGATGCCACAGGATAACTAGATATTCACATGCAAAAGAATGAAGTTGGAACTCTATGTCACGCCATATGCAAAAAATTAACTCAAAATTCATCAAGTACTAAATGGAATACCTAAAACTATAAAACTCTTTGAGGAATACGTGGGAGTAAAAATCTTCATGACCTTGGATTATGCGGTGGTTTCTTAGATATGACACCAAAAGCATAAGCAACAAAAGAAAAAAAAAGATAAATTGGACATCATGAAAATTAAAAACTTTGTGCTTCAGTAGATACCATAAAATGAGTGAAAAGACAACCCACAGAATGGTGGAAAATTTTTGTAATCATACATCTGATAAAGGACTTGTATCTAAAATATATAAAGAACACTTACAACTCAATAATAACAATACAAATAACCCAGTAACAAAGTGGGCAAAAGATCTGAGTAGACATTTATGCTCATGGCCAATAAGCACAAGAAAAAATGCTTGATACCATTAGCCATTACTAAAATGCAATTCAAAACCACAGTGAGATATGACTTTAATTCGGTAGGATGGCCATATTACAAAAAAAAGATAGTAACAAGTGATATCAAGGATGTGGAGAAATTGGAATCCTCATACACTGCTGGTGGGAATGTAAAATGGGCAACCACTTTGGAAAACAGTTTGACAGTTTCTTGAAATATGACCAACCAATTCCACTCGCAGGTATCTACCCAAGGGAAATGAAAGCATATGTGCACACAAAAATTTGTACCTGAATGTTCATAGTGGTATTATTTATTATAGCCATAAAGTGGAAACAACCCTAATGTCCATCTACTGGTGAATCCATAAACAAAATGTGATGTATACATAAACATACCATGGAATATTATTTGATAATAAAAAGAAATAAAGTACTGATCATGCTTCAACATAGACAGATCTTAAGAACATTATGCTAAAGAAGTCAAACACAAAAAAGGCCAAGTATTGTATGATCCATTTATATGAAATTCCTAGAATAGTCAAATCCACTGAGACACAAGGTAGATTAGTGATTGCCTAGGGCTTGAGGGAGGTATTAGAAAGAATAGGATTGACTGTTAATGGCTACAGAGTTTCTTTTGGGGGTGATGATAGTGTTCTAAAATTGATTTTGGTGATGGTAGGACAACTCAGTGTATACACTAAAAGCACTGAATTGTACACTTTATATGGGTTAATTGTATAGTATGTGATTAATATCTGAAAAACTGTAATAAAACAGAGATGCCACGGGGTCTGTTTTCTGTGGAAGAAACTTTAAATATGCTGGAATCAATGCTTCCCTGGCCTCTACCACATAAGTTGTATGAGGGCTGAGACTTTCTTTCATTCCCTGCTGTCTAGAACAGGGGGACACAGTAAAATATTTATGGAATGAATGACTGCTCCTGAGGTTCTATAAACTACCCCCAATTTCCATAATTTGCTAGAAGGACTCACAAGACTTAGAAGTCGTTATACTCACAGTTATGGTTTACTACAGTGAAAGGAAGCAAAGCAAAATCAGCCAAGGGAGAGGGCACATGGTGTGCAGTGTGGAGGAAATCAGGGACAAGCTTCCAAGAGTCCTCCCCCAGTGGAGCAGCACCTACTGCACTTAATTCCTCCAGCAGTGAGCTCTGACGTGAGCAAAGTGTTATCTACCAGGAAGCTCATTAGAGACTCAGTGCCCAAGGTTTTTATCAGAATCGGTCACGTAGGCACCCTCTGCCTAGCACATACCAAAATTCCAGACCTCCAGAACGAAAGCAGGTGTTCAGCATAAGCCAAGTGTTTGTACAAGCAGTTTAGGCACCGTGAGCCACTGATACCATTTTGGGAATGTTTTCTATCACTGTAGGGAATTACTTACCAGCCAGCGTTCCCAGATGCTAGCCAAAGTCCAACTTTGCAAGCAGGCATTTCATTTCTAAGGATAGGCAGTCTTAGGTCTGCTATGCTAACCCTTTTTTACGCAATGATCAAGAAAGATGTCAGGTTCCAAATTTTTATATTATCTGTAACAAGCCTATGTGTTCAAAAGGTGTTGAAAAGAGAAATCCACGTGCCCTGGAAAGAGTGCTCCTTGCACGCAGGTGGCAATCAGTACATGCCTATTTCTAATGAAGAGGAAGAGTCTAGAGGTTGCTCTGCCCTCTTGACTCGTTTTTCTTTCTGGCTGCTGAGAAGCAGGTGAATTAAAGCCTTAGAACCGTGATTCTCAACGAGGGCGATTTTGCCAGCAGGGGACATTTGGCAATATCTGGAGACATTTTTAGTTGTCATAACTGGAGGGGTGGTGCTACTAGCCTCTAATGGGTAGAGGCCAGGAATACTGCTAAATATCCTACAGTGCATAGGGCAGCAAAGAATTACCTAGTCTAAAATGTCAACAGTGCCGAGGTTGACAAACACTGCCTTACAGAACATTTATACAGGAAAATTAGAGCATAAAGCAGTTATCTAGTAAATATCTAGGGTGGAGTGAGACAAATATATCATCAGGCAATAACTGCCCCGATTTTTTATGACCTCCCCAACACACACTCTGCTTCCTAGTTTCTTGGGAGTCTGTGACTGAAAGGGGACATCAGTGGTTCAATGGTAGAATTCTCGCCTTCCATGCGGGAGGCCTAGTTTTAAATCTTGGCCAGTGTACCTCCTACGTAGCCACCACCTATCTGTCAATGGAGGCTTGCATGTTGCTATGATGCTGAACAGGTTTTAGCAGAGCTTCCAGACTAAGGCCTGGCAATCTACTTCCGAAGTCAGCCAATGAAAACCCTATGGATCACAACAGTCTGAGCTGCAAATGACCCCTGGGGACGGTGCAGGACCAGGCAGCGTTTTGTTACATTGTGCTTGGGGTTGCCATGAGTCACGGGTGGACTCCGCAGGTAACCAGAGCAACAATGACCTGAGAAATATACATTCTCCCCAGAGTCTGTTTCTGTGGGGAACTGGTAAAGGATGCTGTGGGCCGGGCACCCCCTGCTTTGAGCATAACGGCCTTGGTTGCAAGGCTTCGTATCTATTGCCTGAGGCAACTTGCCTCAGATGGGTTGCTCAATCACAGACTCTGAAGGAAAGTGTGAGAACAGACATGTCAGCCTTCATATTTTTAGTGTTGAATTCCTAATAGCTGAGAGTTATTCCTGACTGTTTCATCTATGAGCCTTCCTATTTACCATTGCTGTTTATGGCCTCATTTCCTTCTTTCTCTCTTCATAATATCTTTTGAAGTGGAAGCTAATGTGAATTTTGGTGTTCTCCAGCTCCTAACTGGTATGTCTAATGTCATCAGATTGAATTAATTTGAACTATTAAGCATGAAGTACATATCACCATGGAGCTTATTCCAGATGTATTATTGTTAGTTTAATTGTTATGGCTAATCATTGATTGTGGTTTTTCTGGGTGCTTGAAATAATAATAATAATAATACTCCTTTTTTATTGTGCCTTTCATTTGAGGATCTTGGAAAGCCTGCGTCCTGGAACCACTTATTGTAAAATTGTCATTATCTCTGTATTCTCATTTGGCTGAAGTTCAGGGAGGAATATGCCAGTGTATGATTTAAAAAGCCAAGAAAAATTTATATTCATGAATCACGCTCCCCCCCCCCGCCCCCCGCAGTTTACCAGCGTGGAGAAACAGGGGGAAGGAAATTGTCTTACTGGGATATTACTTCCAGATAGGAATCCTGTGCCTTTTATAACAATCCTGAGGCCTTTATGCTGGCTTGTACAAGCTCTGATGTGGTAGGTTTTCATTTTAAATGGTACTCTATTTTGTCTTGCAAACTGAGGCATTTTGGTTCAGTGTTTTTATTAAACTTAAGTTCTTTGGATACTTCTCATCACATCACAGTTTGAAAAGTTCAAAATGAGTGCGAGACATAGAAAACTATGTCTGTACTTAAATGTATGTTTATATACATAGAAAGTTGGCTACCGAGGGAAAGAGGCCTGTTAGAGTGCAGTTTGGGCCTTTTGATGCTCCAAATACTTGCGTAGTGAAGGGCACAGGGGGTACGTTCACATGGTTCCCAGCCCACCTATTTCTTGTTGCCTGGCTGAACGCTCAGGAGGGCTACCCATTTTTTACCAGTTGAAATTAATTGCTCCTGTAAAGCAATTGCTCCAACAAAACGCTCATGATAGGTTCATAATGGAATCCTGATGAGTTTTGTTAAATCAACACTTAACCCCAAGGACCGGAGTTATCTTCATGTGTTCCTGTCCCTCCTCCCACCTGCAGTTCAGACAACTGTGATGTCCCCAGAAAGGTCTCCGTCTGGCTTGGGTGATTACACATGGAGAGTTTCCACCATCTGGCTGCTGTCAAGGGACCCAGGTGAAGTGAATTGCTGGACTTTTGCTACATGGATTCTTGTTGTGGTCTCTTTCCCTGGGAGGAGTGAGGCCATGAACTTATGCCATGAGTAATGAGGACTCTTCTTGTCACTCAGCATGCTTTCCTCCGGAAAACTGGAAGGCCGTGGTGAGAAAAAGGGTACGACAGTGGTCTCCAACCTTGGCTGCACATTGGAATCCCCTGTGGAGCTTTAAGACACTCAGGTGGCTGGGTCCCATCCCCAGAGATTTTGGTTTAATTGGTCTGGGCACAGCGTGGCCACTGGGAGTTTTAAAAGTTTTCCAGGTGAATCTAATTGTTAGACCACATTAAGCACTGCTTCTTGTTGTGTGCTCTCAAGTCAATTCCATTCATAGTGACCCTATAGTATAGACTAGAACTGTTTGATAGGGTTTCCTACAAGGCTTCGAACCCATGTGTTCTGGTTCAAACCCCTGCTGAGAATTTGCATTTCTACCCCCAGATATACTGAATCAGAATCTACGGTTTAACAAGATCCCCAGGTGATTCTTATGTATAATACATTCTGAGACCCACAACTCTACTAGTGCATTACTAGCAGTATTAGCGTCACGTGGGAACTTGTTAGAACTGCAGATTGTCAGCAATGGTTCAAACCAGAATGAACCGTTGAAACGCTGGTTTCCTAGGCTGTAATCTTTAGATTGCAGGTTTTTTCTTCCATGGAGCCGCTGGTGGGTTCAAGCCACTGACCTTTTGGTTAGCAGCAGAGTACTTAACCATTGTGCCACAAGAGCACTGTGTAGGATCTAGTTTTTAGCAAAGGTGATATTCAAACTATGTAACAACTGGAAGGAGCCATAGTGGCGCAGTAGTTAAGCTCTTGGCTGCTAACTGAAAGGTCAGCGGTTTGAACCCATCAGATGCTCCATGGGAGAAAGATGTGGCAGTCTGCTTCTGTAAAGATTACAGCCTTGGAAACCCTATGGGGTGGTTCTACTCTGTCCTATAGGACTGCTGTGAGTTGGAATTAACACAGTGGCCGTGGGTTTAATTTTTTTTTTTTTGTAACAACTGGTACAGCACTGAGCTCTTGCTCTCTATCAGGCACTGTGCTAGCACTTTACAGGTATCACTTCATTTGACTGTCACAATAATCATACGAATGAACATTCATCAATTCACACATTCATTTGTTCAACGAATATTGATGAGGTGCGGACAGTGGCCCATGCAGTATGTTGATCGGTGATGATGGTGGGAGAGGTCAGGGAATATTTCAGGGTTAATGACATTTGAGCTGAAAACTAAGTAGGCAAAGAGGAGAAGGAAGGCACTGCAAGCAGGGAGGATGGCTTCTGGAAATATCTGGATTGGAAGAGAAGATGGCTAGTTCAAGGAACTGAAAGAAAACCAGTGCTCCTGGAGCAGAGGGAGCCAGAGGGAACATGCTGGCAGATAAGCCATAGAGGGAGGCAGGGGCCATATGCGGCAGTGACTGTAGGTCCAGTAAAGACTTTTGACCTTCATTTTGAGAGCAGATGGAGGCTCTGGTCACATCTGTGTTTCCTAAAACATCTTGCTGGTTGCAGTAGGGAGAACAGTTAAGCGGGAAGCAAGAATGGATACATCGTAAGATACTACTATCGGTCTCCTCTAATCTGGAGCAAAGGAGAAAGAAGGAAACCAAAGATTCAGAGAAGAAACTAGTCTACAGAACTAGCAGTCTACATGAACCATGGCCTCATCTACCCAGAGACCAGAAGAACTAGATGGTGCCCGGATACCTAACAACCATTCTGAGTAGGACCACAATAGATGGATCCTGATAGAATGAGAGAAAAATGTGAAACAGAACTCAACTTCTTAAACAGTCCAGACTTACTGGACCAGTAGAAACTAAAGAACTTCCCGAGACTATCGCCCTGAGATACTACTTAAACTTTGAACCAAAACTACTCCCTGAGGTCACCTTTTAGTCTCATAAAATAAAGAGTATTACCTGTAAGTATTTTGCACTTTTAAAAAGTCATCTGTATGAGATCAAAGGTCAACAACTACTCTAAAACCAAAATGAAAGGGTAAAGGGTCAGGGAAACCAGATTACTAGAAATGAAACATCCAGAACAGAATAGAAGAAAATATAACACATTGTGAAAAATGTAACCAAGGTCACTGAATAATTTGTGTAGTCACTGTTAAATGGGAACCTCATTGGCTGTGTAAACTTTCGTCAAAAACACAATAAAATATTATTTTAAAAAAAACAATATTTGGGCATGGACACATAATAAACGTATTATTATTTATAATTATTAAAAAAAAAAGTGGATGCATTGTGATCAGTTGGGTGTCCTTTCCAGTAGATCTGGAGAGAAATGAAGATGGCTTGGCTTGAACTAAAGTAGTGAAGGGAAAGATAGAGAGCAAGGGACATACCTGAGTGATACTTAAATGGCAAAATCTTTAGGACTTAGAGATGGATTCGAAGGAACAGGAGAGGTAAATGACTGTCATCTCCAATTTTACTGTTATTTACTGCTATTATCCCCCATTTTAGGGTCGCTATGAGTCAGAATCGACTTGCCTGCAGTGGGTTTGTGGGTTTGGTTTTGGTGGAATGATAATTAGAGCAGTGCTTCTCAAACTTCGATGCATGTAGATACCACATGAGGATGTTGTTTTCATTATTCTGATTCAGTAGGTTTGCAGTGGGGCTTGTGATTCTGCATTTCTGATATACTCCAAATGATACTGAGGCTGCCAGTCCGTGGACTGCACTTTGTGGATCAAGGGCTTAGAGAAGTGAAATAACTTACTTGAAATACGGCAGAGTGGAGCCTGCACTTGAACCATGCCTATCTTCCTTCAAAGCCTATGATCTTAACCATAAATTCTATGGTCCCTGAAGCATGGGCTCATGGTGTAAAAGGTTGGAGACAATCTGGGAAGGTTGTATACCTGGTTGAGAAGTTTGGATTTTATCTGTTGGCATTTGGCAGCCATTCAGAATGGATAAGCAGAGGGATCCAATCAGAAAGCTTATGCCCTGGTTTCTAGATGTATTTCCTATGACTGTTTTGTTTGTTCTTCTTACCAGGACCAGCTACCGTGCAGTCAATTCTGATTCACGGCAACCCCATGGACTGTAGAGTAGAAATGCCCCATAGGGTTTTCATGTCTGTGACCTTTTGGAAATAGATTGCCAGGCCTTTCTTCTGAGGTGCCTCTGGGTGGGTTCATACTGCCAACCTTTTACTTAGCAGTTGAGCGCTTAATCATTTGCACCACCCAGAAACTCCTTGTTCTTCTTAGCAGAGCTCTTTTAGCCATTTTCTATAGTAATAAAAAGGTAGGACTCCAAGCTTTGTAAGTAATAAACTCCACCCTTTGCTGTTGAGTTGATTCTGACTCATAGTGACCCTATAGGACAGAGCAGAACTGCTCCATTGGGTTTCCAAGGCTGTGATCTTTATAGAAGGAGACTACCACATCTTTCTTCTGCAGAGCCACTGCCGGGTTCGAACCACTGACCTTTCAGTCAGCAGCTGAGGGCTTTAACCACTGCGTCACCAGGGCTCCTCACTGTTTGAGTAAACAAACAAGCAACACACCAAACCCATTGTCATCGAGTTGATTCTGACTCATAGCGACCCTATAGGACAGCGTAGAACTGCCCCACAGGGTTTCTAAAGAGCAGCTGGTGGATTTGAACTGCCGACCTTTTGGTTAGCAGCCAAGCTCTTAACCACTGCACCACCAGGGCTCCATAATTTGGGAATACACCTAAAAATCTGCCTTAACTACTTGAAGTCTGTGTATCAGCCTTTCCCTGGGTGTGTCCCAGGGACCACTAAGCCCAATAAGATGCTAAATGGAAGAAAAAAAGTGTCAAAAGTTTGGAAAATACTGTGTGCTTGATCCCCTTCTTGGAGAGGTGTAATGCACATCAGCAGAGAAGGGCTCTGAGAAGTCTCACAGTAAAAGAACCTGTTTAATTCTGTATAATCCAGCACTTTTTCAAGTTAAGTTGATCTTAGCTCCCCAGTTTTTCCCCCTTCCAGCTCCTGACAGTTGTTCTGTCTAATAGACTTTACCAGCATTTTGGGAATTGTTGCTCTAGAAAAGTGATTCAAAACAGACAGTTTCCATAGATAATCTATTCACTGCGTCCTTTGGCTGCCCACTCAGATAAAAACTGATAGCGTCAGCCATGCCTTCCTCATCAAATTGGTCCCTTGTGGCAGTGTAGGCTTCGGTGCTCTCTTTCTGGCTGAACGAAGAGAATCCTGAACTGCAGACTGACCACAGTTTCCAATATCTTGTTGCACATCTTTGCTGTAGATAGGTTGGGTGCTGCTGCTGGGTCTGGAGCCAACAAGAAGAGCAGAGTCTTTACCTGTGAGCAGGTTGAATAGGTTCTCTTTGACCATGACTCCATGGAGGACGCATTGCCGCTGCACACACAAGTGTGAGCCTAAGAGAAGGCTGAGTAGCCTTCAGTATTAAGGACCAAAGAGTGAGCTTTCACAGAAAAATGTGGATCTGCCACCTGAAGCTCAGAAATTAACATGCCTGGGGGACTTCTGTCCTTGACTCACTGGTTTCTGTCGGGTCTAAATATCGTATCTAGAACAGCTGTTCCTAAAGTTTGTCTCACAGACCCCTGGGGGTCTGTGAGGTCAAAGCTATACTACTATTATACTAAGATGATATTTGGCTTTTTCAAATATCATTTGTACTGATGGTGCAGGAGCAATGGTAGGAACACAGCTGGTACCTTAGCATTTATTAAGCCAATGACAGGAAACTGTACTAAATAGAGATAGACAGATAGCCAGCTGCCAGCAAGTGCACTCTGACTCAGTGAGAACTTACGTACAACCGAGCTGAGCATTGCTCAGTCCTGTGTCATCCTCAAGATCACGGGCATGATTAAGTCCATCATTGTGGCTACAGACCCATCTCACTGAGGGTCTCCTCTGCCCTTGATGGCCCTCTACTTCACCAAACATGATGTCCTTCTTCAATGATTGATCCCTTCTGATGACGTGTCTAAAGCAAGTCAGAGGATGTTCTACTGTGATCTATAAGGTTTTCATTGGCCAATTTTCAGAAGTAGATCTCTAGGCCCTTCTTAGACTGTCTAGAAGCTTCACTGAAACCTGTCCACCTTGGATGACCCTACTGATATTTGAAATACTGATGGCATATCTTCCAGCATCATAGCAACGTACAAGCCACCACAATACAACGAACTCACAGACAGGTGGTGGCAACTGTACTACTAGTCATTTATTCTTTACTGCTGCTTACAGTGAAAAAGAAAGGGAACTTTGTTTGAGAATATTCTTGATGAAACAGTAAAAAATATTAGTTTAATTAAGTTTTGATTCTTGAGAACAGATCCTTTATTTTTAATATTCTGCCTGCTGAAATGGGGAGTATGTATAAAGAACTGCGGCTGCATATCGAAGTCAATTACTGTCTTGAGGAAAAGTGCCCATGCGATTGTTGTTGCTGTTGTTGTGTTCTTGTGACCCGAGCTAGCCATTTCTTAGATGGAACACCAATTTCGTTAATATAAACCAAACAAAAACCAAATCAGTTGCCGCCCAGTCGATGCCCACTCATAGCGACCCTATAAGACAGAGTAGAACTGCTCCGTAGGGTTTCCAAGGAGCGGTTGGTGGATTTGAACTGCCAAACTTTTGGTTAGCAGCCAAATGCTTAACCACTGCGCCACCCAGGCTCCATTTTGTTATATGGAGCACCATGTTTTACTTGAAAGAATGACTAAGAGATTAACTATGGTTATTCAGACTGAGATATTTGAGAGACGGTTTCTCAAAAATATACAGTGATACTTCAAGTAAACCGTTGGGCAATATTTATTGCCAAATGATAAAAGTCAGGCTTTCTAGCCAAGTTAGACTTTTGTGAAACTTGTATCTGCTACCATGAGCTTGACCGCTTCTAAGTACTTAAAGATTATTCTGACTGAGCGATGGTGATATTAACAAATGGGGTTCTTATATTGTGTAGTGAAATGTGTCAACATTTGGAAGATCTGCATAATTCAGTGAGATGATGTTTTGCACAGGGACAATGCATGGTGTTGTAAAAGTTTGCGTGGAAATAGGACCCATTTAAAGTGTAAGACAGATCATGGGTTTTCACATAAAAGAGTACTAAAAGTTTACTGATATGGCTTCAGATTCCACACTGCATGTAACTTTTAAGAAACTACCATTTGTCAAGTTTTGATGTAGTATCAAAGAAAAATACCACACATCTCCTGGATTTTCTTGATGTATTTCAACCAAAATAGTATATCACAGCTGAATGCAGAAGCAGATAAAAGAATCTACCTGTCTTCTATTAAGGAAGACATTAAAGAAATCTCCAAAAATGGGAAACAATGCCACTCTTCTCACTAGCTCTTTTTTTCTTTTTGTTTTGTTTTGGAAAATATGTTATGTGTGTTAACATGTAATAGATTTATTGTTGTTATTTTCAAATAAATTAACTGTGTTTCTAAAGTTTTCCATTTTAGTTTCTAATATGGTAAATATCCATAGAGGTAACCCACATAAGCAAAAGCTCTTTGGGACCTTCAGCAATTTTTAGGGGTATCAATGGGTCCCGAGACCAACATTTCTTAAAACATGTTCCACAGAATGCTCTCCCTTGAGAAGGTGTATAGAAACCCAGCAGCATAAAACAAAAGGCAAGATAAAGCAAGAAGAATTCGGTGATTAAGCTTAGCCATGCTAGTAGCTGTGTACAGCCCCTTTATGGAGAGGGGCAGTTGTATTAGCATATTAAAGGCTCAACTTTAATTCTATCAGATCCCACTCCTAAACTCATTTGACAGGGAAAGTATTTTTCCATGAACAGGCTTTGGGAAGTACTGTTCTCTTAGCAGAAACGAGTGTTACTGTTTTGAATGTCTTCTAGTGTGACAGGATGAGAAACGGTGTGAGCCATTATTCATTGTCTCCTAAAATCTGGAGTTGTAATTTAAAGGTCAATCATGTTTGTCTTTAGAACAGCCTCCAGACAGTATCTTCCCTACTCAAGCCACCAGGGAAGTAAGAGGTTTGGCAGCTACAGAGCATAGTTTCACTATATTCTGGCTTTTCAGTGTTATAAATTTGGATTATCAGTTCATTCACGATTTATCAGATCTCAGAAGACTGACAAATTCATTCAAACTGATGGTGGTAAGGTGTCCGTGTGTCACACACCGAAGGACAGGGGTGTCGTTTCTCTAAAGCAGAAGAAAATTAACTCAACAGGCTGTTGCCTCAGCTGGAAGTGCGTGTCCATTTGATAAAAACAAGTTGCTGTCCAATCGACTCTGACTCATGTCGACCCCCTGCGTGTCAGAGTAGAACTGTACTCCATAGAGTTTTCAGTGGCTGATTTTTCAGAAGTAAATCGCTAGGACTTTCTTCTGAGGTGCCTCTGGGTGGAAGAAAAGTGATGCAATTGAATGCAGAAATTATCGAACA
>NW_004443937.1:39779739-39820174 GCF_000243295.1 Trichechus manatus latirostris | reverse complement strand
AAAGATGGACAGTGAATGAGGAAGACCAGAGAAGTGATGCCTTTAAATTATGGTGTTGGCAAAGAATACTGAATATACCATGGACTGCCAAAAGAATGATCAAATCTGTCTTGGAAGAAGTACAGCCAGAATGCTCCTTAGAAGCAAGGATGGGGAGAGTACATCTCACATACTTTGGACATGTTGTCAGGAGGGATCAGTCCCTGGAGAAGGACATCAAGCTTGGTAGAGGGTCAGTGAAAAAGAGGAGGACCCTCAATGAGGCGGACTGACACCGTGGCTGCAAGAATAGGCTCAAGTATAACAACGATTTTGAGGATGGTGCAGGACCAGGCAGTGTTTCGTTCTGTTGTACATAGGGTGGCTGTGAGTCGGAACCGACTTGATAGAACCTAACAACAGCAACATACAGGCATTAAAAGTTCGGTTTTTTGAAAACTATTTGAAGATATGGGACACTGTCCTAATATATGAGCTGAATGAATCTGATCTTATCTAAAATAATTTGTAATAAAATGTAAAACACTGAAAATAGTAGGATGAAAACTTCATGCCATGTGTTATAAGATTGCTTTCCAGAAAGGTGGTACCAGTTTTCGTTCCCGCCAGCATCTTCGGGAGTGTTCCTTTTCATGTACTCTTGCAGCTATGAATGTTACTTTAAATAATATTTTCCAGTATGATAGGATAAAACTGGGGTGTCATCCTTATATTAAGCAGGCATTATTCAACGGGACAGACGAAGAGCGGTAACTGGCACTTGCAGAAGAGACTTGACTCTAACTGCTGCCTTGTAGGTAGAACTTCTGGCTGTACTTATTACAGACGCACTAACTCTGATTACTGACACCTGATATCTCCGGGGTCTGGGAGAAAGTTCTAGAGCCTAAGGGGTAGGAGGTGATTTTAGCATGGAACTACGAAATAACCAAGAACATTCCATACAGTCCGATTCAGTCATCTATAATTTGTCCTTGGATAGATTAAATACATACTGTGCTAAGGTCATTTCCATCCCGGTGTGAACTCCCCTTGTAAACATCTCAAGGAACTGAGAGGTAGAGAGAATACACGCTTGTCGGTCTGTTGTGTGTCTGTGGCTTTGCCATATTATAAAGTTACAGTAGATCATAGAATTGTCTGTCAAGAGATTAAAATTGTCATCACGGTTTCCATTTTTTTAAATCTTTACTTAGAGCATCTTTGCAAAAGGTATGCAGAATGCCTGTGGGCTTTTTGGAGCCACCAAAGGGACTTGTTGCCTGTCTCCGTTCCGTGCCACTCGCCGCAGATGTGCCAGTCATGCCTACAGAAATCTGTTGTAGTCACACTGCAACCGGGTAGAATATTGAGGGAAATGTCAAAAATGTAGCCATGTGAAAAGAATCAGAAGGCAGTGTTGTTATTCAAAGAGTTTGCTTCCGGCTTCAGCTCCTGTCTGCATGGTGCAGGCTGGATGTCTAATTTCAGCAGTGCAATTAATTCTCGGACATGATGAGAAAAGCTGCAACTGCCACAATTGTATAAGCTTGGATGTTGCTTCACTAATTCGTGTGCTTATTTTCCCTGTGATTCCATCTGAAAGCATCTTTTGAGGGCTTTTTGTTGTTGTTGATACTTTAAAAAAAGACTTTTCAATGATGAAAATGGACAAAAACAGAATTCAGCAAAATGTAAATGAATCAGAGCAAATGGGATGCAAGAATATATTGTGTGGATCCAGAATGGGAAATAGAGATATTTGTTCTTCCTTTTTGAGGAGAATCATAAAACTTTCCATGGTGCGTCAGACGTTGTGTTTTATAGACTCTATTCACAGATGTTTAAAAAGTGACAAAATACAGTTTTAAAATGTCGAGGTTATTATTGTGTATGCTGACAATAAATTAAGTGCCCATTCTAACACAGAGGTTTGTCTTCTAACCCTGATGCTATCTCTCAGCACCGCTGTGGATAACTTCTTTTTCAAATAATAATTCTACTTTTAATGTTTGTATTTTGTACCTTCTTAAGTGCAATCTGCTATTAAAATTATGATGATATCCAAGAGGCAGAGTTTAAAGAGTATTCCAGACTGAGTTGTGGGAAATGGCTGCTGTTTATTGAATAAAGGGTGTTAGAATAACGGCCTATACGTTGTCGCAATTTTTTTTTTTTTAAGAATGCTGTAACAGAAAATACATAGTCCCAACGTATTATCATTTACAGGAAAGATTACTTTCAACCCATACTGTACGATAGATAGGTCACAATGTTAAGATAACCAACTAGGACGTGCCCAGGTGGCGGGGAGTGGAGGATAGATTGAGGATGGGTGGGTAGGAAATGCACGTGTAGCTTCTTGATTGAGCTATAGACTGTTTTGGCTCCTTTCAGTTATATAAGGTGAATGTTAGCTTTTTGTGTGTGTATACCATTTACAGCTACATGAGTATGTTCTTCAAAGGCATGGACGTCATTCCTGGAAACTATGAATTTCAAAACTGTGTTTCTCTCTAAGGGATCTGGTAATGGCATAAAACCACCATAGCCAAGTGCTCTATAGAGATCAATATTGAATTTCAAACTCTAATTCAAGAGAATTGCTTTATAAAAAGTACATTAAGCCAGAATCGGTATTTTTACTCCTATCATTTTTCTCTTCTCTGTCTTATCTTGGTGGTTCCTTTTTCTAACTCTTGTGTGACCAGCCTTCACTGTTAGCTGTGCCTGCCTGGCTGTGAAACCAGATGAAGGTCCTCATCTCCCTCTGGTCTCCCTTTTGTTGTCTGTAAAACAAGGTTACAAATGATCTTTAATGTCACTTTCATCCCTGGAGTTCTATGTTTATGTCCGTCCTCTTTTATCTTGCATCCGTTATAGATTTGCTATGAAGATAAAATAAGACAAGTGTCATGAAAGTAGTTTGAAAAATGTAATGCAGAATTGAAACGTAAAGCATGATTATTGCTGTTTTGTATCATTCTCTGTGGTTGCTCTTATATCTACAAGATTGCATTTTCCAGGTGTGTCGTTCTTAATATTTTCAAAATTTTATCGATTTTTTCAAAATATTTTATTTTTGTTGTTGAAAATATGCACAGTTGAACATATACCAATTGAACAATTTCTACATGTACAGTTCAGTGACACTGAGTACATTCTTCAAATTGTATAACCATTCTTACTTTCCTTTTCCAAATTGTTCCTCCCCTATTTACGTAAACTTACTGCCCCCTACTTTCCTATCTAATCTTTTGAGTTGCTGTTGGCAATTTGATGCTATGCAGCTCGATCTTAAAGAACACAATGCTCAAGACATGTTTTGTTGCTGTTGTTGTTCTTTGGAATGGGCACAAACATGGATCTCTTCCATTGGTTGGCCAGGTAGCTGTCTTCCAAATTTCTTGGCATAGACAAGTGAGCACTTCCAGTGCTGCATCTGTTTGTTGAAACATCTCATTTGGTATTCCCACAATTCCTGGAGCCTTGTTATTCACCAATGCCTTCAGTTCCGCTTGAATGCCTTCCTTCAATATCATTGGTTCTTGATCATATGCTACCTCCTGTAATGGCTGAAGGTCCACCAATTCTTTTAGATACAGTGACTCTGTGTATTCCTTCCATCTTCTTTTGATGCTTCCTAAGTCATTTAATATTTTCCCTTTAGAATCCTTCAATATTGCAACTCAAGGCTTGAATTTTTTCTTCATTTCCTTCAGCTTGAGAAATGCCAAGTTTGTTCTTCTCCTTTGGTTTTCTAACTCCAAGTCTTTAGTGTTTGTATGTTTCATTATAATACTTTACTTTGTCTTCTCGAGCCACCCTTTGAAATATTCTGTTCAGCTCTTTTACTTCATCATTTTTTCCATTTGTTTTAGCAAGTTTCAGAGTCTCTTCTGATATCCATCTTGGTCTTTTCTTTCTTTCTTGTCTTTTTAATGACCTGTGACTTTCTTCATGTATGATGTCCTTGACGTCATCCCAAAACTTATCTGGTCTTTGGTCATTAGGGTTCAGTACTTCATATCTATTCTTGAGAAGGTCTTCAGATTCAGGTGGGATATATTCAAGTTTGTATTTTGGCTATTGTGGACTTGCTTTAATTTTCTTCAGCTTCAACTTGAACTTGCATATGAGAAAGTGATGGTCTGTTCCACAGTTGGCTCCTGGCCTTGTTCTAAGTGGTGATATTGAGCTTCTCCGTTGTCTCTTTCCACAGATGGAGTCAATTTGACTCCTGTGTATTCCATTTGGCAAGGTCCACGTGTACAGTCTCCATTTATGTTGTTGAAAAAAGGTATTTACAATAAATAAGTCATTGATCTTTCAAAATTCTATCATGCAATCTCCGGCATCCTTTCCACACCAAGGCCATATTTTCCAGCTACCGATCCTTCTTCTTTGTTTCCAACTTTCACATTCCAATCACCAGTAATTATCGATGCATCTTGATTGCATGTTTGATTAATTTCAGACTGCAGAGTTGGTAGAAATCTTCAATTTTTTCATCTTTGGCCTTAGTGGTTGGTGTATAAATTTGAATAATAGTAGTATTAACTGGCCTTCCTTGTAAGTGTATGGATATTATCCTATCATTGACAACATTGTACTTCAGGATAGATCTTGAAATATCCTTTTGACGATGAATATGATGCCATTCTTCTTCAATTTGTCATTCCTGGCATAGTATACCATATGATTATCCAACTCAAAATGGCAGTACAGTTCATTTCAGCTCACTAATACCCAGGCTATCAATTTTTATGTGTTCCATTTCATTTTTTACAATTTCCAATTTTCTTACATTCATTCTTTGTACATTCCACATTCCTATTATTAATGGAAGTTTGCAGCTATTTCTTCTCATTTTGAGCCATGCCACATCGGCAAATGAAGGTCCTGAAAGCTTTATTTTATCCATTAAGGTCGACTCTACTTTGAGGAGGCAGCTCTTCCCTGGTAGTATTTTGAGTGCCTTCCAACCTAAGAGGCTCATCTTCCAGCACTATATCAGACAATATTCCACTGCCGTTCATAAAGTTTTCACTGGCCAGTTTTTTCAGAAGTAGACTACTATGTCCTTCTTGCTAGTCTGTCTTATTTTGGAAGCTCCACTGAAATGTGTCCACTATGGGTGACCCTGCTGGTATTTGAAATACTGGTGGCATAGCTTCCAGAATCACAGCAACATGCAAGCCACCACAGTACAACAAACTGACAGATGAGTGGTGGACATTCTTTATTAGTTAAGCTAAATGCTAGTTTGGTTTAAGAAGATTTCAGGGACTATTTCTGGTTTAAGGCTTCAAGTTTATCACAGGGCTATAGTTTTGGGGTTTCATCCAGCCTCATCGGCTCTAGAAAGTTTGAGTTCTATAAGAATTTAAAATTCTGTTCCAAATTTTCCCCTTTTGATCAGGATTCTTCCATAGTGGACTTAATATAGTACATGCCAAAGAAACCCTCAGCGATTTGTTCATTCTTAAGCCAGGGATTATTTAGTTCTTGGAGATAGTGGCAGTCTTCTGAAGTTCACCACCTAAATTATTTATTTTTAGGCATTTCATGAAGCTGAAGAGCAGGTTGATGTCTGAAAGGTGAGAAAATATTCCCAGTCTCCCAGATAACCAAACAGTTGATGATACATTTTGAGAACATTGTTTTTAAGACACAGCCATAATGATTTATCAGTGGACTGACCAGTGAACAAAGTATGACCTGTTACTGAATCATGCCACTCTCTTCTTCCTTTGATTAGTGTTTAAAATTCAAATAGAATAATGTTGAAGAAATTAAGATGTGAAAGCTCATTGCAAAAAAATAACTTTCATTTTTAAAGTTGTTTTTGTATGTCTTTCTGCCTAGAGCAAACTCTTGATCCACCCAACAATAACCCCTTGAAATGCCATTTATATTGGAAGTGCTGATGCAGCACTAATGATTTTAGAGCAAATATGTTACTCTAATTTCCTCCATCTGCTATGAATAAAAGGATATGATATGAAGT
This sequence comes from Trichechus manatus latirostris, assembly GCF_000243295.1. Taxonomy (NCBI): domain Eukaryota; kingdom Metazoa; phylum Chordata; class Mammalia; order Sirenia; family Trichechidae; genus Trichechus; species Trichechus manatus. The sequence continues at coordinate 39,814,185 of NW_004443937.1, read as the reverse complement.
CTGGGAGGGCTGTAGAGAAAATTGTTTCTTAGAAAAGTTGGAAAAATTTAAAATGTGTGCAGGTGTGAGGGAAGAATAATTCTTTTTTTATTTTGTCTAGTGTCTCAAAAAATAAGAGCTTTATTGTAGCACAATGGAAATGTCAAGAATTCTTCTGTATAGTTTTGCTAAAATTCCAGGAGAACATCAAATGACTTGGGGATCTACCACGTAGGTTTTATTATGACAGTTTTGACAACTCAGATGAAAACATTTCCTATGGGTTTGTTTAAAGGTTTAACTAGGGATATGTACTACCTGTATACCCTTGACTAAAGAAAGATCTTTCTTTGAGGGTTGTACTCTTTTGATTCAACCTGCATGCAGTTGTGTGGGAAGAAGGGGTACTTTACCCAACTAGCTTCCTGGTCAACTTTACCAATTAACACTGTTGCAGCTAGATTGTTTTTTGAATTTCTATAGCCATTCATTTGATACACTAGCAGAAAGGTGATTGTTTAAGAACCTATATGTTATCAATATTAACATAGGCAAAGGCAAAAAAATTTACTACTGATACTCATGGAAGAAAGTGGAAGATTATTAAAGCTGTACCACTAAAAAAGGCACCAGGCCCAGATGGTTTTACAGCTAAATTAAGTCAAAGCTTTAAAAGCAAACACTGCTTACATTTATCTAACAATTCAAGAGTATAGAGAAAGGGAGAAGGAAACTCAATTAATTGTACAATCTGTTGTAACCTTATATCAAAACCTGATAAAGATAGCCCCCAAAAGATGTTTTATACCAGTTTCATTTTTATCTATGTAATTATATAATTTAAAAATAGAAACTTAAGTCCATTTGCTTATTAAAATACAATAAAATGTTAAAAATAAGGTTTCTTTAAAAAATATAAAAGACTTTCCTGTTCAGACCAGGACAAATATAGAAATATATTTGCTATCACGACTGTTACTTAGCATTGTATTGTGGGTTCTACCTGATATCCTTAAACAATAAAATTAAGCAATTTATTGAAACTATAGAAAATCATCTTCATTTTCAGATGATGTAATTATACTCCTAAAAAAACCTAAGACTTTATTATGAATGACCAAATTCTTCTTACATATATAAAAACCAAAGCTTTTGTTTACACTTGCACAACCAGTTAGACATGGAAATAGAAAAAAAAAATTATTTATGTAAACAAATAAATATAAATTCCCTACTAATGAGTTTCAAGAAAGGTGAAAGAAAAAACATTCAATAAATAAAACATTATCTGTAGAAATAGTCATATCATATTCCTGAAAAGTTCCTAATATTATTAAATGTCATTCCTTCCTAAAATAATATATGTTAATGGGATTTCACTCAGAATGATTACAGGTTTTTGTTTTTACTCTTCCTTCTAGATATTAAAACTTAATAGAAAGTTACTATTGTTAAAACAATACGTTATTAGCCATGAAAAAAAATGACATATAGCATAGAAAAAAAGAGGCAGAAACAGATTCAAATGTATACTATTGAGCTGAATATTAAAGGAAGTTGTCTTTTCAGTTCAGAGAGGAATGCATGTTTATATAATAAATGATGTTGTAAAAATTGACTTTTCATCAGTTAGATATCAAAGTTAGACCCTCATTTCTCACTATAAGATAAAAATAAACAAATTTCAGTTTAAAAATATAAGATACAACATTAAATAATACAAATATTAGAAAAACAGGAATTCCTACACACAGATGAGATAAATTTGTACATCATACTTGAAAAAAATGGCTAAAGATATTAGTTGTCAAATCACAGAAAGGAAAATTGAAATGAACACTAAATGTAAAAATTTGCTCAACCTCACCAGTAGTCACGGAAATACAAATTCAAATCACAAGAAACACCATTTTCCACTCAAATAATAGGCAAAAATTGAAAGTATTGACATTATACATGTCTGATAAAGGTGTGAGAAAATGGAAATTTTCATACATTGATAAATTTGGAAGCATTTGTCCCATTAATGACGTATCTGCTCTTTGACACTGCACTTCTACTATTTGGAATCTTTTGTACGGATATATATATATATATATATATATATATTTTAATCTATCATGTAAGGAAGGTCCCTGGGTGGCACAGTTTGCACTTGACTACTCACCGAAAGGTTGGAAATTCCAATCCACCCAGCGGTGCTGTGGCAGGAAGGCCTAGTAATCTGCTTCCATAAAGATTACAGCCAAGAAAACGCTACGAAGCAGTTCTACTCTGTCACATGAGGTTGCTATGAAGTCAAAGTAGACTCAACAGCAATGGGTTTGGTTTTCTGCCTTTTTTTTTAAGTGTGTATGTAACAATGTATCTTCAAAACACACACATATGCCTACATGTAATAGTATGTATGCACGTATGTGTATGTGTTTGTTTAATTTGTTATGCTGAGTATGTATTATTTTTAAAATTACAATAATCATTTATTCTCTGTAGCATTTTTTTATTTTATATGTATGTCCTCATATGAAATCGTCACAGTGTTGTAACACTTTTAGCTCATTTTAAAAAATAGGCAAAGTATTTGAATGATAATTCACAAAGGAAGAGCTATAGCACCAATAAAACTTTAAGCCTCATTTGTTATCAAAGCAATGATAATTAGAGCAATAATGAGATTTTGCTCAGATTGGCCAGTGCCCAAAAAATGGATACTGCTCAGTATTATTAAGAGTACAGGGAAGTTTGGATACATTGCTTGGTAAAACTGTATGGAGAGTAGTTTGGCAATATTAGTTTAAAAGCCTTAATATTATGTTCCTGCTTTCTGGTCCTGTCATTCTACTTCTGTTCCTGCTATTGTTAGGTGCCATCGAGTCGGTTCTGACTCATAGCAACCCTGTGTCCTACAGAACCAAACACTGCCCGGTCCTGCCCCATCCTCACAATTCTTGCTATGTTTGAGCCCATTGTAGTAGCCACTGTGTCAATCCATCTCTTTGAGGGGCTTCCTCTTTTTCTCTGACCCTCTACTTTACCAAGCATGATGTCCTTTTCCAGGGACTGGTCCCTCCATTCTACTTCTAGAAAGCAATAAAAAGGGAATCATTGGATAATGTGCAAATATCTATGTATGGATGTTCATTGCAGATTTATTTATGATAGTGAAGAAAGAGATAACTCTCTATAATCATAAATAGTTGTCTATTTAAATCAATCCACTTACAACTATATGGCATTACAACTGTACATATACACACATGTATACAACATTAACCAAAACCTAAAACCAAACCCGCTGCCATTGAGTCAATTCCGACTCATAGAGACCCGACAGGACAGAATGGAACTGCCCCACGGGGTTTCCAGGGCTGTAAATCTTTAGGGAAGCAGACTGCCACATCTTTCTCCCATGGAGCTGCTGGTGAGTTCAAACCACCGACCTTTCAGTTAGCAGCTGGGCGCTTAACCACTGCGCCGCCAGGGCACCATAGACAACATTACAAAGTTAAAATGAAAATTTATATATGATGATGTAAACTTCCATTTATGCCATAGAAAGATACTCATGAAGCAGTTGATTCAGTGTATAAGGTAGATCCCAATTGTTATAGTGTGATCCAGATTTGTAATATATTTATACATTAAAATGTTCGCAAGTCTACACACCATACTGCTAACAGTAACTGTCTTTTGGTGATATGGTAATACATTATCTTCCTTATTTTTCTGTATTTTCTGAAATGTCCTTGCTACACTTTTATTAAGAAAAATACATTGAATCTTAACAAACAAACAACAACAACAAAAAAATCCAGATTAAAAAGAAGTCACAAAATATAAAATTGAAAATGTTTTAAAAATTATGAGGGTGGGGGAAACGGTCAAACTATATAAAAATATATAGACTCAGTGAAGAACACACTGCTTATTGCTATTAATGGTCTCACAGTACAAGCTGTTAGCTGATGATATAAGGCCTATTGGAAGGTCGACTAGGAATCTATTATGACTTAAATGGCTGACCTTTGTGAATTAGCTCTCCTGCCACAGGCAGCCAGACAAGGGATTCTTCACTAACATGTTTGCTTTCTTCCAGTTGTTGGAGGGTGGGGTTGCAATTCTTTTCCAGAGAGTAAATTGTTTCATGTAGCTTGTGCCCAGTCACTTATCCCAGAAGCAACAGACCTTTCTGAGAGAAGGCAAAAGTCATGAAGGAAGGCTTGGGACAGAAGCTTGATTGATATTCCTAAAATGCCTCTTTTATATTCTAGAAGCCAAATCTGCATTCTTTTGAGTGGTGTAGAATGTCAGTACAAGTGCTCTATCTATGCCGAACCTGGTGGAGAGAGAAAAAAAAAAAAAAGCCACACTCCACTTCTTTATTTAGAGTTTGCATTGAGAAAGGCAAGCACTATTTGAAAGGTCATCCCATTTCAAGTAGCAGATGGATGGGAAAAAAACGACTCAGGCTTTTACAAATAATTTAATTGAATTCCTTGCCATTTCTGCAGGCAATTCAGGATATTTTTTAAAGCATTGATCCATAATTATCTTTCAGAGTATTGTTAGACAGATGTGTAATTCTTCCTGTAAAAGGGAGCCATACAGCATCCATTTTACCTATTTGATTGTCTTTTCTTTTCCCGTGCAAACAAATGTACATAATAAGAGACAAATCCTTGCTTAAAAAGGAAGAAAAATTGTTCAGATTTGTTTTTGACTTGAAGTGCCCCTGTCTTAGGCATGCTGGTATTTGTAAAGAGTAGCTTCATTACCTTCCTATAAGCAAATTAGCATTTTCATCTTTGTAGCCAACTGGTGTTGATCAGCCCTGGGCACAACGAGCTCAGTGGGTCACAAACCATGAAACACAGATTTATAGTATTAGCAGAATATAAAATAGGAGTGACTAAGACTTACAAGAATGCACTGTATCTGTGGCTTACGTTGCCTGTCCTTCCCCCCTCCTCCCCCACTGCGAGTATGTGTAATCCAACTGTGCTATTCTAATTGGGGTGGGGTGGCCAGAAAAAAAAAAAAGACCGAGTGCTTAGTTAAATTTTCGTTTCGGATAAACAATGAATAATTTTTTAGTATAATTGTGTTCCATGTAATAGATTGGGGAGTCACCTCAGAATAGAATGTCCTATCTACTTTAAACTGTGAAATACAATTTAAGTAGGAAAAGTGCATAAAACATATATGCATAGTTTAGTAAGTAATATAAAGTAAACACCTCTGTCAAGGTTTACCCAGGTCAAGTATTCCAACACCCCAGTAGTCCCTTGAAATCTTCCCTGATCTTAACCCTCTCTCTACCAATGTTTGAGATAGTCACTCTCCTGTCTTGTGAAGTAATCATTTCCTGGCATTTATTCATAATTGTCTCATCTATGTATGTATTTCTATTCATTGTACATTGGATAAAAATCTAATTTTATATAAATTGAATCACACTGCATGCATCTTTAAAGATAAAAATATTAATTATCCAGTTCAGTCTTTGGGCAAATACTAGTGATGTCTCTCCATCAAATCATGAAATAGATAGCCCTCTGCCTGTGTGGAGCAAACAGTGCTACTAACCAAAAGGTTGGGGGTTTGAGTCCACCCAGAAGCAACTTGGAAGAAAGGCCTGGTGGTGTACTTCTAAAAAACTCAGCCACTCGAAAACCCTGTGGAACACAGTTTACTCTGACACACATGGTGTCACCATGAGTCTGAGTCGACTCAAGGCAACTGTTTTTGTTTGGTTGGTTGGGTTGGTTCGGCTTGAATGTTCTTGGTTTTCTATATAGCAAAAACAGGAAAATCATTGAAAATAAATCTTCTTAATAAGTTCACTGATGTTAGCGATACCATAAATGTTTACATTTTTTTTTAATACTCTTCCCCTCAAAATGTTTGTTCTCCCAAGCCACTGATTTTCCAGAAGTTGGGGCCAATCCAGTAATGTTTCACTGGGATCCTGTCGCATTGATATCAGTGGAGTAAATCACATCTCCAACCTGTCTAAGGTCGCAATGTTCAGCAGTAAATGGATAAAGAGCCTTTTGATTTATAATTCATGTAGATAACAATACTCAGAATGACTAAGGCACATTCCCTTTTATATCATAAATTTTATCTGATGACATTTAACAAATGTCTTCCAGAGCACAGCCCTCGGATCCATTGACTTCCTCTTCCCTTTGTTACAGGTGTCATGTTTTCCCTTCCTCATTTCTCCTTTAGCTCCCTAATGCTGAGAATGGCGCAGTTTTCTAGTTGCTGTGAAGAGCAACCATCACAAGAGCAAAAATAATAATAAAAAACAATTCAAAAACTGATCTCTAGATGTTCTAGGAAATAGGCAATTTTGCATGGCAAGCACTTCAACCCAGAGGTGATTTATTATTCATTTGACTGTGGTGAATATTCATGGTTTTTTCATGCTAAATTAGAATTATTGAGATTTTTGTTTACCCTAAAGAAGTTTGAGAAGCCATCTTTAAAATTTGAATTTACTGAAATCCACTTTTCAAGGTACACACAGAGAATTTTTTATCTAAAAGAAACCTTAAAAATGATCTGGTTAAATCCACTAGCTAATGTATATAGAAAACATTCAATGTTTTCTAAAAACTGGACTATTATATAGATGTTATATAAAGGTGCACTGGTACAGAGCCATGGTTATTTGTTCCTCTCCTCTTTCCCTTCTTTCCTCTTTCCTTCATTCCGTCCTTGCTTCTCTTCTTTTAAAGCAGCAGGGCCTTTTACTCAAAGAAAATCTCGCTCCACACTTCAATATGTAAAGTAGCTGGAGTTACTCTGTTTGAAGACAGTAGAGCTGGGCCATACTGTCCTTCTTTCTACTCTACCACATGATCTCCTAGAGTACCACCACCCAGCCTTGGTTTTCCATGATCATGGCTTTAAAACCATGTACATAGAGCTAAATAATTGATTTATCAAACACATGTATAGTATTTATTATGTGTTAGACACTGTTCTAAACATTTTAAAAGTATTATTTTAATCCTCAAAACAACCCTATGACATAGATATCATTATTATCCCCATTTCAGAGTCAAGCAAAGTGAGACAGACTAAAAATAGCATGCCTAAGATCACATGACGGGTAAATGGCAAAGCCTGGACAGTCTTGTTCCAGAGTCCCTGTCCTTACCCAGTGTGCTTTGCAGTGTCTCCCTCACAGGAGCCACCAAAAGCAGCAGTTAAAATGAACTGCTTGTTAGGTGCCAGGCATGGTGCTGGGAGCTTTTATGGATTGAATTGTGTCCCCTCAAAATATGTGTCAGCTTGGCTAGGCCATGATTTCCAGTATTGTGTGGTTGTCCACCATTTTGTCATCTGATGTGATTTTCCTGTGTTGTAAATCCTGCCTCTATGATGTTGAAGAGGCAGGATTAGAGGCAGTTATGTTAACGAGGCAGGACTCAATCTACAAGATTAGATTGTGTCTTGAGTCAATCTCTTTTGAGAAATAAAAGAAAGAAATGAGCAGAGAGACAGGAGGACCTCATACCGCCAAGAAAGTAGTGTTGGGAGCAGAGATTGTCTTTTGGGTCCCTGCGCTGAGAAGCTTCTAGACTAGGGGAGGATTGATGACAAGGACTTTCCTCCAGAGCTGACAGAGAGAGAAAACCTTCCTCTGAAGCTGGCGCCCTGAATTCCGACTTTTAGCCTCCTAGACTGTGAGACAATAAACTTTTGTTTTTCGAAGCCATCCACTTGTGGTATTTCTGTTATAGAGGCACGAGATAACTAAGACAGAGCTTTACAAGTATTATCGCAGCTGATGCTCCCGAGGAAGCCAAAGAGGTAACAGTATTATCCCTAGTTGGTCGATACAGGAAGGAGGTGTAAGGGAATTGTGTAACTTTCCTGTGAGTGGTAGTCTGCCATACAAATGAAAATATGTGTTTGTTTCTAAAATGTTATGATTATTTTCATTTCATTTCACATGGGGCTCCCCTTGGCTAACACAACCAGGAGAGCATCTGTATTCTCTATCTGGGTAGGATCATGCCCAGAGGAAATTATAAAGTTCAGTCTCCTAGTCTTCCCTACCCATGCCTCATGGTTCTCAGTTTTCCCTTCTGGTCCTTCCCAAATTAGCTTGCATAACTCACTTAGAATTCTTTGCAGCTGTACTAAGCAATGCTGTTTTTGTTGCTGTCCAGTCGATTTCGACTCATGGCAACCTTACGTGTGCAGAGTAGAACTGTTCCATCAGGTTTTCAAGGCTGTGACCTTTCAGAAGGAGATCACCAGGCTTGTCTTCCAAGGCACCACTGGGTGGGTTTGAACTCCCAACTTTTTGGCTATTAGTTGAACACTTACCCACTTGTGCTACTTAGGGACTAACCAATAGTATCAGGGAATCATACTTCTTTGACAAGGGGCTAATGGTTCTCCTCCTAGGGGAATCTACATTTTAACTTAATCTTCTTGGAGATACAAAGTCTTTACCCAGTTTGATGTTTGTGATGCTGGAAATGTTAGACCGTATTGCAAACTACTATTAGAGGACCCTTCTCCACTTCAGAGCTTGTCTAGCCAAGTACTAGGTGTCTAGAACAGGAGATGGGGGCAGTGGTGGTTCAGTTGTAGAATTCTCTCCTTCCATGCGGGAGACCCTGTTTCGATTCCTGGCCAATGCACTTCGTGTGCAACCACCATCCTTCTGTCATTGGAGGCTTGCATGTTGCTATGATGCTGAATAGGTTTCAGCAGAACTTCTAGACTAAGACAGACTAGGAAGAAAGGTCTGTTGACCTACTTCTGAAAATCAGTCAATGAAAACGCTAGATTACAAGGCTTGATCCACAACTGATCAGGGAGATGGGCAGGACCGGGCAGCATTCATTCCGTTGTGCATGGGGTTGCTCTGAGCCAGACGCCAACACGATGCCAGTTAACAACACCACAGTAGGAGACGTGAGAGACCTGGAGGCTCAGATCCAGTACTTATGAGTGGATGGGTTTATACTGTTCACTGAACCTTATCCTGCTTTGTCCCTGTGTCTGCTACGCGGAAAGTTTGGAAGGATGAGGTCAAGTGAAAATATTACTGGATTGTAATGTGGCCTTCAGCACTGGTGCGGTAGTTGGCTCTGCTGTGCTAACACTGTAATAATGTTACAAGGGAACAGTATTCCATTATTCCTCTAGGAAGCCGTGGTCTGTTCCTTAGATTTAATAAGCCTTTGTCAATTCCCTCTTAATATTTACCTAGGACTTTAGCCTCTTGAGTTAAATCTTGGGTAAACACAGTGATTTCCAGACACCAGTGAGTAGAGAAATACCTACTTGGGCAAATCAGATCATATGGAAATGTTTCCCCTACTAGCTTCCTCTCAAGATAGAAGGAAACATATAAAAATGTGATTTTTCATTCCTTCCCCAAGGAAAATTAGTGTTACACAAAATTAAAATTGATAGATTATGGTTCTGTCTCTTTGAAGAAAAAAGAAAAATTCTTACATTTAGAAAAATATGCCCACTTTATAAAGGCATAATTTTTTGAGTTTGCGTTCACTCACAAGGGAATGAATAGAGAAGATGAACATCTTACCTAAAAAAGGATCAAAGAATGCGTTAAATTAATGTGATTTCTGAGCAGTAGTCTCTAGTACAACTGCTCCCAATGTCCTATAAAAATAGTCAAGAAGATATGGATGATGCAGATCTATCAATGCCACTTAAAACTAGTTCTTATAGCCAACCGATCTGAAATTCTTGTAGGGAATTCTGCTAACTGGAAGTCTGGTGGCATGAGAATGAAAAGTTTCAACTGATGGTTCCCTTAGAAGGAACTTTGGTTATCTTTCCTCTGGTTCAGAAATACGCTGAGATTGATTAGAAATGTGGACAGGAATTCCTACACATTGTAGGTACTCTTTCTGAAGCACTGGAACCTTATGCATCACTGCCCTGGTGGCGCAGTGGTTAAGAGCTTAGCTGCCAGCCAAAAGGTCGACAGTTTGAATCCACCAGCTGCTCCTTGGTAACTCTATGGGGCCATTCTGCTCTGTCCTATAGGGTCACTATGAGTCGGAATTGACTCGATGGCAATGGGTTTGTTTTTGGGTTTTTAATTTATTTAAGAAGTCTCCTTTTCGATATTCATGTGGAGAATGCAAATTTTAAAAAAAATTAGAAAGTGGTCGGCTAGAGAGATGGTCATGCTTTAGTTTCCTGTGACTGCTATAATAAATTTCCACGAACTTAGTGGCTGAAAACAATTAGTATCTTACAGTTCTGGAGGTCAGACGTCTAAAACCAGGTAGCATCAAGGTGCCATCAGGTCTCCAATCCTTTCTGGAGGCTCTAGGGGAGAAGCCATTTCCTTGCCTTTTCCAGCTTTTAGCTGCAGCCCACATTCCTTTGACCTGTAGTCCTCTTCCATCTTCAAAGCCAGCGATGGCCAGTTGAGTCTACTTCTCTCTTTCACATGATGGACTCTTGTGAGTCATTGGGCCCACTGGAGTAATCCAAGATGATCTTCCTATTGTAAGGTCAGCTGATTAGCAGCCTGAATTCCATTTGCTACCTTAATTCTCCTTTGCCGTGAAACCTAACATATTCACAAGTTCCAAGGGTTAAGATGTAGACATCTTTGGGGGTGGGTGGGTATTATTTTGCTTCCCATATGGGGCAATTATATCTTTGGAAGTGTATCTGTTGCTATCTGTCATAGGTAAAGCACTGTAGCTAGGCTGAAGATAAAGGCAGCCCTGGTGATGGTTGTTTTTCATACTCACTCTGGACGTGGTCATGCTAGTCAATCCAAGGAGCTCCACTAGATGGAAAAGCTGCTAGAGCCTGAGAACTGGGTTCTAAATTCTGCAAACCAACTTATCATCCAGCTGCAGAGGATTCAGTTGACACACAAATTCACACACTCTTCACCTCTTTCTTGGCAAACACTGACCCTTTGGTGACAATCTGAATATAAGAAGGTCATGATGAACAAGAAAAAGGGAGGAGTTTCCTAGAGACTCAGTGTAAAAGTTGATCTGTCAAGGTCATGGGCCACAGGAATGCAAAGAAGCTTTTAGAAGTTTGGTATCTTTAGTTGACTCAGGAAACAGAAAGAAAAATGAAAGAAAAAGCTTAGATTAAAAGAAAGTAGGATGGCTTGGAAAAGGAGACAGGTTAGTCAAGAAAACATTGTAAAGAATCCACAATTAAAATCTGCATTAAAAGCTGAAAATAAACCAGCATTTTAAAAAAATCACGATAGGTTCTGTCAAAATGAAGAAGAAAAGGGCAAAAAAATTATGATAAAGAAATGGAAGAGATTAAAAATCTGGAAGACAGAGATTACGAGTTTAACACCCAGAATCAATCTAGGCATTATAGACGTTCTTGAGGCTGAAAATAACAATCAGAACACAAAGTAATCAAAGATTAATTAAGAAAAACTCTTCTGAGATTTAAAAAAAACAACAACAAAGTTTACAAAATAGCCTCAGTAAGTGAATTGAAAAAGCTTTCCATATTCCAACCAAAAAACAACAACGACAACAACAAACCTGTTGTCAGCTGAGTTGATTTTGACTCAGAGCGACCCTACAGGACAGAGTAGAACAGCCCCAATAGTGTTTCCAAGGAGTGGCTGGTGGATTCATACTGTCAACTTTTTGGTTAGCAGCCAAGCTTTTAACAACTGCGCCACCAGGGCTACATACTCCAGGCAACTTTAATGAAAAGAGTTCCATACCATTACCACTTATCATTTTTTTCTTTTTTTAATCACAATAATAAAGAAAAAAAAAATCATTCAAAGAACAGTATTTATCTATAAAAGAATAAAAATCAGCCTGGCCTTTTTTTCCCCCTCTACAGCCATATATGATACAACGTGTTGCTATAAAGTCTGTAAAATTTCATTAGAAAAGTTTGAGAAAGCGTGCCCAAGAAATGTACATATAGTTAAATTGCCTTTGACTTGTAAAGGTAGCAGAAAGAGGGTGTCAAATGTGCAAGAGAGAGGAAAACACAGCAGCTCTTTACTATGGAAAGTGGCCTGAGGATGGAGGCTGAGTTTTTGCTGCTCAGTGTGAGGTGCCTGGCCCAGCAACATCAGCAGTACCTGGGGGCTCATTAGAAATGCAGAGTCACAGGGCCACCCCAAAAGTACTGAATCAGCATCTCTGGAGGATTAGGAAACCCTGGTTCCGGTAGCTGAGAGAGAAATCAAAGAATTCAGTAACAGGGAGGTAAATGCTGTCAAGAGACTGACAGTAATGAAAGCAGCTGAATAGAAAGTGAGACTTAAGCCATTGTGAATTTAATTATAGCAATGAATACGAATGTACAAGTATACATCTGAAAGAAAAATATGTAATATAAAATAATACTTTAATAAGTATGAAGTATTTTAAATTTAAAATTATTACAAAACTCAAGATCATACTTACAAAGCCCAGAAATAAAAGTGTCACTAATCCTCATTTTTCTTGGGGTGGACTCAAAAGATTATAAGTCTTTGAATGTTCTAAAGTCTGTTCATTCATTCAACAAATATTTAAAAAGAATTTTGGTGTGTATCGGGCACCATTATTGGGAATAAAGGTAAGATGTATGTCTTTCAACTCAGTGGAGAGATAAAAGAATGTACAGCCTGGTCTAAATCACTGAAGCAAAGAAAATAATAGGGAAACATAAGTTATATAAAGCATAAAATAAGATCATAGAAGTACAACCAAACATGTCATTTATGCCAACATAAATAAATAGTGGAAGCTTCCGTACTAAAAAAAACAGGCAGATAATTTGACCAAATAGTCCATCTTGATTATCGATGTTCAGCAAGGGTATATTTTATATTTGTAAAAAGCCATGGTTTTAGTTAGCATCCTTTGGTTAGGTACTTTAGACATGTTACCAGGAGGTACCAGTCCCTGGAGAAGGACATCATGCTAGGTAAAGTGGAGGGTCGGTGAAAAAGAGGAAGACCCTCAACAAGATGGGTTGACATAGTGGCTGCAATAATGAGCTCAAACATAGCAACAATTGTGAGGATGGTGGGACCAGGCAGTGTTTCGTTCTGTTGTTTATAGGGTCGCTATGAGTCAGAAATGACTCAACAGCACGTAACAGCATCCTTTGGTTAAGTCTCACCACTGACATATACTACCTGAATGATCTTGGAAAACTTATTTAACCTACATGGTTTTGAGTTTCCTTATTTATAAATAGAAATAGTATTTCCCATGTACATCACACATTGAGAAGAGTGCAGGCTGTCTCTGCGTTATGAATGTCCAACTTATGTGCAACCTGTGGTTACGAACCAACCCCTGTAAAGCCTACTATTATATTCAAAAATTGTCAGAAATTGAGGTACATACAATGGTTTGTAATAACAAACAGGTGCTACTTTGCAGTGTGCGTCAAAATATTATTATTATTACTTTGGCTGAAAGGTGGACTTTGGGAGTGGCTTCAGTTTTGAGTTGGCAGGGTGTCCGGGGGCCATAGTCTCTCAGGGATTCCTCCTGTCTCTGTCAGACCGGCAAGTCTCTTCTTTTTTGGTGAATTTGCATTTTGTTTTACGTTTTTCTCCTGCTCTGTCTGGGACCGTCTATTGTGATCCTTGTCAGAGTAGTTGGTGGTGGTAGCTGAGTTACCATCTAGTTCTTCTGGGCTCAGGCTGGTGGAGGCTGTGGTTTACGTGGTCCATTAGTCCTTCAGACTAATATTTTCCTCATTTCTTTGGTTTTCTTCATTCTTTGCTCCAAACATGATGGAACCAATAGACGTATTTTAGATGACCGCTCACAAGCTTTTAAGATCCCAGATGCTACTCAACAAAGTAGGATGTAGAACATTTTCTTTATGAACTGTGTTATGCCGGTTGACCTAGATGTCCCCCAAGACCATGGTCCCCAGCCCTTAGCCCCAGTACCTCAGTCCCTTAAGATGTTTGGATATGTCTAGGAAGCTTCTGTGGCTTTGCCTTGGTCAAGTTGTGCCGACTTCCCTATATTATGTGTTATCTTTCCCCTTGCCATCGTTAACACTTGTCTTTAGCCATATGATAAAACCTCAGAGTGACATGAAACAACAGCTGTTAGAAATGTAAGGAAAAACTAATAGAAATGGAATTGTGTTGCGGGAGACTTGAATACACTTTTGTTGATCTTTCGTAATGCAAATAAGCATAGAGTGTGTTAGTAATTTCAGAAAAGCCAATTTAATAAATATTTATTGGACTTTGTTCTTGACAAATAAAAATTTATACTTTTTTAAGCAGCCATGAAGCATTTGGGTGGGGGGAACCCCACAATGATCATGTACTAAACCTCAAAGAAACTCACATTAAATTATGAAGTATAGAATTTTTACAAGCTACCTGCTCTGCCTACAATGAAATCAAAGTAGAAATTAATAACAAGAGTTTAAATGCAAAACCCAGCAGCTTGGAAAATAGCAGTAGCAACAACAAAAAACAAGAACTTTGCCTAAAGAATTCTAAGTTCAAACAGGAAAGCAAACTCAGTGTAATAACCTATTAGAAACATAATAACTCTATGTATCAATATTTTAAATGGCCAAAGCTGCATTTACCAGAAAATTAATAACCCTAAGAGCTTTTATTATTAAGAGAGTAACAAAATCAATTTGTGGAAAATAAGAGAAACAAGTTGTAAATATAAAATCCACATTTCTGGAAAACAACAGCAAGCAATACTCATTTAAGAAGCTAAAAGTAGGAAGAACTTCTACAGTAAAATTCAAGACATCTATCAGAAACTTATAGCAAGTTACATGATTCAGTGTTAACACTGGAAATATTCGCCTTCCTGCCACAAATGAGATGTGCAGGTTTCCTATTACTGTCACTATTCAGCATTGTACTAGCTACTGTACAACATGATCCTAGCCAGTGGAGTAAGGCAATAAAATTAAATATGAGGTATAAATATTACAAAGAAAAGATAAATCTGTACTATTTAAAAAGATATAATGGTCTGTTCTGAAATGCAACTGAAAAACTATTAGAATTGATAGGGTTATCAGGTAGCTGTTTGAGGATTGCATTAAAATATCAATGGTTTTCTTGTATACTAGTAAAACCCCCAAACCATAGGATTCCCAAGCAAATTACAATGGAATGCACAATAACTGTATAAAAAATGTTAAACTCTAGTGAACAGCATAAAAGAAAACTTAAATAAAGGGAGAAGTAAGTACCATGTTCTCCAGTGGGAAGGCTCGGTATGTTTTAAATCTGTACAATCACAATCAAAATCCCAAGAGGATTTCTTAAGAGGCTTTATAAACATCTTCTAGATTTTGAAGAGAAAGACAATACTTTAGAATAGCAAGTAGTTTATTTTAGAGGAAGAACCAGGATGAAGGGTTTGCCTTATACAGTGTGATATTGGTTACCTATCAAGCAAATATATCTTTGTTTGGAACAAAGAGTACAAAAGCAGACCCATGATAAAAATGCCATGATTGATGAAGGTGGAATATTAAATTAGCACGGGAAAAGATGGCTTTCAGTGAATGAAACAATTGGTTCTCCAGACAGAAAAAAAAATCAGACACAATATTACCACAAAAAATTAGCTCCTGTTAGGCGAGAGAGCTAATTTCAACACATTAGAAAAAACATAAGAGGAATCTTATAACGTTGGCATGAGGGAGATCTTCTTATACAAGACATAATACCCCAATATCATAAAGGAAAAAAAAAAAAGATTTGACTTTGTGAAAGTGAAAAAGACTATATGACCAAGGATATTATGGTATCGTTTAGGTTGTTTATAAATATTTTACTTCTGTTTCTGGACACAAAGAATGGGTGTACTTTCCCACCCCCTTAAAGTCAAGCAAGGCCACGTGATTTGCTTTAGACAAATGAAATGGGAGCTGAGGTGATGCGTGTTGGCTCTGGGCAAAAGCTTTACACTTGGAATACATCTGGAAGATTTTTCTACATATCACTTTGTTGACAAATTTGTATTGAGTTTTGCCATCAAAAATATATATTTTTGCCGCATAAACCTTGGCCAAAAAATATATGATGAAATTTGAACTTGAAAAACCAAGAGGCATTTTACCAGGAAAGTGCAGCATTCCGCAGGCTATGCTTGTATTTTCAGAATGTTTAACGGCAGAAAATTAACAAGAAATATACAAACAGTTAATACAAATAAATAACCAGAAACAAAAATGAATAGAAAATTGCCTAGAATTATGAACAAACAAATTGGAGAAGTAACCGAAATGGCCAATTAATGAATGAAAGCACTCTCAACCTCAAAGGTAATCAGGAAATGCAAATTAAAATCACAGTCACATAGCTTTTTACATCCGTGAGACTGGTAAACGTAAAAAAATAATCTAACAATATCAAGTGTTGGTGAGGTTGTAGAGCAAGGGGATTCTCATTCCAGCAGGACAAACTGGTACAACCACTATGGAATACCACATGGCATCACCATGAAAAGCTGAAGAAGTGCATCACCTATGGCCCATTGCCCAAGGAAGTCTGTACAAGATACTTACAACAGCTCCCCCCGTCACCCGTGATTTAAGAAAATATAAATACCCACCAATAGCTAATGAATAAACATTATGAAACATTCATATAACAGATGACTATTGAAAAGCAAAAAACGAGTGAATGAAAAAATGTACTATAAGGAGTAAATCTCAAAAATATTATATTGCGTAAAAATTTCAGAACAGAATTGCAAGAGAGTTCAATATGATACCACTATATAAAAATTTAAAACATACAAAACTGTATCATTTTCAACTTATAGGCAAATGCTAAATATAATGAGTATGCTACATTATACTACTTAAACTTGGAGTTGGTAAGTTCTTCTCCTTTGTGGTGACATTATAAATGCAGACAGCCGCCCTAGAAAAGGAAGCTTTCATATTTTTTGATCCAGTGGTCTTATTTCTAGAATTTCTTCTCAAGGAAATAGATGCAGAAAAAATTAATTATTATGATCATGTTTATATAACAATTAAGTACTGTAAATAATCTAAATATCATTGAATTGGGAAATTGTTAAATAAATTATAGTAGATAAGATAGCATTTGAAAATCTTTTTAAATTGACATTTTAATGACATGGGAAATACAATATAATTTTCAATGAAAGAAAATCATACAAAATTACATTGCTTTATGATCTAAATTTGGTTTAGAAAATCAACAAACAACAAAACATGAAGACACACTTATAAATAAGCCTGGGAAATATCAAAATATTATCAGTGTTTATCGCTGAGTGATAAAATAATATGTGATTTTTAAAAAAGCTTTTCTGTAATTCTCGAATTGGGTGCGGTGAGCAGATATTATTTCCATAATCATAAATAAATACTACCATCGGCCTCTTTTTAAGATAGGTAGGTCTTAATGAGGAATGAAATTGTTTTTCCCAACTAGACATATCTTATCCTTTTGCTTTTTTGTGTATTGCCAACTTCTGAGTATGCTTGAAAAGGGAGTTTGGATTTCTATATGAAACTGCTTACAGGGACTCCAGGAAGTAATCTAAGTTATATGGGAATTGTGAGAATTAAATAAGATAATGAATGAAAAGTGCCTAGCACAATCCCAGGCACAAGTAAGCATCTATTATCATTGACATCATTACTGCTGTGTTGTTATGATGTAGATTAAAATTTGAAAATCAATTCTTTCTAAAGACAAAAACAGGCTTCCATGTTACCTAAAAGTTTGAAAGTCATAAAGATGGAAAACAAGATTATGCTTATTGTGTCATCGATATATCTAAGGCAGGAAGAGGTTGGGTGAAGAGCAGGAAAAACAAATAGTGTTATTATTCTAATGATACCATGGTGTTATTGTTCAAATGGTATTATTCTTGGTAAAGTAGAGGTTTAGTGAAAAACAGGAAGGCCCTCAATGAGATGGATTGACACAGTGGCTGCAACAGTGGGCTCGAGCGTAACAACAATTGTGAGGATGGCACAGCACTGGGCAGTGTTTTGTTCTATTGTACATAGGGTCACTATGAGTTGGAACCAACTCGATGGCACCTGACAACAATAACAATATTATTGTTCCTAAAAAGAAAGGCCACATGAAAACTATAAAATATTGCTTAAAGAAATTAAGCAGACCTAAATAAATGGAAAGACATCCTATGCTCCTGTGTTTTGAAGACATAATATGGTTTAGATGACAGTACTACCCAAAGCCATATCCAGATTCAATGCAATCTCTCTCAAAATCCCAACGACATTTTGGTTTGGTTTTGTGTTTTTTCAAAACTAGAAAACCCATTCTAAAACTCATATTGAATTTCAAGGGATCCTGAATAGCCAAAACGATCTTCAAAAAGAAAAACAAAGTTGGAGGACTCACACTTCCAAATGGCAAAACTTACTACAAAGCTACAGTAATCAAAACAGTGTGGTACTGGAATAAGGGTAGAATATAGACCAATGGAATAGAATAGAGAGCCCACATACAAATCCTCATAATATGGTCAACTGGTTTTTGACAAGGGTGCCAAAGCATTCAGTGGGGAAGGGACAGCCTTTCCCTACTGAATGGGAAAACTGGATATCTACATATAAAGGTGAAAGTTGGACCCTTACCTTGCTCCATACACAAAAATCAATTTAAAGTGCAGCAAAGGCTTAAATTTAAGAGCTAAATCTATAAAACTCTTCAAAGTAGAAACTGTTGAACTGGTATATGTTCTTCTGTGTGTATTCCCAACAACAACAAAATAATTTATCTAAAAAAAAAAAAAAAACTCTTCAAAGAACGCATAACAGAAAATATTCATGAACTTGGATTTGGCAATAGTTTTTTAAAGTATGACTCCAAAAACACAGGCAACAAAAGAAACAATAGATAAATTGTTACGTTGCTGTCGTTCGGTGCTGTTGAGTCGGTTCCAACTTACAGCGACCCTATGTACTACAGAACAAAACACTGCTGGTCCTGTGCCATGATAAATTGGATAAATTGGGCTTCATAAAAATTAAAAACTTTCATGTATTTATGCGTACTATCAAGAGAGTGAAAAGACAACCCACAGAATGAGAGAAAATGTTTGCAAATTATATATCTGATAAGGAATTCATATTCAAAATTATAGAAGAGTTCTACAACTCAACAACAACAAAAAGACAAAGACTTGAACAGACATGTCTCCAAAGATGTTATACAAATGATCGATAAGCAGATGAACACATGCCCAACATCATTCATTAGTCATTAGGGAAATCAAAACCACAATGAGACACCACTTGACACCCACTAGGATAGCTATTATCGAAAAAAACGAAAAATAACTAGTCTTGGTGAGGATTTGGGGAAATTGGAACCCTTGTCCATTTTTGGTGGGATTGTAGAATGGTACAGCCTCTATGGAAAACAGTTGGGAGGTTGCTCAAAATATTAAACAGACAATTTCCAAAAGACCCATCAATTCTACTCCTACGTATATACCCAAAAGACTTGCAGATAGGGACGCAGATACTTGTTGACCAAAGTCCGTCGTGGCATTATCCTCAATAGCCAAAAGGTGGATACAATCTAAATATGCTTCAACAGATGAATGGATAAACAAAACGTGGTATAGCCATACAATGGAATGTTATTCAGCCATAAGAGGAAATGAAGTTCTGATATATGCTACAACATGGATGAACCTTGAAAAATTAAGCCAGACAGAAAAGGACAGAAATTGTATGATTCCACTTAAAATGAAATAACTAGAATAGACAAATTCAGAGACGGAAGGTAGATTAGAGATTACAAGGGCCTGTGGGGAGTGAAGAATGGGGAGTTCTTGCTTATTGAGTATAGAGTTTTTGTTTGGGGTGATGGAAAGTTCTGGAAATAGATAGTGGTGATTTTGAACCCTGTGAATGTTCTTAATGCCACTGAATTGTATGCTTACAAATGGTTAAAATGGTAAATTTTATGTATATTTTACCACAATTAAAAAAAAAAAAGGCCTATCTGTCCCTATTACCAATAAGCGTCATGCTCAGGCTAGAGGCATTCCAGGGCAGAATCAGGGACACTTGGAAAAGGTAAATTTTTGAAACTAAGAGCTTTGTATTTTGCAATTTACAATCATAATCTCTTTGTCCCCTTGCTCCCCTGTTTCTCTCTTGCATAACTGATTCCATGTATGCAACTTGCGGCAAGAAGGTTAGAAGAAGGGCCTGGAAATTTTTAAACTCTCGATTTTGATGGCATTTTGGAGAATTCCTTACAGGAAAAATTGTCAGTTGCCCCACCAATGAAATGGCCAGGCTGATCCTTGCTAATTTTTCATTCTATTGAATGTGATATATTATGTAATCTATCTTGTGATAAAGTCATAAAGTCATAAAGATATGATTCTGTAATGAATGATTCTGTAATGAATGTTTCTTTTCTCGTACTTATTTGCCTAACAGATTGACATTTATGATAACGTGTAGTTGCTGGGTGAATACAGAACTGTGTTCCAAAAGAGACAAAAGATTTAGCAAATGTGATTGTATATGCCAAAAAAAAAGTACGCTACTAGCTTTCAGGATAGTATCCTTGAAGGGAAATTTGGTGGATTTGCATCTGAATTGGGTCTTCTCCAAACAACCAAAAAAAAAAAAAAAGAAGAAGAAGGCAAAAATAGACCTAGAGAGTCTCCTCTCCTCGTATGGTATGAATGGTCTCTTACTGGGAGACATGTGAAGGTGACACTTCCTGGTCCCCTCTTGGATTTGGAGGGCTTAGGTGGAAATTTTCAGGAAATGGTTATGATTAAAACCTATTTTGGCTCCAAAACATGTCCAGGAGAAGTTGTAGGCCTTTTCTTTCTTACCTGGTATGTATATAACTGCAGATAGTAGCCATTTTAAGTTGTTGGGTAACTCATTTTGGTTAAGTTCTCTAGGTACGCATTAGGCATTTTTGCCTATCTTGAGTCTTCTATTCTCACCCTTGGTAGACTGGAAGCTCCATAATGAGAGACTGCTTGGAACTTCTTCACCTCCTTATTCTTAATGGTAGGATACTTAACACTTAACAAAGTATGTTAAGGTTTACATATTAACGTGATGATTAGTTAGATAGCTCTTAATAAAAACATGTTGAACAAATGAACTAAAAAAAAGAAGGAACCTAGTGGTTATCTTATCCATCCATCTATCCATCCATCCATCCATCCATCCATCCGTCTATCCTTCTAGTTTGCTGCTTTCTATATTAGAAGTGTCACCAAGACATTGTTAAATACACATGTAAAAATGACCTTGAGGTGAAGTTCTAATCTACTAATGTGAAGAAGGTTTGATAAAGCTAAGAAAGCAATTTATACCACTTGGGTGATGAAGAAACACAAACCATTTGGAAACATTTCAGCAAACCTGAAAGCAAGCATCTATTGCAAATCTCCCTCTCCCTGCTCCCCATCCTTAGCTGCTACTCACATTTACTTCTCCTAAATGTATTTAATTTTGCGACAAGTTGGGAGCTAGCTTCTCTTTTCTGAGGTGAGCTTTGAAGGATGATGTACTGAAGCTGTAGCTTGTTTAGGTTGCTAATCTGTATTTAAAGGTTAGTCAGGTATCGTATTTTGTCTTTAAGATAAAATCAGTAAATGAAAAGTTGAAAAAGAAACAAACCTGATCCTTGCACATTCCCTAAACATATACCCCCCTCCACTGCTGGAAAAGAACACTGCTTAATCTTTACTTCTCTGAGCCTTCCTTCTGAGAGGTCAATTAGCTGTGGGTTCACCTTTATTCAAACGTGTAGAAGCTAAAAATGGTACAAAGAACATTTATTCCAAACCTGATACATTTGGAAGCCAGTGTCATCTTACTGTATTTTAAACACTGGCACTTATTTTTCTTCTGAGACCATTCCTACAAAGAGGGAAGCCCTTGATAGCTCATTCCGTGTTTTCTGAAGTTCTGTTTCCCTTGGTCATGTTTTCCAGCAGTGACCTGTATATGCGATGTAACAGTAATGGGAAACCTTCTACACTGAAAGTGCGCAGAAGACTTGACAAGCTTAAGCAGTTGCCTCGTCCTTGAGGACTCCCGGTGACGCCATGTGTGTTAGAGTAGACTTGTGCTCCGTAAGATTTTCCATGGCTGATTTTTCAGAAATAGGTCACCAAGGCACCTCTGGGTGGACTTGAATCTCCAACCTTTCAGTAGGCGGCTGAGCATGTTAACTGTTAACTGTCTGTACCACCCACTGACTCCTTTGGGAGCCACAGTCGGTGGTGATATTTGTGTTCCCACTTTACAGAAAAGAGAAGAGGAACACTGAGAAATAAGGGAGGTTGCCTAAAGTCCCCAGTAAAGTAGGGTAAGCTTTTTACGTGTTTGAGAAAAGTGCCTCCTTCACTCCCTTCCTGCCTTAGAATGCTGAGCACACTGTGTCTGGGCTGTGTTCTACTCTGGGAAGCCTTATTTTTTTTACTTACGAAGAATGCATTCGAGTTGGGTAAATTACAGTCTCTCTCACACCAGACCCTAAAATGAATTGCAGCTGGATTAAAACAATAACTGTATAAAATCAAGCATTTTAAACCCAGAGTAAGAATGAATATTTGTCCCAACTAGAGTGAGAGAAGACTTTATAGTCAAAAAGAAAAGATCATAAAAGACGTTGAGTAGTAGATTTGACTCCATTAAAAATTAAAACTTCTGTTTGTCTACAAACAATAACCAAAAGAGAGACAAGTATGTGCAGCGAACATGAGCGACAAGTGATTAGAGATCTTAAAAATCGAGAGCTCATAGCAGCTGATAACAATGCATGATACCAATAGTTAAATGAGAGTCCGGGCCTTTTCCATCCTAAAGTTCTCATTTCCAGTCCTTTCCTGCTCAGCAAGAGAAGTCAATTTCCCAGGGTCTGTTTCTGCTCAGTACTCCATCACTCCTCCGTCTGAGCCCCAGCATTGGCCTGCATTCCATTCCATTGCATTCCCTGCCTGAGGCCCTCTAGCTCTTACATGCAATCTTGGGTGGTATTTCTGTGAGCCTTAAATAACTTGAGTTTTTCCAACAAAGCCTGTGCCGTTTCTTATTAGGCACTGGTGTTTCATACTCATGCTTTATTGAGGAAGTGGTGGTTTCATTTCTAGAAAGTAATCATGTCATGCTCCCCTATGTGACTTTCTACCTTCTCTGAAAAATTGACTGCTTGAAATATGCAAGTATGAGTATGTTTGTGTATATGTTTGTGTATGTGTGTGTGTTTGTGTGTGTGTGTTGTATGTGTGTTTAAGGGTATAGGCCCAAAAAAGGTAATGTCCATAGGAAGTAATGGTATGGAGGTCTGCTCCAGCATTACCACATTCTCTGATCTGCTGTTGGCAGAAGAAATGATTGTGATGACCTGAGAGAGCTGATGACCAAATGAGCCGACGTTCTGAACTGAGTTCCAGCAAATCACACTGAGCAAGATTCTCATTGTTACTCCTGTGTTCATTTGCAGGGTGGGCATTTTTTTAAGTCACACTTATATTGTACCAACAACCACCCTCTTAACAGGTAGGTCTTGCTCCATTATACAGGCCCAAAGAAAATATGAATAAGCATTCGTTCAGTCTTGAGAGCTATTCAGGGAGAACCTACTGTGTTCAGAGCACTGTTGAATGCACAAAGAGACATTCTCAAGAAGTTTCAAATCTTAGAATCTATGAATGTACACAGATAACTATAATAAGGTCAAAATGGGTTGTGTCATAAAAAACGGGAATGGAAATATACAATTAAAATATGGCAAACAGAGACTTCTGGCCTATAAAAGATGGCATAGGCTCATTTTCCTTTGATCCTCCCTGTTAAGCACAACTATAAATCCTGGGAATGGTGTGAGGAGCAACCATATGAGAACTCTGAAAGGTAAAAAGGAGAAGGTGGGCTGGTTGGAGACCCCAGGTCTGGAGGACAGCACAGTGGCAGGGCATCAAGAGACCCCCTACCCAACAGAAGAAGGCTACCAAGACTAGGTGTTTCCCAAGTCCCGACCTAACGAAAGAGGCATCCCAGAAAGGCTCCTTCCCTCCCTCTGGTAACATCAGACAAGTCCAACACCACCAGCAAGGGGAATAGATTAGGAGCCTTTCCCCAAATAAGCAGCTAGGGAAAGTGCTCTCCTTCCCCACTGGGCCGTGACTCTTGCTGTCTGTCATGAAATACTGAGGTGGATGGGCAGAATAGGCAAGGGCAAGACCCAGCTATTGCACGTGGCCTGGTCCAGAAAGCTGCTTTATCCCTGTTGTCCAGAAACTCTCCTCCCTTGCCCAGAGACATTATGGCAGGCAAGGGGAACAGGAAAAAGGGACCCAGTCACAGCAAGTGGCCCGGTCCTGGAAGCTCCTCTGTCTCTATGTGCCTGAGACACTCCTCCCCTGCCCAGAGGCACTGAGGTGAGCAGTGGAACTAGCCAGTGGGATGCAGCTGCAAAAAGGGGCCCAGTCCAGGAAGCCTTGAGACTCTCCTCCCTGCCCAGAGAGAGACATCAGGAGATACTGGTACAGAGATCCCATCAAACCCATCTCCCACTGAGAGACACCTGGTAGCACAACCTGGGGAAAGCCCTTCTGCACCCACAGACAGTGTGGTGGGAGCAGGGACCAGTGGGAGCAAGCAGACCAAAATGGCACCTCAAAGACCCTGAAAGTTAAACTGCCGTCAAAAGTACAGCCCATAGGCTTCAAGACCCGTTTGACTGACCTAAACAGAGTGACTGCCAAAAGAAAAGATTTAAATAGGACCCAGACTCTCCTAACATAATAGGCAAAATGTCCAGCATACAATCAAAAATCACCCATCATACCAAGAGTTTGCAGCTGAGAGTCTGCAATGTGAGCAAATGAGGGGCCCGGGGCAACGGGTCTCTTCACCTTATTGCAACATTGACATCCTCCCAACTGAAGTCAGTGTTTCTCAGTGGTGGCTCTGATGGCATTCCTGGCAGGAAAATTCTGTGTTGTATAGAGCTAACATATTTCAAAACTGTAGCAACATTAGAGTGCCCCCAAATGTCAGTAATGTCCTCTAATCATTGGGACAGCAAAGAAACACCTCCTCCCATTTCCTAGCGCCCTGAGTGGGCCCTGGTCAAGAACCAGTGTACTTTGTCTCTCTGGCCCTGCTAGATTGAAGACCTCATCTGTCGGAACTGGGGGGTTCACAGGAATGAATTGGAACCTCCCTCTTCCCTCATGGTACAGCTGCATGCAAAGTGATAGAAAGAAATAACACTTTCTTGCCTTCACAGTGGCTCTGAGGTTCTCAGGTTTGAGTTTGAGCTGGTCAGAGTGTTCATTTTCCTTTTTTTGTGGTGGCTGTTATTTTTGACGGGCAGAAAGAAGCTTCTTCTTTCAGAAAAATGCTGCTGAGCACGTCCCATATAGCACGCCCCAAACCAATCTCTTCCAAGCTCAATAGAAAGAAAAATGTCTGAAAGGGATAAGTACTAATGGATTATTTTTGTAAACTTGAAAAAAGTCTCTTGGAAGGGCAATTTTCTCTTGTTGGCTGGCAGAAAAACAGTGGTGTTAATTATGTTGCCTTGTTAAATCTGAAAGAACGAAGCGTACGTTGGA
Organism: Trichechus manatus latirostris; assembly: GCF_000243295.1. Classification (NCBI taxonomy): domain Eukaryota; kingdom Metazoa; phylum Chordata; class Mammalia; order Sirenia; family Trichechidae; genus Trichechus; species Trichechus manatus. Next base: position 39,788,605 of record NW_004443937.1, on the reverse strand, counting down.
AACCTTTCTAATTGCCTTTGTGGAAAGGCATCTAAGGGATCAGTAGCCATCCCCATCTGAGAAGTGCTGAAGCAGCTGTGCCCCTCCAAAGGCTGGATTTGGATGTGCTCAGAAAAAACAGCTTTGTGGGTTTGGGTTTATTGGACTTTTTGCAAAAACCCATAGTAGGGGGATGGGAGTGAGGAGCAGAATTTTCGCTGCAGGTTTTGAGCACTTGCCGATTTTCTTTCCTTTTCCTTCTTTCCCCTTGGAGAGAGAAGGAGGTGGATTTGAACGAAGAGTTTGCAGAAGTACTGGATTCGTTTGAATGCTGAGATCCTGGCTGTCTTGGCCTGTGGTGGCGGATAAGCTTTCCGGCTGTGCGAGCAGGGAGAACACATCTTACCGCCCCCCCCCCAATAATATAGTCCTTCCACAGGAGCCCAGGCAAAGTATGTTGCTTGCATAGGAAAGAAAGTGATGCGCTGGTGGCGCAGTGGTTAAGAGTTCGGCTGCTCATCAAAAGGTCAGCAGTTTGAATCCACCATGCGCTCCATAGAAAGCCTAAGGGGCAGTTCTACTCTGTCCTATAGGGTCGCTAGGAGTCGGAATCGACTCTACAGCAACGGGTTTTGTTTGGTGCATAAAAAAAAAGGTGATGCACTAAATGGGCAGCTCCTGACTGGAGGTGAGATGAGGAGGCAGAGAGGGTCAGGAGCTGGTTGAATGGACGCAGGAAATCGGGGGAGGCAAGGAGGGGAGTGCTGTCACTGTACGGGGAGAGCAATTAGGGTCACATAACAATGTATGTATAAATTTTTGTATGAGAGACTAACTTGAACGGTAAAATTTCCCTTAAAGGACAGTAAAAAAAAAAAAAAAAATGGGGACTCAGTGTTGCTTTCCTGGGAATCCAGTTGCAGGATATGAATTTTTGGTAAACAGAGCTGCAGAAGTGGAGAACACCACTGGAGGTAAAAACGGGGGTTCAGAGGACCAGCGCTTGTATCCTGCTTGAATTTCAGATGTGATCAAAACAGCAGCTCCGCTAAGTTGGAGTGCAAAAGCTTACATGGCTTCTTGAGAAAAGCAATTTATTTTAGATTATAGCACAGCGGTTATCGTTTAAACTGCTAGGGATTGTAATTGAACTCAGAACTAACCTTCTCTGCGAACACAGGGTGCAGTAATAAGTTTACCCAGGCTGTTCTAAATAACATGGATGCCAGGCCTTCAAGACAGATGGGCGCAGTAGCCCAAACATTGAATCACTAGTGTCTTGCAAACCTTCCAACAACTAGCTCATACTGGGAAATGTACCTAGCTGGTATTTGAATGTGCACTTGCTGTCATTTTTTGGGATATTAATATGCAACGACTCGGAGGCAGCAATCAGGAGGAAATGAGATAATATGCAATTAGCACTGGGGAACTTTCTCTTCCATTTCCATCTTTATCTTCGGTCATCAAGGGGCTTGGGGGTTGGGGAGAATCCAGGATAAAGAAGAGGGTGGCTCTTGATACTGGCTAATCTTTGATTTAATAATGAAGGGGATGTGCTTACCCTCCAAGCCCCAGAATGTTATCCTGTCATTAAGTCCTAATGAAAGCTTAATTGTTCTGTTGGGGAAAAATGATGTGCTTCATTTCCGTACACCGCATTTGCTCCTTCTTCGTTACAATAAATCCAGTTACACTAAATTCACTCTTCCTCCAGAGCACCAGAGACTCAGAAGACAAGATTTCATCTAGACTCAATTATTTATTTTTGTTCTTAGTAAAGCAGCTTGTCACAATGCTTTTATTCTTTTTATAACTATGTTTTTCTGTTTTGTTTTTTATGAAAGTAATAATCGAAATAATCTTCACATAGTTGACAAATCAAATGCAGTGAAACCGGTGAGAGCCGGAAGTCAGCGTGACCGCCTTATTTTTCTGGGTCTTGCCAGTTGTCCGCCTTTGACAGGGTGCGGTCTGACCACTTGTCTATTGCTCTCTGATAGTGGAAAATACTCGCGTTTTCCCTCTCTGACAAGTTTCCGCCCTACGCAGGTTCCGGCTTTCACAGGTTTGACTGTACTTTAGAAACACTTGGAATGAAAAGTAACAGTTCCCTTCCTTACCTCTAGTTGTGCTCCCTAAATGCAGCCACTCGGTCTTAATTTCCTAGTGCTGCTGTAACAGAAATACCACAAGTGGGTGGCTTTAAAGAACAGAAAATTATTTCCTCACAGTTTACGAGGCTAGAAGTCCAAATTCAGCACCCAGCTATGGGGGAAGACACTGTCTGTCAGCTCTGGGGGCAGGTCCTTGCTTCAGTGTCTTTCGCTCCGACATGCCTCAGTTCCTTGGTGATCTTCACTTTCGGTGGTGTCTACTTTCCCCCTTGGTGCTTGTATGTCTCTGTGTTTATGCTGCTTTTTATATTACTCAGAAGTGATTAGGTTTAGGACACACCCTATACTGATAGCCTCATTACCATAACAAAGGAAACCCTATTCCCAGAGGGGATTGCATTCACAGGCTTAGGGGTTAAGATTTCAACACATATTTTGCTGGGGACACAATTCAGTTCATAACACTCCCATTTCTGGTTTATCTCTGTGGTGCAATGGGGTACTTTTATATGGCCTTTCTCGCCATGGTCTTGTAACTCCCACAAATGACTGGGTGAGACTATGCAAATAAAGTGCTTGTGGTTCACCAACAGGATTGGACAGCTTGCCAATAATGCAGATAATGTGCGTGGCAGCCTTGTGGGGGGTGGGACCATGCAAATAAGGTGTATGGAACCCTAACAAGGGGATTGGTCAGTTTTGGCATCCCAGTAGGCTTAAAATGAAACTTCCCAGAAGTGGAAAGGGAGGAACTCACTACCACCAAGGAAGAGATGGGAGCAGAGCGCATCCTTTGGACGTGGGGTGCCTGTGCTGAGAACCTCCTAGACTCAAGAGACAGAGAGAGCTATAACACTGGAGATGGTGAGAAACAGCAAGAAGCTGTGGCAGAGAAGTAGCGGCAGCAGAACCAGGACACTTATGTGAGACGGTACAGTGAGTTTCCTGGCCCGTGGAGCAAGGCAGTTACAGTGGGTGTGCTGACCCACAGAGTGGGAAGCTGAGGGCCTTTGGGCAGGAGGCTTCCTGGTGGAGTGGAGTGTGCCCCTGGGCACTTACTGGTGGAGGTAAAGAGCTTTGTAACACTTGCCTGAGCAGGGCAAAGGCTGGGCCCGCCCAAGAGGCCAAGGGGCTGAGAGAGGCCTGCCTGCAGGCACGGCTGAGAAGAGGCTGTCCTGACCAAAGAACTATATCCTGAGTTGTTCCTGATCCTAAAAGGTAACCTGTTACTTCCCTAATAGACCCCCTAGCTATGAGTATGGTCTGTGAGTTCTGTGTGGCCACTGCAATGAATTATTGAACCCAGCAGAGAAGTAGGGAGTGCTGGGGGAGGGACGGCTTGTGTGAGAATTGGTAAAAATGTTGGAGGGTGGAGGTATGTCTGACCTCCACTTCATAGGAGTCAGCTTTCGGCTGATGCTGATGGTGATTCTCTCACCCCCTCGTGAAGTCAGAGGAGGTCGGATGCCCTCACCATCATGCCATTTTTACAATCTCCATACTACTAGATAATATTTATTTATTAACTTTAGACATTAGGTGCTGATTTTCTTATGAGAGAATTTACCTTACTTACGCTCATTTTTCCACATTCTCCCACTATGACATGATGCTGTTCTCAGCTTCCATTGGTTTTGCCACTTCTAAATAGTTAAACGCCCCCTTGTTGGTCCATCATCAGTCTAGCCAGTATCTCTTGGCTCCTCCACAGTAAGAAAGATATGAGGACTTACACCCTTTACTGCTCTTCTCCCTCTTTGACTTTCCATTCTCAGTAAGCTATAGCATTATTTTTGTACTGTCAAGTTTAATTTACATTTGCTTTGTCACCAGAGTGCTCTCTCTTTGTGATTTTTCCAAAGTTGAAAATAATGAAAAGGATTTGCATAATTAGTACTTTGTTAAATTATTTACTGCAGACTCAAGTGGTATTCTGTGATTCTTCAGCGTTCTTTATGGTTACACTGTCACAACTTCTGTGGTTCAAAAAGGACGTTGTGCCCAGGGTTAGATTCAAATGGGTTCTCTACATCTGAATCATTTTGTCAAAATCATTCCACCTCTTACTTTGGGTAATATGTATTTCAAGTCTTCCTTATAAAGTTTTTTTGATTGTTTTACCTGGAATTTCTGAATTTCCCTTGCATTTTCTGAGTGTGTGCCTCAATCATGGCTTCACATTTTTCCAAGCTCATAGTTGCACTCTTTGCTCTGTTGTTCGTAGCCATCAAGTCAGTTCTGACTCCTGGCGACCCCACGTGTGCACGGTAGAATTGCTCCAAGGGTTTTCAAGGCTGTGACCTTTTGGAAGCAGATCGCCAGACCTGTCTTCACAGGCACCTCTGGGTGGGTTCGAACCGCCAACTTTTGGCTAGTAGTCAAGTGCTTCACCATTTGCACCACACAGCTCTGTTGGCTCTCCCTTTTTCTTACAGACCTCACCATTTTGCCTTAACCTGTTCAGGGGTTGCTCTCTAGACCTGTTGTATAGTATCAGCCTGAGATTTATCAGTTGCTGTCCAGGGCTGAATCCACTCTTTGCTAGTTCCAATGGCCTTTCTTTTTCTTGACTTACCTTCTAATTTTGCTAGGAATTTTCTAAGAAGGAGTGAATGAAAGGTATATTTTCTGAGTCCTGAAAGTTTGAGATTTTTTTATTGATAGTTTGGGTATAGACTTTTATGTTGAAAATTATTTTCACTGTCTTTTGGCATCCAGCACTGATGGCGGTAAGTCTAATGTTGCTATGATCCTTCCTTTTATGTAGCTACTTTTGGTTTTGTGTTTTTTTGGGGGAAAGCTATTAGGAATTTCTCTTTACCCTAGATTTTCTGATACTTATCAGTTCTTTGTCTGTGTTTTCCATTCTCCTTGGCATTGATAAATCCTTTTTCTTTGGAGATTCATGCCTCCCTTCAGCTCTGGGAATTTTTCTCACGTTTTTCTTCCAGTCCAGTTTCTTTTTTCTCATCCCAACACTCACATTAATCCATTGTTCGACATCATGGATTGATCATCTGTATCTCTTATTTTTTCTCACACATCTTATCTCTTTTTATGTCTGGCAAATTTCCCCAACTTTGCCTTTAAACTTTCAGTTGAATTTTTTATTTAAACAATCACATAATTTTCAAGAGCACTTTCTTGTTACCTGATGGTTCCTTTTTAATATGATTCTTTTTTTTGTACGTGTTTTGTTTTGTAGTTACCAAATCTTCTCAAATCATTCGATGATATTAAATAGATTTTCTTTTTAAAAATTCTATCTTTTTTTCTAAATTGTCTTTTCTTCCAGAGTCATGTTTTTTGTTGTTTTTCTTGCTCATTCTCTTTTCTGTGGCAAGCTTTCTTAGCATTTTCAAATTTTGGTGATATTCAAAATTGGATAGACAATTTTGTGATTATCTGTAAAAGAATACAGCAATAGAAAGTCTGACTGGGAGCTATTTTCAAATGGATGAGTCTTGTAAATGCCGGGCCTGGTCAGTCGCTTGGGAAGTAGGGGATCTCTACTTGCCAGAGTGAGGTTTTTAACACCCATGATAAGTGCCCTAGTTCTCCTCAGATTTTTTTTTTTTTTTTAATTGCCTCGAGACTTCAGGCTAGTCTACATGGAAGGCTAGGAGGGAGGGAGGTCAATGTTACATATACCAATTGCTGTCGTGTTCATTCCAACTCATGGCAACCCCATGTATGTCAGAGTAGAACTGCTTCATAGGGTTTTCTTTCAATGGCTGATTTTTTGGAATTAGACCACCAAACCTTTCTTCTAAGGTGCCTCTGGGTGGACTTGAACCTGCAACCTTTCAGTTAGCAGCCAAGCACATTAAACCATTTGTACAACCCAGGGATTGCATGTGACATATACTGACTTGTAATTTATTCTCTCTCTTTTCAGCCCACCAATCCCTTCCACTCTTTGTTTTATATACTATTTTGGAGACCTGAGTCATTTTAGGGTATGTTCAGGCAGGTCTGCCTTCTTTTGCTCCAACTTCTTCTTAGGCTGTGGTTTCCTTTGCTATGGTTCATAAGTTATCAGACTTTTATTGAAAGTACTCACCTTCTAATGACTTCTTCTCATTATCTTTGTGGTTATGGGTTTACACCTTTATATTTCTTTCATATCATTTAGAAAATACTTTGGGTGGGAAAGGGAGTAAATGGGTTTTCTCAGTCTATCAGTGTGAACCGGAACACAGTTTTTTTTTTTTTTTAGAGAAAGAATATTTGTCGGAGTCGACTCGATGGCAATGGACTTGGTATACGCCATGTACTAGAGAAATACCATGTAGCTCTTCATTTTAGTTTCAACAGTCTGTTAATCTGATACTTGGAATCAGCAGTTATAGCAATTTCCCTGAACTTTTCATTAATTAGATGGAACCCATATAAAATATATTAGGATAAAACATGTACTCTACTCTTTTGTTTACATTCCTTAATTGATCATCCTAGGAGCCTTTATTTTCTTAGGCTTTAGTGAATTCAACAAGGTTATAAATTTGTTTAAAAGTTCTATTTTTTTTTTTTTTAATTTATTGAAGAAGGCAGGATTGGTTGCCTTCAGTCAAAATGCTTCTCTTTTTCCTCAGTAGATAAATCTACCTCAAGAATAGATTTACCTCAGGAGAAAGACAATGGCCAGTGAATACATGAACCCATTCAATGACAAAGAGATTCAAATTCAAATAGAAAACTTATGTCATTGTGATGGTTAAGCTTGTGTGTCAAATTGGCTGGGCCATGATTCTCAGTATTATGGCAGTTATGATGTAGTTTGGCAGTTATATAATGATGTAATCACTTCCATGATGAGATCTGATATAATGTAATCACCTCCATGATGACATCTGCTATGAGCACCCAGTCAGTTGAAAGGGATTTTCTTTGGGGGTGTGGCCTGCATCCAATATATGTAGACTTTCTGGTAAAGCTCACTGGCTTTTGCTCATTCTGGATCCTGCATCCGGCTTGTCATCGTCTAACCTCCGGTTCTTGGGACTTGAGCCAGCAGCTTGCTGTATTGCCTGCTGATGTTGGGATTCGTAGGCCTCCGTAGCCTGTGAGCCAGCAGCCTACCATCTTACCTGCTGATCTTGGATTCGTCAGCCCCTGCAGTTCGTGAGCCAGCAGTTTGCCATTTGACCTGCCAGTCTTGGGTTTGTCAGCCCCTGCACCTACATGAGCCAGGGGAAGCCTCCAGCTTGATGCCTGACCCACAGACTTGGGACTTCCCAGCCTCTACAACTGCATGAGCCATTTCCTTGAGACAAATCTCTCTCTCTCTCTCTCTGTCTCTTTCAGTCTCTGTCTCTCTCTCTCTATATATATGCTTCCCTGGTTTTGCTTCTCTAGAGAGCCCAGCCTAAGACAGTCATCTATCAAATTAAAAAAAAAAAAGTTTAAATATGGTACTTATTACTGACACAAGCATTATAGATGGGCACTTTTGTATGCTTTTGGTGGAAGCAACAAAATTTGGTACATATTTTTTGGTACTTTAAGGTGCTCATAATATTTAACCTATTGATTCTCCATTTTAAGAACTGAAGTTAAGAAAATAATCGGAAATTAAAAATCAAACCTTATTCCTAAAAAATACGTATTATAGCATTATTTATAATAGAAAAACCACACAAGATACATAAACAAAAAGTTAAGTAAAATTTGGCATATCCATGCCATAGAATACACATTGCATTGAGCAAATCTGCTGCAAAAGACCTCTTTAAAGTGTTAAAAAGCAAAGAAGTCACTTTAAGGACTAAGGTGCACCTGACCCAAGCCATGATGTTTTCTAATCGCCTCATATGCATGCAAAAGCTGGACAATGAATAAGGAAGACTGAAGAAGAATTTATGCCTTTGAATTATGGTGTTGGCGAAGAATACTGAATATACCATGGACTGCCAAAGAACAAACACATCTGTCTCGGAAGAAGTAGAGCCAGAATGCTCCCTAGAAGCAAGGATGGCAAGACTTGTCACACATACTTTGGACATGTTATCAGGAGGAACCAGTCCCTGGAGACGGACATGATGCTTAGTAAAGTAGAGGGTCTGCTTAAAAGAAGACCCTCAACAAGATGGATTGACACAGTGTCTGCAACAATGGGCTCAAACAATTGTGAGGATGGCGCAGGACTAGGCAGTGTTTCATTCTGTTGTACATAGGGTTGCTGTGAGTCTGAAGTGACTCGACGGCACCTAACAACAATAACAACAAGTTTGCAGTAGTACGCTAATACTACTGGTTGGGGACCTGTCCTGAGAACCACTAGTAGAGCAGTGGTTCTCAAAATTTATTGTACCTAAGAATTACCTGGGGATGTTGTTAAAGTGTATATTCTGATTCAGTGTATCTGGAGTGGAAATGCAAATTGTCAGCAGGGGTTTGAACCAGAACAAACTGGTTCAAAGCCCTGGTTCGAACCACCACTCTTTGGGCTACTAGTCTGCTGCTTAACAATTTCTGCTGCCCAGGGACTCTTACACATATACATACATATACATAAGAAGCACTGGAGGCACAACAGTTAAGTGTTCAGCTGCTAACCAAAAATTTGGCAGTTCAAACCCACCCAGGAGCTCTATGGTAGAAAAACCTGGTAATCTGCTCCTATAAAGATAACAACCTAGAAAAGCCCTATGGGGCGGTTCTACTTTGGCACATGGGGTCACTATGAGTTGAAGTAGATTTCTTGGCACCTGCCAGCATACACATACATATACAGTGCTAAACTACCTTCCATAAAGGTTGTACCAACT
>NW_004443937.1:39763646-39765654 GCF_000243295.1 Trichechus manatus latirostris | reverse complement strand
CCCCCTTAAAAATGCAACTAACATTCTGTAATTTTGGGGCATTTAGGTCGGAAATGTTTAATACAGAAGGAAATATTTCTGGTTTGACAAGTCTGAATGTGAGCAGGAGTGGCTACTTAACATTTCCTAAAGCTCTGTACATATATTATGAAAACAATCACTGATCACTCATTTCTCTCCTGTGAAATGCTTAGCAATACTCAATCTCTTTTACTGAGGGTCTGAAACCAGGGGTCCAACTGAACCAGAGGTTTTTCCAAACGGGCATCAGTTCTAACTAGTTGTAGATCTGATGCATTCTGATGCGATGTGAATTCTCCCTTGAGGGAAGGCATTGATTGCTCTCCATCCCTCTCCCCCTGCAGCCTCTAGTCTATTTGGCAGCCTCCTCCTGTACTGACTGCATCACTGGGCCGCCCATGATCTAGGCTCTGAGTTTGGTTTGATCAGTGGAGGTCCTGGAAAGAGATCAGAGATGGGAGGACATGTGGGGGGTAGTTACTCCCCCTGCAGCCTCCCGGTCTCATGGGTTGCTCGCAGAGTCTGTGTGCCCTGTGGCTGCAGCTGGTGGGTATGGCCCCCCTTTAGCCCACTGGGCTCTGGTAACACTTTCTTCCATTTTCTTCTCGGCTTAGGGCAGTAAAGGCATCCTGCTACAGCTAGCCCCAGGTTGCCTGCACCTCTGAAAATAGGTCCTTCATTTCTCTCCAGAATTGCAGATGAGTGTGACTTCTGCTTCCTGCCAGGATTCGGGCTGGACTGTCACTGTGTACCCCAGGACTGTCACTTCGCCCCCTCCAATACCTGCGCAGGCTCCAGACTGAGACAAGTGGCGACCAGAAGAGTGACGGTGAGGTGCCCTGGGTTATGGGCGCAAAATAGATGAGTCTCTGGAGACTGTTTGTCATGATACGTCTGTTGGCCTGTCATTCAGGATCAGACTGAACTCTCCTAAATTTCACTGTTTCTGCTTGTCATGTGTCTGGACCCCTGAGACATGTCTTGCTATGTGTGTTCGGACGCAGGGCATTGTAATGCTGTGGCGATTTTGTTGACCTTCAGAATGCAGAGAATAGGGATTTAGGTTATGTGCACAATAGACACCTTCACTGCCCCTAATCTTCCCCCAGCCCTGAAGCAGACCCTCACTTTTTTTTAAAACTTTTAAAAATGGAAGTATTCTTATATATACAAAAGTCAAGAGAATAATATAAGGGACTTATGTACCTGTCATCCAACTTCCATCCTGATCAACATGCTGTCCCCTAGCACTCATACGATATTCTTGCTAAAATATTTTAAAGCCAATTCTATTCATCGTATTATTTCATTTATAAACACTTTAATGTGTTTCTTCAACAAGTGAAGACTTTAAAAATAACTATCGTACACAGGCAATGAAGCTAACAATGATTCCTTAGTATTTAGTAAGTTGTCCATGTTCTATTTCCTTCATTCCCTCAGAAATCTAGTTCGGTTGGGTTTTTCACACCGCAAGTCAAAACAATGTCCACACTTTGCATTTGGTTGCTTTGTCTCGTAAGTTTCTTTTAATTTCTAACAGCCTTCTAACTTGAATTTTTTCTTATTGAAGTATGACACAAATACAGCAAAAGTACACAGATTTCAAGCTCAATGAATGCTTAAAAAATGAACAACCCATATAACTATAACTCAGATAAAGATATGGAACATTACTTAGCACCCAAAAGTTAACTGTACACTTTCACCATAAATTTGTTTTCCCCACTTGTAAACTTTATATAAATGGAATCATACAGTATGTCATATTTTTCGTATGGCTTTTTTTTTTTTTATTGTACTTCAGGTGAAAGCTTACAGAACGAATAGTTTCTCATGAAACAGTAGTACACATATTGTTTTATGACATTGGTTAAGAACCCCACAACATGTCAACCCTCTAACTTCTTAACCTTTTCTTTTGGTGAAAATACACATAGCCAAAGATACACCATTTCAAAAATTTCTACATGCACAGTTCAGTGAC
>NW_004443937.1:39754399-39763387 GCF_000243295.1 Trichechus manatus latirostris | reverse complement strand
GGCTGAACGGTGAACCTCGGAGATAACGGTATGGCTGTTTTTGAGAAAATTCAACCATAGTAAATTTTTTTTTTCTTTCATATATCTACCTTGAAAAACCAAACTCATTGCCATCAAGTCAATTTCAACTCACAGTACCCTATGGGACAGAGTAGAACTGCCCCACAGGATTTCCAAGGAGTGGCTAGTGGATTCAAGCTGCTAGCCTTTTGGTTTAGCAGCTGTAGCTCTTAACCACTGCACCACCAGGACTCCAGAAATCTACTGTATTGGGGTGTAATTTATATATAATAAACCACACACATTTAAAGTATATAGTTTAGCGAGTTTTGAAAGATGTGTACACCCACGAAACCACCACCGCGTCAACATACAGAACATTTCCATCACCCTCAAAAGTTTCCTCCTGCCCCATTGTAGTAATTCCCTCGCACCTTTCCCAACTCAGGCAGCCATTACTTACTTTCTGTCGCTATAAATTATTTTGTTTTCTAGGATTTTTAATAAGTTGAATCGTGCGGAACATACTCTTTTGTATCTGCTTTCTTCACTGAGTATGGTGTTCTGGAGACTCACCCATGTGGTCTCATGTATTAGTAGTTTGTTCTTTTTTTATTGCTGAGTCCAAAAAACCAAACCCGTTAATGTCAAGTCACCTCAATTCACGGTGACACCGTATGTAGCAGAGTAGAATAGCTCCGTAGGGTTTTCTCGTCTGGAATCTTTACGGGAGCAGATCACTGGGCCTTGCTTCTGCAGCCTCCGAGTGAGTTCAAACTGCCAACCTTTAGTTAGTAGTGGAACCCAAACCATTTGTGCCACCCAGGAATCTTATTGCTGAGTAGTGTTCCAAATTAAATGGATATACCACATTTATCCATTCACTTGTAGATATACATAGGGATTGTTTACAGTTCTGAACTATTATGAATAAAGTTCCTTGAGTACAGATCTTTCTATGGCAATGTTTTCATTTCCCTTGGGTAAATACTTTGAGTAGAGTAGATAAGTCATATACAGGCAGTCCCTGGGTGTCTTAAGCTGAGTTCTCTTGTGAAGCAAAACCAGTATGTGTATATATATATATATATAGAGAGAGAGAGAGAGAGAGAGATTTACCTCAAGGAAATAGCTCACATGGTTGTAGAGGCTGGCAAGTCCCAAGTCCATGGGTCAGGCGTCAGGCTGGAAGCTTCACCTAACTCAGGTAGCTTCATGGGCTGACGAATCCAAGATCAGCAGATAAGATGTCAGGCTGCTGGCTCAAGTCCTAAGAACTGGAGTTCAGATCATGACAAGCCGGATGCAAGATCCAGAGTGAGCAAAAGCCAGCGAGCTTTGCCGGGACACCCGTCTGTACTGGATGCAGACCACATCCCCGAGGAAACTCCCCTGACAACTGATTGGCTGATCACATCAGATCACATCATGGAGGTGATTACATTATATCACAAAATCGAGGATAACTACATCGTTACATAACTGCCAAACCTCTGAGAACCATGGCCTAGCCAAGTTAACACACAACCTTAACCATCACACCAGGTTACGAATGTCTGACTTACTAACGACTTGTACTTGCCCTTTAATGTTATGTAAATTTTCGATCTGTGGTTGCCCTCACTCTGAAATGATGGAACCAACCCCTACTGGCAACAAATTCTTCATCACAGTCACCTTTACTTGCTGCACATGCAGCTTTTAAATCATTGAAAAAGCTTTGAGTCTTTTCTTGCAGTAAAATAAGGCTACATAAGAATCGTATGCACCGAAAGAAAGACCAAAGACACCTTTGAATTATGGTGTTGGTGAATATTAACTATGAACAAATATGAACAAATCTGTCTTGGAAGAATTACAACCATAATCCTCCTTAGAAGCTAGAATGGCAAGACTTTGTCTCATGTACTTTGGATATATTATGAGGAGGGACCGGTGTCTGGAGAGGGACTCCATGCTTGGTAAAGTAGAGGGTCAGCAAAAAAGAGGAAGACCTTCAATGAGATGGACTGACACAGTGGCTGCAACAACGAGCTCAAGCATTATAATGATTGTGATGATGGTGCAGGACTGGGCCATGTTTCATTCTATCGTACACAGGGTCACTGTGAATCAGAACCAACGCCACGGCACCTAACAATACCAACATGCACCTGTCACTGACTTCCAAATTTGACTTAAAGGGACAGTTAGGGACTGCCTGTATTTGGTATATGTGCAACTTTTTAAAGAAAATACCTAATGGTTTTCCAAAGTAATTGTGTCATTTTACATTGCCATAACCAATGCTCCACTTGCTCTACATTCTGGCCAACGCTGGGAAAGTCCGTCTTTTTAATTGTAATTGTTCTAATGGGTGTGTAGTGTTATCTCATTGTCGTTTTACTTTGAGTTCCCTGATGGCTAATGACGTTGAACACCTTTTCATATACTTTTTTTTGCCATCTGCGTCACTTCTTTTTGAAGTGTCTTTTCAAATGTTTTACCCACTTAAAAGCTAGGGAGTGGCCATCTAAGATGCATCAATTGGTCCCAACCCACCTGGAGCACAGGAGAATGAAGAACACCAAAGACACAAGGAAAATATCAGCCCAAGAGACAAAAGGGCCACGTAAACCACAGACTCCATCAGCCTGAGACCAGAAGAACTAGATGGTGCCCAGTCACCTCCCTGACAGGGAGCACAACAGAGAGTCCCTGACGGAGCAGGAGAAAAGTGGGGTGCAGAACTCAAATTCTAGTAGAAAGACCAGACTTAATGGTCTGACTGAGACTGGAGGGATCCCAGAAGACACGGCCCCCGGACTCTCTGTTAGCCCAAAACTAAAGCCATTCCCAAAGCCAACTCTTTAGACAAAGATTAGACTGGACTATAAGACATAAAATGATACTTGTGAAGAGTGTGCTTCTTAGCTCAAGTAGATACATGAGTCTAAATGGGCAGCTCCTGTCTGGAGGCTAGATGAGAAGGCAGAAAGGGACAGGAGCTGGTTGAATGGACACGGGAAATCCGGGGTAGAAAGGAGTATGCTGTCACAGTATAGGGAGAGCAAGTAGGGTCACGTAACAATGTGTGTATAAATTTTTGTATGAGAAACTAACTTGAACTGTAAACTTTCACTTAAAACACAATAAAAAAAAAGACAAATGTTTTACCCATATTTGTTTTTTTTTTGTGTGTGTGTGTCTTTTTGTAAGAGTTCTTTGTATGTTCTCGGTACAAGTCTTTTATCAGATATATGTGTTACAGATATTTACGTCATTATATGATATTGTCTTTTGAAGAGAATTTTGAAATTTTGGTTCATGCTTCTTGTTCCTTTCTAAGAAATTTTGGTCTACCCTAAGATTGAAAAGATTTTTTTCTCTATGTTTTATTTTGGGAGTTTTATGGTTTTAGGCCAAAATATGATCTATTTTGAGTTAATATTTGAATATGGTATAAAGGAAAGGTCACTGTTCATTTTTCCTCCTATACAGATATCTAGTTGTTCCAGCATTATTTATTGAAAAGACTTTCTCTTCCCCATTGACTGCCTCAGCACCCTGTCAAAAATCAATTGATCATTTATATGTGTGTCTATTTCTGGACTCCCTATTCTGTTCCTGTGACTCATTTGTCTATCTTTTCCCCAATGACACACTATCTTGATTACTGTGGCTTTATAGTTGGTCTTGAAATCAAGTAGTGTGAGTTCTCCAAATTTTTACTTCTTTAGTAAAATTGCCTTGACTATTTTAGTTTATTTGCATTTCATATAAATCTTAGAATTAGTTTTTCAATTTCTGCGTAAGGGTCCTGCTGGGATTTTGATTGAGATTGCATTGAATCTTTAAATTGATTTGGAGAGAATTGACAGTTTAACAATATTGAAACTCCCAATCCATGAACATGCTATTTCATTCCATTTACAGTTGACCCTCCATATCCACGGGTTCCGCATCCACGGATTCAACCAACTACAGATAGAAAATATTAAAAAAAAAAAAAAGTTCCAAAAAGCAAAACTTCAGTTTGCCATTTGCCAAGCACTATGCTGAATCTATGTGAATGGGATGATGTGTAGGCATCCCCGGCTGTAGCCTTCCGCTATCTCAGACAACTCAGTCTCTCTCCAGCACCATGGTTTGAGCATTGTTTGCCTCACGTCTTGTCATTATTCCCTACACAATACAGTGTTACAACTATTTACGTAGCATTTACATTGCATTAGGTGTTATAAGTAATCTACAGATGATTTAAAGTATATGAGAGGATGTGAGAAGGTTATATGCAAATATTATGCCACTTTATATAAGGGACATGAGCATCCACGGACTTTGGTATCCTCGGGGGATCCTGGAACCAGTCCCCCCCAGATAACCGAGGGACGACTGTACTTAGTTCTTCTTTAATTTCTTTCTGCAAGTTTTTGTAGTTTTCAGTGTAAAGATCTTGCCTATATGTCATGGTTTTGGATAGTACAGTAAATGGAACTGTACTCTTAATTTCATTTTGCAGCTGTTGATGGTTAGTGTTATAAATAGTATCGATTTTTGTCCTTGTATCCTTTGTCCTTGCTGAATTCACTTATTAGTTCCGGTAGCCCTTTTTTTTTGAAGATTCCTTAAGCTTTTCTATACACATGATCATGTCATGTGTGAATAAAGACAGTTTTACTTCTTTCTGATCTTTATTTGAAGTGTATCTCTTATCTTTTGTTTTATTAATCCAGTCCGACAATCCATCTTTTGAGTATTTGTTTACAATACAGGATAATAAACCCACTTCCCACCACTACCATCCTGCCTTCTGTGTTACTGTTGTCATGCGATTCAAACACCCATCAGACCTTCTTAGTAGTTATGTAGCAAGAACGGTAATGGTGAGGCAGCAGTTCATTTTTGCAATAAATTATTAAGCGCCTGCTGTGTGTAAGCACTGGGCAGGAAGCAGGGGTGATGGTAGTAGTAATAGTTTATTTTTTCAGTAAATAATTATCATGTCCCTCCTCTGGGGCTCTCCAGGCATCGGGCTTGCAATGGTAAAGAAGACAGCATAGTCCTTGTCTTCAAGGAGAAAGGGAAAAATCAAGTAAACTGAAAAATATAAATCAACATAAATATTGATCAGAAATAATTCATTCAGGTATTTCTCTAGATCAAGGACTAAATTCCAAATAGTTTTGCACAACCACCAAAATAACTGCTTCAAAATGGAGCCATCAATATGGCCTTCTAAGTGCCCCATTCATTTCGTGAATTGATTAATAAACTGGAGTCCTTCGCAATGGCTGACAAGATCGAAACCCGAGCTTCTGTTTCTTCCTCTCTCTCTGGAGCTGCCTGGATTCCCGGTGAGCAGCTGTTTCCCAAGGCAATCAGCTCCTCCTAGAAATGGAAAGGAATCTGGGTGGTGCATATGGTCAACATGCTCAGCTGCTTTTCGAAAGCTTGGAGGTTCAAGTCCACTCAGAGGTGCCTCAGAAGAAAGGCCTGGCTATCTATTTCAGAAAAAATCGGCCATTGAAAACCCTGTGGACCACAGTTTTCTCTGACACACGTGGGGTCACCATGAGTGGGAATTGACTTGAAGGTCACTGGTAGGAATGGAAAAGTGCCCACCAGGATCCCCCAGCCACCCCTTTCTCCCATTGCTCGGCCTCAGAGGAGCCAAAAGGTGTCATCAAAGGAGGAAGTTTCTGTAACACCCAGAGATGGGAAGCCATTTGGCTCTCTCTGTTACTTCAGAGTAAAAATTAAGTCACAGGATGTCCCTTTCTGTGAATGACTGAATAAAAGACCAAGAGAAAACCTCCCCTTGTCCTCCAACTAAAAGTAACCGCATGCTGGGAAGGACTCTCTTCCTTGGCCCCTCCTGCGGTAGCCCAAAGACGTCTCAGCAGGACAGGCAGGTGGGGAGCCGACAAGGTGAGGGCCGTTATTCCCACCTCTCAGCTTCTGGCAAAGCTTGCTGTCTCCATGTGGAGAGAAAGCCTCTTAATTGGAAAGGAAATAACATAGATTTTCAACTTCTCTGGTTCATGATCCTGCTTTACTTTTTTCTGACTGAACTGAAATTTTCCCTGGCTTTGCGTCCTCTGAGTAAACATATCAGTCTATAGGAATTTCTTTTTAATATTTTATTGGTTTTTGAGTGAAAACGTACACAGCAAAGCCCTCTCCCGTTCAATAATTTCTTCACATGATGTTCAGAGACGTTGATTACGGCCTTCACGTTAGGTCCTCATTCTCACTATTTCTGTTCTAGTTGTTTCCATTTCCATTAACTCAGTCCCCCAAACTTCTCATTGATGCTTTACAGTAACTGTTGTCCGTTGGTCTCATCTTGATAATTTTTTAAAAGAGTGCAGTACTCAAGGGTGACTTTCTTTCCTTTTTGAGCTAACCTGCTGTTTCGTTAAAAGGTGACTTCAGGGGAGAGTTTCATTTCAAGGTTTAAAGAGGATCTTAGGCTAAGTCTCGGAGATTCCTCCAGTCCCAGTGGGTCCAATAAGCCTGGATTCTTTAAGAATTTGAAGTTCTGTTCTACATGTTTCTCCCTTCCTATCAGGATCCACCTACTGTGTCCCTGATGAGAACGTTCAGTAGTGGTAGCCAGGAGCCATCTAGGCCTTCTGGTCTCAAGGTAGAGCAGGCAATTGTTCATGGAGACAAGCAGTCCTATAGTTCGGTTCCTTCTCCAGTTCTTGGGTTTCCTTCTTTCTCTTTTGCTCTAGATGAACAGTGTATCTTAAGTCCATAGGCATTTACCCAACCCCCTTTTGTGGGAAGTGGGCTCTTTTTGGTGCTGCAGGAAGTACCTAAGTGTGAACTTTGCACTAAAGGATCTTGCTGTCTAGACGGCAGGGGTAAAATTCATTCATTCCATAAAGCTTGATTGATTTTGCATAGATCTCTAGGACCTGGGATAAAACTGGGAACACAAGAGAGGATGCTGCTCTTCTTTGCGAGACGGGTTGGCAAACTAAGGCCCTTGGGCCAAATCTAGCCCTTATCTGTTTGTACCACCTCTCAAGCTAAGAATGGTTTTATATTTTCAAAGCGTTGTTTAAAAAAAAAAAATTAGCAGAGATCATATGTGGCTCCTAAAGCCAAAAATACTATCTTCCCCTTTCCAGAAAAGTTTGCCAATTCTGCTCTTGGATGTTTATCAAAGTTTTCTTTTCCATATAATGGCTGCGAGTATGGGCTCAGTATTTGACGGCCTTGGGTTCGAATGCTGACTTGGCAACTTACTATGCAGTGGTGGACCAGTCGCTTCCTTCTCTGAGCTTTAGTGTCTTTGTCTGTCAAAAGGAAATACTAATAGTCAGACAGCAGATATAGATGGAGTGTAATATGTCAGAAACTTCTAGGTACAGGGGATGAAGTCAGATAAGAAACATAAATAAATGAGATAGTTTCACATTCCAACAAAACCATGATTTGAAGATACAGAGCAGGTAGTAGATGAAAGATGGTGTACGTAGTTGGGGTGTGTCTGTGTGCGTTAAGAAAATGATTCCAGAACGAGAGGAATGGTCGAATGGTCAAGTGTTGCTAGGTGGCGAAGTGAGGTGGGGCCAGAAATTGGCCACTGGCTTTGGCAAGATGTGGTTTGCTGGTCGCCTTTCCAGGGAGATGCTGCTAAGTGGCCTCTGACCTTCGTGTGTTTGTAATTAAGTGGCAAAAAGGTGATGATTCTGGCGTTTTAAAAAATCTAGAATAAGGATCTAGAACGAACATTTAAAGGAAATACTATAGCTAGGCTAAATAAAAAAAAAAAATTGTAAGTAATTTTTATTTTACAACTCCAATAATTGCATTATAAAAAATAGGAAAAAGAAGAAGACAGAAATGACTGCTGATCATTTTCATTTGTTCCTAAGATGTGCTGCAGTATTCCAGAGTGACCCTGTTCTTGGCGTGCCCATTAGACAGCTTTTTCAATTCAAATTCTTTACATATGGGAAAACAAAAGTGACCCAGTCAGACGAGTCCAGTGACTTTTAAAGACACATAACAGCCAGTGTTTACAGCGTTTCAAGCTGATTAGAATGGAACTCTCCTTCTGGGTTTGACACAGAAACGTGTTCTCCTGACCTTCTTTTCCCCTTTTCTATTTATCACAGAGATTTCTCATCTTGTTGCTCATCTGCAGCCTTCAGAGAAAACTCCAGCCACAAGGCACTGCCCCAGTGGGGAGAAACAGCCTGCACTGTTTCCCCAGGGTAGGAAGGAAAAATAAAAGCCAGCCTCTATTGATTCCCGTTACTCAGACAGAGCAATGCCTTGAACGCTCCGGAGTGAAAGTTTTTATATGTGAGAAGGATTACCAACATCGTGCTGTCACTGTCCTTTGATGTGCCCCAGAAATATTACAGTAGAAGTTATTAAAGAATAAATTGTGGGAAGCTGCTGTTCTACCGGAGCAGCTTGTCACTTTGCCCCCAACCAATTTGTGTAGCGGCGGATTTTCTTTCTTCCTTTCCTTGTGAAGTTTGTTGGCTTTTGGAAACTTTTTTTTTTTTTAAATTAGAAAGAGGTGTGAGAGTAGAAGGAGCCTGGTGGCACAGTGGTTAAAGGGCTCAGCTGTGGACTGAAAGGTAGGTGGTTCTAACCCACCAGCTGCTCTGCAGGAGAAAGATGTGGCAGTCTGCTTCCCTTAAGATTTACAGGCTTGGAAACCCTATGGGGGCAGTTCTACTCTGTCCTACAGGGTCGCTAGGAGTTGAAATCAACTAGACGGCAACGGGTGAGGGCTGGTGAGGGTAGACTGGCAACCCCTTTCAGTTCAGGGTCCCTGGGTGGTGTAAATGGTTAACCTGCGCAGCTGCTAACTGAAAGAGTGGAGGTTAAAGTTCATCCAGAGGCGCCTCGGAATAAAGGCCTGGTGATCTAACTCTGAAAAATCAGCCATTGAGAACACTATGGGGCACAGTTCTATTCGGACACATATGTGGTCACCATGTGTTGGAACTGACTTCACGGCAACTTGTTTTGCTT
>NW_004443937.1:39751367-39753464 GCF_000243295.1 Trichechus manatus latirostris | reverse complement strand
AGTACAGGCATCGTGCTAAGAACTTTATGTGTATTATTTGATTTAACCCTCGAAATACATAGCCCTGTGATATAGAAACTTATCATTCCTTTTATACAGATAGGAAAACGGAAACTCAGAGAGGTCAAGTAACTTGCCCAAGGCCACACAGCCAGTCAATGGTGCAGTCAGGATGTGGAATCGGGCAGTGTGACTGCACACCCCACGTTCCTGATCACCATGCCGTACTGCTGCCCTGGTGCAAGTTAGTGAACTTTCTCCGGGGGTATTTTCAGCACGTTTTTCTTCTTTTGAGTTAAATTGCTTTAAAGGCCTTATTTATTGATTTCTAAATACGAGATTGGCTTTTTTCAGGTTTGTCTTTGTCTATGCTTGGCTTTTGCCAGAGGAAGCCGAAGCTCGGAGTAGTTTCTGCAGCAGGCCTAGGTTCCTTACCCGCTTCCCATTCTTTTCGTCTTTCTTCCGCGCTTCTTTGCTCACAAGTCACCCACCTCTGAAGGAATCCAGTGTCAATTCAAAGCTCTGCAATAGTCACAGTTTGTTTAGTGCCCAAAGGCTAAAGAAGCTGTCTTCCTTTGTTTTCTCATGGTCTGGAAGGATCCTCTGCTATGTTGTCTGTGAAGGTAGTCAGGGAAAGGAATCAACTCTCAAAAGAAAGGGAACTCTTTCCCAGTTGACACTGATTTCTAGAAATAAGATTTATTTATAGCAATGTTTGTTTACGACTTGAGAATAGGATCAAAGTACTAAGAAGGTTATCTTTTTCATAGTTTTTGGAAAATAGGGAGAAATTATGACTGTTAGCTTTGTTCTGAAAAATATTAAACACTATCCTCAAGGAGTCCTTTTGAGCAGTCCAAGAGATTTGGGA
This sequence comes from Trichechus manatus latirostris, assembly GCF_000243295.1. NCBI lineage: Eukaryota > Metazoa > Chordata > Mammalia > Sirenia > Trichechidae > Trichechus > Trichechus manatus. Next base: position 39,752,593 of record NW_004443937.1, on the reverse strand, counting down.
CATATTCTATCTGATTACTTTTATTTGTGAGCCAGACCTGGAAGTCAGGGCCTAAATTGCACTCTCTGCCTTTCTCATCTCTTTGGGTCCCTGAGGAAATCATGTCTTTGCCCCCCATTTGTAGAAGAGGCACCTTCGTACCACACCTCTTGGTTATTCAGGTTAATCTGGCCATCTGCCACTACAAAAACAGAAGACATCAAGCGCCCTGGAACAGACCCGTGCCAACTTTAACCTTAGAGCTCAGATAGTTGTATTTCACTTGTCTGAGGACAAGTCAGAGGCATAGGAGGGTAGGGGGCACCTAGGGGCAATCTCTAAGTTGCCCTCCCTCCAATTTCAAGATGAGTAGACATTGACACGTGTGATGCCTCCATGGGAAACGCCTTCCCCTTTCTTGTTCGCGTGCCTCAGTCCGGAGTGTGGGGCCTCAGAATGTTGGTTAGTACCTCCTCTGGTGCCCCCTTGGACGTGTGCCCTGGGGGCAAGTGTCCCCCTCTGCCCCTCCCCATACAGCTCTGGGACAAATGCAGGAGTGAACAACAGTATGTGCTAGAAGTCATTACTGTGGAAAACCTGGTCCTCCCATCCCCTGTGGTAATGGAGAGATCAAAACTCCTGGCAGAAAACAGAAGAATCGCCCTGCTGTGTTACTGGCTCTTTGACCACTCACCACTCTGCCATGAGCCAGCTGTTTAAGAATTAGGTGACAGCCGAGGATGTTTATGGCTGTCTTCCCAATTTCCCCCATTTCTGGAAGCTAGCAGTTCTCCTTCGCTGATGGTACAAAGCACCCCAGCTTCCTCATATCCCCCCCAGCCATAAACAACACATTCCAGTGAAACCAGAGGCTTTAACACAAAATAATTCAAATTTTAGGAGTCCTACCCATGCTGTCCCATTTATCCGTCTCTAAACCCTGCTAGAAGACGCTGGTACTCCACCTAGTTCTACGTAGCCAGGTAGTAAAAAGCTTGAGGAGTAACAGCTAACTTTCTTCCATGCTTCATCCCAGAGGAAACTGGGTTTTCGTGGTACCCAGAGTGATTCATTGTTTGCCGTGCAAATAGGGAGAGTCAGATGTTAAAATAGCTTTAAGATTGTTATCCTCCGTGTTATTCATTATCTGGGGGATGCTATGCGACACACGGACGCGGTGGCATATGGCGGAGCTGGATGGACTGAGGCCCAGCGAAACTTCGGAGACTGTTTGATGGATTTCTCTG
>NW_004443937.1:39748076-39750617 GCF_000243295.1 Trichechus manatus latirostris | reverse complement strand
AAAGACACGGAGTCACAGAATCCCAACAGGGACTCAAGCAGGAGATTAGTTCATTGGTTAATTGATGCGTTAATTAACCAGTGAATTAATTACTGTGTGTAAAGCAGAGTGACATCTAGATAGGGCAAGGAAGGATGGATGGGTCAGTCCTAGGGAGGGGGGATCAGAAAGCTGGAGAAATGGAACCTCATACACTGCTGTGGGAATGGAAAATGGTTAAACGTGAGGTTACCGTATGACCCAGCAATTCCACTCCTTGGTATATACCCAAGAGAAATGATAACATATGTCCACGAAAAAACGTGCGCACGAATATTCATAGCAGTATTATTCATACTTGGCAAAAAGCGGAAACAACGCAGTGTTCATCAACTGATGAGTGAATAAATAAAATGTGGTCGATCCTTACAAGGAAGCATTGGTGGTTCGGTGATAGAATTCTTGCCTTCTATGCGGGAGACCCAAGTTCAATTCCTGGCCAATGAACCTCACGCGCAGCCACCACCCATCCGAGTGGAGGTTTGCGTGTTGCTATGATGCTGAACAGATTTCAGTGGAGCCTCCAGACTAAGACAGGCTAGGAAGAAAGCCTAGTGATCTACTTCTGAAAACCCTATGAACCACAGTGGACCAGTCTGCAACTGATCATGAGAATGGCACAGGACCAACAGCGCTTTATTTCCGTTTGTTGTACACGGGGTCGCCATGACTTGGGGGCCCCTTGACCACAGCTAATAACAACAACATAACTTTGCAATGGAATATTGTTAGACCATGAAAAGGAAGGAAGAACTGACACATGTTACAACAAGGATGAACCCTAAAAGCGTTATGCTAAGTGAAAGAAGCCAGTCACAAAAGACCACATAGTGGACATTGGAGAGGCCTGGTATTGTCCACCACAGACATGCCTGAAAGCTTTACCACTCCTCAGTAATTTCCCTAGTATTCTGCACTCCCAGGTCTTGTTTTGCCTTTTTGCTAGTTTGTTCTTTCTCTTTCCTTGGTCGACTTCTCTCTGACTCTTCCTAAATATTTTACTTTCTGCATCATTATCAAATCAATTTGTTCTCTCCATTCTTATTACAAAATATATACAGTTCAGGTTCTTGTATTTTGCTGGCACTCTGAATTGAACACCTCACTTGGCTTTCTGTTTGGTTCCATTCAAATGGAATGGAACAACTGTAGTGATTTTTCTAAACTTCACATCCAACCTTGTCAATCCTCTGCCTAAGCTCTCCATGTGTGTCTCCATCACCACCAAGATGAAGCTCAGGCTCGGAAAGTGTGCCACCTTTACCTGCCTCATCTCTTCCTATTCCTTGCTTCTGCTTTATGCTCCGGCAGTATTGAACTGCATGAGGTTTTCTGCATGCATCATGCTGGTTCTTGTCTTCCCCACAATATACATGCCATTCTCTCTCCTTTGAATGATCTCCTCATTAAACATACAGCCACGTGACTAAGAACTTAAGTAGCTCTTCTGGCCATGCTATGGTTGAGACAGCTTCCCTATTCTCTGGTTCCATATGCATTACTCTAATGTGTTTTGTCATAACTATCAATGTATGTGCTGAAAGATCCTTAAAAGCAAGAACCATGTCTTACTCATTATTATACTCCCTGGTACATAGGAGATACTGAAGGAGGTATGGAACTAAGGAAAGAGGGAGGATGAGAAAGAAAAGGAGGAAGGAAGAGGGAGAAAGGAAGGCAGTGGCCCTGGGAGAAACTTCTCATTCTTCCACTTGGTTCCAGGTAAGTTAAAGACAAAACCAGGTAGTCCACTGTTTTCTTGAAGACACTCCAGAATGAAGACTTTCTTCCTCTTCTTTGCTCTTACTGTCTGACCATTCATTTCTAACTGCTGTTCAATTTGTACTTCACCAATTTTACATCCTAATGCTTGTTCCTCATGTTCTGAGTTTACTGAGCCTATAGATCACTCAAGGGACTTCCACACAAAAGTCTTTATAAGTTGGAAAGATTCTGGACTTGAACATTGGTATCTGTAATTGATCGACACTTCAGTAGAGTACACAATACTTCTCCTTAGGGCAGAACACAGCCCAGCACATATGTAAAGGCACAAGTTTTGCAGCTAGAACAAAGTGAGTCTGAATCCTGGTTCTATAATTTACTAGCTTTGCAGCTGTAGCTAGATTATGTGATTTCTATGAAGTCCCAGTTTTTGCATCTGTAAAATGGGAATACAAGACTTCTCTTACATGAAGTTGTAAGTGTTACATGAAAATAAATGCGACGGCATGAAGAATTTAGAGTATGCTACCTGGCACAATTGAGCCTTGAGCAGGAGGACGTGTGCTTGGCACAGGAAATACAAGGATGGCGTATTGGCCAGGGAAAGCTAAACTTCCGCAACACATAGATCCAGCCATGCAGTTGCACAATAGAATGGAAGTTTATGTCTTGCTTATGTAGCAGATTGGCAAATGTGTATTGTGTGCCTACTGTCTGTGCCAGGTGCCGTGCTGGACACTGGAGATACAGCCTTGATTAAGTGAAAATTTCACCGCC
>NW_004443937.1:39746089-39747787 GCF_000243295.1 Trichechus manatus latirostris | reverse complement strand
GACAAGGTCTTGGACTTCTGTAATTTTTCAACCCATGAAGTGCGCCGACTCCTTCCCTCATAAATGTAAAGCAGGTGTGTCTTCCCCAGGGGAAATAAAAGAAAGAAAGGAGAGAGGAAAAAAAAAAATCCCAAACTGGGAGCATCAGGGGCCTTGAATTCTTATGAAGTATGAGTTCCAACGCATGAATCCAATCAGCCCCCGCTGAGGTGTTGACAATGAATTTATTTGCCTGACTTAATAGCTTATTTCACAACCCATTCAAAAGCACCTTTTTCCTTTGAATTGTGATTATTTTGCTATATTCCCTGTGGATGAAATTCATATAAACACTGGATTTGTTATATATCCCCCCTCTGCCTTTCTTTCACTTAACAGTGTGTTAGTCCTTCCCACCTAATGACAGTTTCCTAAGCAACTGAGCACCAGATTGTGTAAAAACCCATCTAGATTTCTACCTTGAAAACTCCACATAATGAAATGTGATTCACCTTAAGGAAAGGGACAGATGGAGACATGATATCGAGTGAGATGTGGGTGTAATCTTGTCCCTGTTGGGGAGAGGCGAACGGCCTTTTCAACCCATTGAGGACCGTGAGGAATGGCCTGGTTGGGCACATCTTGTCTCTAGAAGTCACTTGGCACAGTGGTTAAGAGCTCAGCTGCTAACCAAGAGGTTGGCAGTCTGAATCTACCAGCCGCTCTTTGGAAACCCTATAGGGCGGTTCTATTCTGTCCTATATGAGTCGGAACCGATTCGACGGCAACAGGTTTGGTTTTTTGGATGAGACTTGAAGGCTTGATGGGGTTTAAATCTTGGCTCCATTGCCAACCAGTGGAGTCATCGTTAGCAAGTATTTATTTAAGCCATCTGAGCCTCAGCTTTCTCACCTCTAAAATGGGGATAACAGTCCCTACTTTGTGCATAGCCCTGAGAGCTAAAATCATTATTAAAAATGAAAAATTTTATTCTCTCCACACACTGGACACCCATTGGCATACTGGCTGGGCAGCCCCTCCAGAATTTAAGTGTCAGGATCACGTGGCTGTATGTTAATGATCTAATTGTTTTTCACCTTGACTTAGTCAATTGCCATTTAATTCTTAGGCATTTCTAAGTCCCTGCTCTGTGCCTGTCACTCACTGTACTTTACTCTGAGAAGACAAAGGAAGTATCAGCTTATTGCCTGCCAACCGTGGAAACGTATTTTCTGCCTTTTTTTTTTTTTTTTTTTTTATGTAATGTTCAGCTTTGGTTACTATTGTGTACTTCAAAGAACTATCCCAATTTTAGAATCATATGTGTAGAATGGCCCCATTCATGTTAAAAAAAATAAAAAGAACTTAGCACAAATGTAGCCGTATATAAATGTATTAAAAAAGACTGTAAGCATGCTTACCAAACTGTTAATAGCCTTTACCCCAGGGAATGAAGGAGGGGTTGGTGTGGAGATCACCTGAGAGCTGAACGTTTTAGGCTGTATGTTTCTGCAGGCTTTGTGTTTGTATTCACGTGTGACTTGTATCATTAAAAAACAAAAAATGTTCTAATGGGATAAAGGAGAACTATGATCCCGCACACTATACACATCCTAACCATTAAAGTGTGATGGAATATTTTAGCACAAGGTGTGGCTTTTGTGAAGTTCTCATAGTGGTTTAGAATGGCTTTTGCTTATGTTGCAAATATATAGGTCC
>NW_004443937.1:39743133-39744529 GCF_000243295.1 Trichechus manatus latirostris | reverse complement strand
TCGAATAAAACCAAGAAATATTTACAGAGCTCCTCACGTGGTGCTGCCAGGGAACAGGTACACCTCTTTGCCTTTGTGCCATGTGTCTCAAAGGCATGGTCTGTCACTTTGGTTTTTACTTCTTGCCCTGGGTGTGCAACAGCTACTTGCCACCATCTGTCCCTGAGGTCTGTGTCCAGTCACGGCTGCTTATTAATGCCGCTGCTTTGCTTGCGTGTCTCGAATGTCTCTCCTCTCTCCCTCTTTTTCCAGCCTGCATCACTTCTGCCTTATGCCGTTTTCTGCTCTGCTGGTTTTCTGCCAACCTCATTGTGACACTGTTCCTGGACTTCATTGATCCTATCTGTGGAGTTCCAGGCACTGTCCCCCTCTGCTTTCTACTTCATTGCCTCTTCCCCTCAGGCGACTGCCCTCATCTCTGCTGTGTAGCACCCAGGAGCCCCCCGCTGCCCTGCCTGTCTGGGTCCCCTTTGTGCTTTATGCTGTGTGTGTGGGTGGGAGGGCAGCTAAACTCCTTCAGCCTGAAAGCTGCCAGGGTGAATCTTTTTCTCTTTTTTTAATAGTAGTAAACATATATAACAAACTTTTGCCATTTCAGCATTTTTTTACTTGTACAATTGACATGATTTACATTCATCATGATGTACAGTTATCACCACCGTCCATTTCCAAATGTTTCCTTCATCCTTCACAGAAGCTCAGTGTCTCCTAAAGCGAGAGTCCCCCTTGCCCCTCCCTCCTACCTGTGGTAGCCACTAATGAATTTGGCCCCTATGTGTTTGCCTTTTCGAGGTGTTCCATGTCAGTGGGATCATAGAACACTTGCCGTTTTGTGACTGACTTCCTTCACCCAGCATGAAGTTTCCAAGGTTCATCCGTGTTGTAGCATGTCACGGTGGCTCTTCAAGGCCTAGGGGCTGGCAGTGGGTGGGTGTCTAAAGCCTAGAAAGGAAGAAGAAGAGAAGGGAAGGGAAGAGGGAATGAGGGAAAAAAAAAAGAAAGAAAGAAATGGAAGTTAAAGAGTAGGGAATGAGAAAGAAGGGGAGGAGGCTGGAGGGTACGAGAAGGAGGGAAGGGCTGGAGGGTAGAGAAAGGAAAGAGATTCACAGCCAGAAAAGATATTCTAGTCTCCAGGTGAAAACTGCACTGCATTCAAGGCTTAAGGTTGTGACATTCCTTTTCTAAACCCCTAGCCTCACTCAGTCCATACCATTATACTCTTGACTCCATTCTTTTGGCCCCTTGCTGCCCACCATGCTGGCCAGTTTATCTGCCACTGCATGACCACCCCCTCCCTCTTATGACCGATGACCTCCCCCAGTCTTAGCAGGCTGGGCTCTCTCTGCCTCTGCATTCACAGCCAGCACTCAGGATTACACTCATCCTGTGAAGTACA
>NW_004443937.1:39728956-39733382 GCF_000243295.1 Trichechus manatus latirostris | reverse complement strand
GGGTGTTGGACTTTGTCAAATGCCTTTTCTGCATCAATTGAGATGATCATGTGATTCTTTTCTTTCCTTTTATTTATGTGGTGGATTACATTGTGAATCAACTCACTTTTAAACATAAATGTATTTTTTAAGGAAGTTTTTTGCCAGGAAGCCAAAGGAAACCTAAGTCGCCCTTTGTTATTAGCTGGGTCTTTGGACTTTTGCACCTACGTGGCATCCCAGAGAGCTGAACCAAACCTTTGTTGAACCCATTTGCCTGAGTTAACATAACTTCAATGGCCTATATCCAGAACAGTCTGTTTTCTTCAGTCCTAATTGAGTGTCACATCCCACCAGGGCAGTATGAGGGAAGGTCAGTCTAGAACACACATGGCGTGAGAGGAAATAGAGTCAGAGAGCAATAGTGTGTTGCCCCAGGTTGATGCTGGCCCAGGCTATTTGCCTCAGGCCTGCTCAGGCCAGAGCAGTAGCCTGTGGGCTGGTGGCCATAGGAAATAAAAAACACTAAGAAAGAGAGGGAGGGAGGGAGGAAGCAAGAGAGGGAAGGAGAGAGACAACCAGAGAGATGGATTGAGAGATTTTATCCTCTGCATGAACAGATAAGAGACAGGGTGGGCCTTGCACTGTGATCCTTAGCACTTCTGAAATCTCTATCCCTAGGAAACAGGGCCCTCCAATAGAAGGTCCTACGCCCCACCCCACCCCACCTCCCCACCCCCTAATGAGGGAATTACTTTGCATTTAATCCTTGCTTAGGGGCAGTGGTTGTAGAATTCTTGCCCTCCATGGGGGAGACCCAGATTCCATTCCCAGCCAGTGCATGTCAAGTACAGCCACCCATCCTCCCCCATCTGTCTGCGGAGGCTTGGGTGTTGTTGTGATGCTGAGCAGGTTTCTGGGGAGCTTCCAGACTGAAACAGACAGGAAGAAAGGCCTGGCAATCTACTTCTGAAAAATTTTAGCCAGTGAAAACGTTATGGATCTCAGTGGTCTGATCCCTTTGTGCGTGGCATTGCCATGAGTCGGGGACTGACTCAGTGACAACGAACAACAACAAATCCTCACTTAGCAGAAGGTGAAGGGGAAGGCTTCAGTTGAGGTAAATGGGCTGCTTCAACATTGGACAAGAAGTGCAAAAGGAGATGTACATTGTTCTCTGTCCATCTTTTCTATTCCCCTGTGATTTTCAGAAATTTAGGTTTGTAGTCTACTGCTCAAGAATATATATATATATGTGTGTGTGTGTGTGTATACATATATAAGATATATATATATGAGCCCTGATGGCAAGGTGGTTAAGAGCTCAGCTGCTAACCAGAAGGTTGGCGGCTCAAATCCACCAGCTGCTCCTTGGAAACCCTATGGGGGGGTTCTACTCCGTCCTATAGGGTTGCAGTGAGTTGGAACTGACTCGACGGCACCTAACAACAACAACAAATGCTTTTCTAAGCTATTGAAATGAGACTAGAATAAGTTGGTTGTTAGACTGGATGTTAGAATAAGAAAGGGAAAAATTGAAAGGTAGAATAGTGACTTTGGATTGTTTGCAAATGTTGAAGATATGATGTTTATCAGATGCGTGGTTTGAGAAATTGCTATCCTAGCAACATTTACTCAGTGCCCAATGAATGTTTAACACCTCCACTACCTCAATTAAAAATAATCAATCTCTAACATCCTGATGAGTTGCTCTGAAAATAACCACTAATTATCTCAACTTCAGTAGAAAAGATAATTTACTTTTAATTGGAGGCCGACTAGAGAAGAATAAAAATAGCCATAGTAGACATAAAACCCTTCTGCATCCTAAAAAAAGCATTTCACCATTCACCAACCCTTGCAGATAATACCCATGAAGTTCCAAAGAGGCTCCCTGAGGAAATGACTTCTTATTTCCCTGGGACCATGAAAATGGTTAAGATACCCATCAGCAATCTAGGTCTCCTATTTCCATGGTCTGGGAATATATATCATGTTAGAAGATAAGAAATGGGTGGTTTCCAACCTGGAGAATGGAAGTCTTGGCTTTTATGGTGTGGCTGTTGGTAATTATTTACTCTTCTCAGATACTAAAGTCGCTGTCAGATAGAAGAGGGAGCAAAATTTGTTGCGTCTAGCTCCTGAGATTGGACCCTAGTAAGGGGCTAAGATAGTTTTTTTTTCTTTAAGAATTTGTTGTAAGGCTCTCAGGGAATTAACAGAATCAAGGTGAAGGCAGAGGATCAGAGTTGGAAACAGGAAAAGAATCAAGATGGAGTCTACTTGTCCATTGATGTGCCACTGCAGTAATGAATGAATGAATGACTGAGTGACTTTACTTAGGATTCTCTTTACTGGAAGAGAAGGTCCAGTTGGCTGATTTTAGGTCACATGCCTATCCTTTGGTCATAGAGGATGGGTGAATCAGAGAATCCAGCAGAGGCGTCCAGGGATCCTGCAGATTCCATAATGGAAGGGCACAGCACCCAATTTACCATTCTGCTGACTGCTTACAGTAGGTGAAAATTGCCCCCAGAGGGAATCAGGCTGCCACTACAAAGGTGAAATAGGGAATGAGAGGCCCCAAATTAATAACTGATGTTAACTACAGAAGGTGGCTGGACATCTGCACATTTAAAGGAGGCTTCTTCTCTGAGCAGGAAATTGTGCAGAAAAACTTTCTTGGTCCCTTATGGTGCCAGTACACACCTGTGGACAAGAAGGATATCACCCCTAAGTGACTAGGGCTTGGCCCTCGTTAAAGGTAGACTTGTATAATGACATCCTGTATTTTGTAGAATGGTAGGTAGGGTCAGCTCACCTGTAATGGAGTGATCGAATACTCTACCATGTAAAAGATGAACACGCTCCACGTCTGGGTATTCCTTATCACTTTTGCTTTCACCTTCTGTGATAATTTCTAAATCCTATTTCAGGTAACATCCTCAAATGCCATGGGCAAAAACAGACTATGTTCCCTTAGTCTGTTTCTAAAGCATCCTGTGCATACCTTTGGCACAGCATAGATTAAAATAGTATACAGGTTGGCCCTCAGTATCCGCAGGTTCCACGTCCGCAGATTCATCCAACTGTGGATCGAAAATATTTGAGGAAAAAAATAAAGACTTTTTTCCCTTGTCATTATTCCTTAAACAATACAGTATAATAACTATTTACACAGCATTTACATTGTTTTAGGTATTATAAGTAATCTGGAGATGACATAAAGTATATGGGAGGATGTTTGTAGGTTGTACGCAAATACTATGCCATTTTATAAAGGGACTTGAGCATCTTCAGATTTTGGTATCCACAGGGATTCTGGAACCAATCCCCTGTGGATACCGAGGGAAAACTGGTATTATAGTAATTGTTTTTACTACTGTACTGAAAGCTCTTGATACAGGGACCGTATCTTTTACTGCTGTAGTTTAAACTCACAGTGCAGGGACAAGGCAATACACAAATGAGAGAATTAACAAATGAAGGAAAGCATGGAACGAATGAATTAAAAGATCAAAGGACAGTGAACAGAGGCCTCATAGGAATGGGTTCTCTACTGGTGCCTGCTCTTACTGCCTTCTGAAAAATGTCCTAATCCATACACTTCTTGGTCCTAGCAACCTGAATATTTGATCTCCTGGTATTTGTCAGGTGGAACCTTTCTCTGGGAAGCTGAAAGCGTTTTACTCTATTGATTTGTTCTCACCAGAGCTGAGGAGTGAGTGGTAAGTAGGCATTTGTTTCTATTACGACTGTCAATAGTATGATTTCAAATCACTTTTATCACTGTGTTTTCAAGGGATCACACCTTTAATTTACAAAGCCAGCTTCCTAGAACCGAATCAAACCAAACCATATTAAGCTGTAGCCTGAGCTTTCAATTCATGGGCATTACTGGGGGCAATTATATTCCTTTCTTGTTTACTGTGTGTGTGTGTGTGTATATAGAAAATTTTGGCAAGAACAAAGGTACACATACAAGCATAGAAATCCTAAAAAAATGAGAAGAGGGAAAAAGAACTAGAATGTTTTAGAAAGGAATGAAAATCACAAGGAAATAGAAGAGGGTCTAACGAGTCAGAAAGCTCTTGTTTCAATTTGAAACAATTTTAAAACTTTCAAATCGACCTTGGTCAGGTTACTTAACCTCTCCAGGCTGCTCGTTCCTGTGAATTGTGAAATCTGCAAAATAGAGAAGATCATAGTAGAATATAATCCACGGTTGTTGTGAGGATTAAATGACCTTGTTGATTCTTGGTTTACTTCCCACTCTGCACAGATTCAGTTCCCCTGAGCAACAAGAAGTGGGGAGGGAGAGTAAGCAGAGATATCTTCAACTCCATGGCTAATCATGTAGGACACCAAGAGTGTGAACCTCCTCATTTTCCACTTTGTGGTATTTCCCACAGAGAGAAGAAGCCAATGAGTGGAAGAGTTAAATATT
>NW_004443937.1:39717276-39728458 GCF_000243295.1 Trichechus manatus latirostris | reverse complement strand
GGAAAAGTACACAAATAGTTCTACGGAAAAGTACACAACTAGTTCTACGGTTCTGCCAGCTTTTTTTCCTTTGTGTTATTTCTACACAAGGTGAGGCTCATCTGTACAATGTGTCTAAATATACTAATACTAATCCTTGTGCTTATAAAAGACAACCTCGATTCCTTTGTATTCTACTACACAATGAACTCCCATTGTGATAAGTACGTCCCACTGAAGAATGCTAATGAATGCAAATTATTCAGAATAGTGCCTGGCAAATAGTAGGCACTCAATAAATGTGAGTTGTTATTTCTCTTTTCATAACCATTGTTACTATTATCACCTTATAGATATTGTGACGATTAAATAATAAAGTACATATAAAATATGTACCATATTGCCTGACACATAGTAGGCCCTCAGTGAATGTTAAACAAAACAAAAATACAAAAAACCCCACTGCTGTCAAGTCGATGCCGACTCATAGTGACCCCATAGGGTTTCCAAGGCTGTAAATCTCTATGGAAGCAGACTGACACATCTTTCCCCCCTGGAGCAGCTAGTTGTTTCAAACCACTGAACTTTCGATTAGCAGTTGATCACTTTAACCACTGTGCCACCAGTTAGGTGCTGCTAATTAAAGGAGCGGAATCCACAGATTTATTTAAGAAAATGAAACACAGCTTTTCCAGGTTATTGCCTTGGATACATTCAGCTCATTCATATATATCAATCCCTTCTAGTGTACTTTTCAATGAGAATGGGGTTTCAGAATGATGCCTCATCCACAGGCACTTTGAGATGTTTGGTCATGGAAAATGATTCACTTATACTCAGTTACTGAGTCAGAAAAGTGGTATCATATTTTATGTATTCATTTTAGAGTGATGATTATTTTTACAAGTGACTTACACTTATCATTTAAAATGTAAACAATGCAGAAAATTATAAAGAAGCAATACATCATCCTAAATCCCACTACACAGAAATGGCTTCTGTGAACATTTGGAGAACATCATTCGAAACATCTCTTAATGCATATGTCCAGATAGGAGGACAGAAAAATGCATAGACAGTAAGAATTATTATTATAATAATGGAAATAACCCAGAGATCATAGTATTTATGCTTTATAATTAAAAATATGTAACATAATTTTACTTGAATTTAACAGAAGAAAAATAAGCAAATGAAAATAGAGGAATTGTTGAACTTCAGATGTATTTTTTCACCGTTAAGTTATGTCTTCTTAAAAGACCTTTCTAAAAGTTAAGAAGAAGAAAAAAATGAAAGTGTTAAAAAGTTGGAATCTGAGTGTGGGGTGAAGCAAGATGTCGAAGTGAGTGGATGCTCCCTTCTACTCCTCCAGCAACTAACACACTGAACAACAAATAAAAACAAGCACAGACTGAGATCTTGGAACTCCAAACAGCAGCTGATGAGTTGGAGAATTGGGGTGAGTCCAGAAGCAGGGGAGATGAGGAATGGGTTCAGCACAGAAACTGAGAGATCCTACCCCCTAACAACGGGAGTGCTTGCTTATTGCAGCCATTTTGGGATGGGACTGGGTAACACCCAAAACAGAGAACACAGAAAAGGAACTTAACTGAGGAAGCTCTAGCCTGATTTTTTTAAGGCAGCACAAATTGGCCATGAGAGTTCACACACTGCACAAGTGAGGGGCAGGTGAAGGAAGACCATAACACTGCATGAGAGTACTGCTGAACCTCGCCAAGGCCTGAAACGGACAGGCATTAGGACTGGGAAGAGCTAAAAGGGCGCCAGTGAGGTAAAGACAAAAAAAAAAAAGCCCCTCACCTTCACCACAGTAAAGTTGATCCCCACCACTCACATCAGCGTATGTGTCCAGCGCAACTACCCCCTTCTGTGCGTGCATATTGAGTTCTAGAGAATGAGCATCTAGATCTCCTGAACTAACACTGAAAAAAAAAAAAAAAAAGCAAGCAAAAAAAACCTAAGGATAAGAGTGCAATCGAGTGTTTCTGAGGAGAACATACCAAACCTGCTGCTGCAGAGTCATTCCAACTAACAGGGAAGCTACGGACTGAGCAAGCCACCTCGTGGCATTCCTGGGCCTGCGGGTCTTGCCGAGGGCTGTCTGCCACATCTTTCTCCAAACGAGAGGCTGGTAGGCACAGGCCCTGGCTTTTTGATTGGCAGCCAGACGATTAGCTGCTACACTACCAGGGCACCCAAGCAGAAAAAATTCCCACAATAAACAGAACAAAAATATTTAAAGAAAAAGTAACAAAATGAGTCAAGTTGAACAAAAGATAGTAAAACACACAAAAGCACAGGAGAAGAAACAATCAAAAGCAAAATATGACGAAGAAATCTCTCCTATGGAGGCCAGAATAATGCAAAGATTTGATAACTTTCAGATTATGGTGCTAAATATGTTTAAGAAAGCAAAATTAAAAAAAACAAAAAACACAAAACAAACTAGCAGAGTTCAGGAAGCAAATGGAGGAACAAAATGAGAGACTTAAGGAAAGTGAAAACATAAGAAAAAAGAGAGAACTACTGGAACAGAAAAATAAAACATCTGAATTAGAAATAGCAAGAGAAACACTCAACACTAGAGTTGAACAGACAGAGGATAGAATAAGTGAACTAGAAGACAAAATAACTGAACTTATCAAGTCTCAAGAGAAACAAGGGAAAAGGACAAAGAAATGCAAACAAACCCAAAAATAAATGTGGGATTCAATTAAAAACACTAGCATTAGAATTATTGGAATCCCAGAGCACCATGACAACAATAAAAGCATAGAAACAATTTTCCAAGAAGAGATAATCAGAATTTCCCAGACCTGAGCAGGGAACCAAGCCTGCTAATACAGGAAACTATATGAACCCCAATCAGAAGAGACATAAAAAGATCAACCCTGCAACATATCCTAATAAAATTCCTGAAAACCAAAGACAAGGAAAGAATTCTGAAAGCAGCATGAGAAAAGCACTATTTAACACACCAAGCATCTTTCATAAGACTCAGTGCAGATTTCTCCCCAGAAACTCTAGAGACTAGAAGACAATGGAGCAACATAAATAAAATACTGAACCAAAACATTGCCAACCAAGAATTCTTTGCCCTACAAAGTCGTCATTCAAAAACAAGGCAGTAATCAAGATATTCCCAAACAAACAGAAGCTCTGAGAATTTGCCAACCAGCTTTGCAAGTATTATTCAAGGGAGTACTCCAATGGAAAGGCAAGAGCATTAAGAAATAAGTACAAACTAAACCTATCGAATATAGGTGGTATATTGATGTTAATGGAGACAAATCTACAGAAACGGGAGAGAATAACATATCAGGAATAGATTTATGATGTTAAGGTTGTAGGTTAGCAGTTATTCACATGATAAACGTTGTGGTAATTGCGAGTCATGTAATGTAGCATACATGGTAACCATTAAGAAATCACCAAGAAGAAACATTCAGAAGAAAATAAGAGAGTTAACAAAAAGGCTCATCACAAAAAAGCATCTAAATACAAAGAAAACCAGAAAAAACCAGAATAATACAACAAAGACGATACAAACCACTCAAAAAACAAATAGCAAAATGAGTGAGGTAGACACTTCAATTTCAGTAATAACCTTAAATGTAAATGGTCTACATGCCCCATGCAAAAGGCACAGAGTGGAAGAATGGATGAACAAACATGTTCCATCCTTTTGTTGTCTACAAGAAACATATCTTAGACACAAGCACACACAAACAGACAAAAAGGATGGAGAAAAAGATTCCATGCAACCAGTAAACAAAAAATAGCAGGTGTGGCCATACTGATATCAGATAAAATAGACTTTAAATCAAAATCTGTTACAAGAGATAAAGAAGGACATTACATAATAATAAAAGGGTCAATTCAACAAGAAGACATAACAGTTATAAATATATATGCACCTAACAGCAATGCACCAAAATACATGAAACAAATTCTGGCTAGTATAAAAAGAGAAATAGGCAACTCCACAATAATAGAACACACCACTTTCAGAGTATCTAAAAAGAAAATCACTAAAGATATTGAGAACCTAAATAAAACCACAAGCCAATTGGTTGTAATGGACATATATTGAACACTCCACCCAACATGAGAACAATATACATTCTTCTCTGGTGCACATGGATCATTTTCCAGAATAGAACATATGCTAGGTCACGAAAAGAAGTCTCAACAAATTTAAAAAGATTGACATACAAAACATCTTCTCAAACCATAACAGTATGAAGCTAGAAATGAACAACAGGTTAAATAAGGAAACAAACAAACAAAATAACCATGGAAACTAAATAATACGCTACTAAACACTATTGGTTCATAGAGGAAATCAAAAGTGAAATTAAAAAAATTCCTACAGTCAAACGAAAATGAAAACACAATATATCAAAATCTTTGAGAGACAGAAAAAGCAGTACTCAGAGAGAAATTTACAGCAATAAATGCCTTTATTAAAAAAGAAGATCCAAAATCATTAACTTAAACCAACAACTTGAACAAATAGAAAAGGAAGAGCAAAAGAAGCCAAAAGCAGCCAGAACAAAAGAAATAATAAAGATGAGGGCAGAAATAAATGAAATTGAAAATAGAAAAACAGTTGAAAGAATTAACAAAACCAGAAGTTGGTTCTTTGAAGGGATCAATAAAATAGACAAAATACTGGCTAGATTGATAAAAGAAAAAAAAACAGAAGAGGCAAATAACCAAATTAAAAAATGAAATTGGTGACATTACAACCGATCTATCAGAGATAAAGAAGATCATAATGGGTTACTATGAAAATTATAGTCCAACAAATTTGAAAACTGAGATGAAATGGACAAGTTCCTAGAAACATATTACTTACCCAAACTAACACAAACAGAGGTAGAAAATTTAAACAGACCCATCACAAAAGAAGAGATTGAAGATGGCTACACTGGAGAATTCTACCACACATTCAGAGAAGAGTTGACACCAATCCTACTCAATCTCTTCAATAACAAAGAAGAGGAAGGACCACTACCAAACACTCTCTATGAAGCCAGCATAACCCTGATACCTAAACCAGGCAAAGACATCACAAAAAAAGAAAATTACAGACTAAATATCTCTTATGAACATAGATGCAAAAATTTTCAACAAAATTCTAGCCAA
This sequence comes from Trichechus manatus latirostris, assembly GCF_000243295.1. NCBI lineage: Eukaryota > Metazoa > Chordata > Mammalia > Sirenia > Trichechidae > Trichechus > Trichechus manatus. The sequence goes on along the minus strand of NW_004443937.1, from coordinate 39,723,307 downwards.
CAGACTATAGCAACATATGAAAAAAATCATATAACATGATCAAGTGGAATTCATATCAGGATTACAAGGATGGTTCAACATCAGAAAATCAATGTAATCCACCACATAAATAAAAGAAAAGAACCAAATGACCTTATCAATTGATGCAGAAAATCATTCAATAAAATTCAACAACCTTTTCTGATAAAAACTCTCAGCAAAATAGGAATAGAAGGGATATTCCTCAACTTAATGAAGGGCATATATGAAAAACCAACAGCCAGCATTATACTCAATGGAGAAAGGCTGAGCACTTTCCCTCTGAGAATGGGAATGAGACAAGGATGCTCATAATCACCACTCTTATTCAACATTGTACTAGAAGTCCTAGCCATAGCAATAAGACAAGAAAGAGAAATAAAAAGTATCCAAATCAGAAAAGAAGAAGTAAAATTTTCTCTGTTTGCAGTTGGCATGATCCTATAGATAGAAGACCCTCAAGATTCTGCAAGAAATCTTCTGAAACTGATAGAAGAATTTAGCAACATTGCAGGGCACAAGATCAAAACACAAAAATCAGCTGGGTTCCTCTACAAAGACTTCTCAAAAAAAGAAATCAGGAAAACAATATCATTTATAATAGCCCCCAAATCAATAAAATACCTAGGAATTAACCTAACCAGGGATGTAAAAGACTTATACAATAAAAATTATAAAATACTGCTACAAGAGACTGAAAGAAACCTACAAAAAATCCCGTGCTCATGGATTAGAAGGCTTAACATAGTGAAAGTGTCAATACTACCTAAAGCAAGCTACAGATGAAGTCAATCCCAATACAAATCCCAACAATATTCTTCACCGAAATGGAAAAACTAATGACCAACTTCATATGGAAAGGAAAGAAGCACCAAATAGCCAAAGCAATATTGAAGGAAAAAAAAAAAAAAAACAGGGGGACTCACACTCCTTTATATCAAAACATACTACACAGCCAAAGTAATCAAAACAGCTGGTACTGGTTCAACAACAGACACAAAGAGCAGAGGAATAGATCCAAACATCCATGGACAACTGATTTTTGACAAGGAGTCATGGACAACTGATTTGTGACAAGGAGTCAAAGTCCATTCAGTGGGGCAGACATAGTCTCTAATAAATGGTGCTGACAAAACTGGATATCCTCCTGCAGAAAACTGAAAGAGGACTCATAGCTCACACCAAACACAAAAACTAACTCAAAATGGATCAAAAATGTAAATGTTAAAACCATAAAATTCCTGGAAGACAACATAGGGAGAAAACTATGGGACCTAATCTTTTGTAAAAATAGGCTAACAAACATTACAACAAATGGCTGAATAGAAGACAAAATAGATAAATGGGATCTCATAAATATTAAAACCTTCTGCACATCAAAAGACATTGTCAAAAGAGTAAGAAGAGAACCTACAGACTGGGAAAAAAATCTTTGGAAATGACATATCAGATAAGGGTCTAATCTCCAAAATTTATAGAAAACTTTAACAACTCAACAACAAAAAGACAACCCAATTATAAAATGGGCAAAGAACATGAACAGAACCTTGACCAAAGAAGACATCCAAGCAGCCAACAAACACATGAAAAGATGCTCACAATCATTAGCCATTAGAGAAATACAAGTCAAAACTACAATGAGATACCATCTCACTCCTGCTAAAAAGACACTGGTTAAAAAAAAAACATTAAACAACAAATGTTGGCAAGGATGTGGGGAGGCTGGAACCTTATCCATTGCTGGTGGGACTGTAAAATGGTGCAACCACTATGGAAAATGATATGGCGCTTCCTCAGAAAGCTAGAAATAGAGCTACCTTATGATCCAGCAATGTTACTCCCAGGAATATACCCTAGAAACCTAAAAGTACTAACATGAACAGATATATCCACTCTGTCGCAGCTATCTAGTGCTACTGTAACAGAAATACTACAAGTGGAAGTCTTTAACAAAGAGTTTATTCTCTCACAGTCCAGTAGGCTACAAGTCCAAATTCCAGGCATCAGCTCCAGCGGAAGGCTTTCTGTCTCTGTCGGCTCTGGAGGAAGGTCTTTGTTACAATCTTCCCTTGGTCTAGGAGCTTCTCCATGCAGGAACCTCAGGCCCAAAGGACACATTCTGCTCCCGGCACTGCTTTCTTGGTGGTATGAGGTCCCCATGGCTCTCTGCTCGTTTCTCTCTTTTATATCTCAAAAGAGATTGGCTTAAGACACTATCTAATCTTGAAGATCTCGTCAATATAACTGCCACTAATCCATCTCATTACATCATAGTGATAGGATTTACAACACACAAGGAAATCACATCAGATGACAAAATGGTAGACAATCATACAATACTGGGAATCATACCTAGCCAAGTTGACAGACATTTTTGGGAGACACAGTTCAATCCATGACACACTCCTATGTTCATTGCAGCTGTGTTCACAATAGCAAAACAATGGGAACAACTGAAGTTCCCATCAATAGATGAATGGATAAGCTAACTGTGGCACATACATACAACGAAGTACTACATAACCATAAAGAACAATGATGAGTCTGTGAAGCATATTATAACATGGATGGACCTGGAGGGCATAATGCTAAGTTAAATAAGTCAAGCATATAAGGCTAAATATTGTATGATCCCTCTTTTATAAGAAGATAAAAACATAAATATAGAGAAACCAATGTTCATTGGTGGTTACCACGGAGAAGGGGGGAGGGGTAAGTATTTTTGGTGATGGGAAAAGTGGCACTGAGTGTGGAAGTAGTGAGCATAGCACAACCATAGTAAAGATAAATGTTTTAGCACAGGGTATAGACAAAATTAAAGAGAATACTGACAAATTATGATAAATGTAACTAATGTCAATGAACAATTTGTGTGGAAATTGTAATAAAAATTCATTGAGGAATATACAATTTTGCAACAACAGTAATAACTAAAAAATATGTGTATAGATACATATGTATGCATATATGTGTACAGGAAGACATATATGTATATGTGCATATATAGGTGTATCTGTAGGCATGTATCTGTACATTTTTATGTGTGCTGCATATATATTCAAATATAAAATAAAGCACAACAAAGGCACAGTTATGGATACTTCCTAGCCATAACCAAAGACTTATGGCCATAGTCTGTGAGGCAGCTCAGTCAATTGGCATAACATAGTCCGTAAAGACAATGTTCTACATCCTAGTTTAGTGAGTAGCATCTCGGGTCTTAAAAGCTTGCGAGCAGCCATCTAAGATACAACTATTGGTCTCTACTCATCCAGAACAAAAGAGAAAGAAGGAAACCAAAGACTTAAAGAAGAAACTAGTCTACAGAGCTAACAGTCTACACAAACAATGTCCTCACCCACCTTGAGACCAGAAGAACTAGAGGGCTACCTCTACCAACCATTCCCCCCAGGGATTCAACAGGTGTTTCTGGATGGAACGGGAAAAAAAGGTAGAACAAAACTCAAATTCCTTAAAAAAGGCCAGACTTACTGGACTGGTAGAAACCAGATGAACCCTGAGATTACTGCCCTGGGATACACTTTAAACTTGGAACTCAGACCGCTCCCAGAGGTCACCTTTCAGCCAAATGACAGATTGGCCCATAAAATAAATAATATCACCCAAGAGTACTGTGCTCCTCTAAATAATCATCTAAATGAAACCAAATGGTAAGCATTTACCCTAGACCAAAGATGAGAAGGTAATGGGGGACAGGGAAGCTAGATTAACAGAAACAGAGCAACCAAAATGGAAATGAGAATGCTGATCTACTGTGAAAAATGTAGCCAATGTCACTGAACAGTATGTATAGAAATTGTTAAATGAGAACCTAATTTGCTGTGTAAACTTTCACCAAAACACACAAAAATATTTTTTTAAAAAGAACAGATTAGGCAGTGAGACAAGGGAGAACAAACTGGGGAAAACAGAAGCACATGTGAGGATCACCAGGGAACCAAGGAACTCTGGAGCTATAGAAAATGAGACAAGGATCTTCCCCCAGGGCCGACAGACAGCCTCCCCCTAGAGCTGGTGCCCTGAATTTGGACTTCCAGCCTCCTAAACTGTGAGAAAATAAACTTCTGTTCCTTAAAGAAAAAAAAAAAAGAAGAAGTTGGAATCCTTATGAGTTTTTAATGACATCAATTTTAAACATCAGTTTCTAGGAAAGATCACACGATCAGTTTTCTTTCATTTCTTCCAGCTTCCTCTTTCAATAACATCCAACTTTGTTGCTCACATTATTTTATCTGACAGGTTATAACGTCCTCATTCTGTTGTGCAGCTGTAATTCCTCCAGTGGGTTAGTCCTGGTGCTGTTCTCATTTGGACCTTGTACTAGTCTTTTTACCATGGTTTCCGCATTCTAGAATTATTTATTTCGACATATCTTGGATGGATTCCTTTCATCATCAAGCAATGTAGTTTTTTCCCCCCAAGAAAGGCTCATGAGGGTTGTATTTTCTGAAATTTTTTCACTTGTGAGAATATCTATCTATTGCCTTTATACTTAAATAACTACTTGGTGGTATGACATTCTTGGGTCACCTTTTCTTTCCCTCTGAAGTTTGCAGACTTTGCTACATGGTCTTCAGGGATGGGATGTTGCTATGGAAAGTGTGAGGCCAGGCTGATTCCTTTTTATGTTTTGTAGGTGACTTCTTTTCTTCTTCTTGGGTACCTGAATAATTCTATTTTTATCCCTGAGATGTAATAGCTTAATTAGGATGTCTTAATGTTGAGTGTTATATTTTTTCTCAATATTTTGTATCATTTCCATGTATAGATTCAGTTTAGGGAAATGTTTCCATGTGGTAACTCAGAATTTTTCTTTTTCTGGTCCACTGTTTCAGGGACACCAGTTACTATTTTGTTAGATTACTTTATCTGTCTTCCAATTTAATGTGTGCTTTCTGTTTGCTTTAGCAAGTTCTTGCCTTTTTCTTCCCTATTCACTCTAACTTTTAAATTTTTCCATCAAGCTTTCATGTTAGTTTTTAGCTTTGACTTTTTCTATATCTGTTTTTAATTTATTTATTAGATGGTCAGTGGCATGTTCCATTTTTCAATATGTTTCCCTAGCTCTGGACTTTCCTTTTTTTATCTCGTCGTTGTTTACTCTTCTCAATTTTGAGGTCTTATTGAATTAATATGCTTATTAATTTATTTAATATTATAAAGCTCTCGTGGGGAATCTGTTTCTGTTCCCTGGGTTATGTTTTCTCCCAGCTGGATTCTTCATCTGTTTGTTGCATACCGCCCAAGTAGTATGTGCGTGCTGGACATGCCTTCCCTTTTTCTTTTTGACTTGGGCGTTTCTATTTTTTTCTGAATGGTATGAGTGCCTTCACCTTGACCTCTTTTCACGGTGTTTGGAACTGGTTGATCTTCACCATTCTAGCCATAGTGTGAAGCGAGGGTGCTGCTTCCTTCCTACTTTTATCCAGGTGACTGGTTTTCAAACTGTGGTCCTCAACCGGCAGCATCACTAAGTGATGCAAATTCTTGGCCCCACCCCAGACCTATTGAATTAGAAATTCTGGGGCTGGGGCCCAGCCATCTCTTTTCACAGCCTTCCAAGAGATTCCGATGCTTGCTAAAGTTGGAAAGCCGCCGCAGTAGACAATGTGGAGGTGTGGGAAGGAGAGCTGCGGAGCAGAGCACAGCACAGTCCCTGCTGGGATGCGTGAGCTCTGCCCTGTCTTCTGAGATCCTATTAAATACTCTGTACCTGGGCCCATTCCTGAACCCACAGTGTTCTCACTCCTTTTGGGCTTTGGCATTTCCCTCACTTGGCGTGGTGCTCTGGAAATCGGCCAGCTCTGGTGGCCCTTCATGCCTAGGTGGGATGCTCTGCTATGAACTGTTGTTCAGTTTGTCCCTATGTAAGATGAAGGGGCTTGAGTGGGGACTAAAATCCAGTCTGCACTCTGCTCACCAAAAGTGTGCCTGGTGGAAGGCTGCGTCAGCCCAGAGGAAGGGATGCCTTTTTGTAATTGGTCTGCTAAGG
>NW_004443937.1:39713160-39716690 GCF_000243295.1 Trichechus manatus latirostris | reverse complement strand
CAATAATGACTACTCTCTGTTGAGCCCTTTATCAGGTAGGTTTCCTTGCTTATAAGCACTAGAACTCAATTTGGAATAATTTAGGCAGAAGAAAAATAAAGAAAAAAGAAGGGAGGTTTGGGAATATGAGGAGGTAGTCCTTCGGAGAAGCCCAGCAGCCATGTCTTTATCTAATGGCTTCCTGGTTATTGGAAAAACGGGGGACAACGTGTAGGTACCTCCCAGTTTTGACATGGTGTCTCCCAGGGAAGATGCTGAGTAGGATGTGACAGGGAAGAACAGCACGTCCTCGGGAAGAAGAGGCAGCACCTGGCACTCTCGGCAGTGGGGAGGTTAGGAGGGTTGGGCCATGAGATTACTGAGCCCCAGGCACTTTCTGGACAAAGGATGTGACGACAGCCCCACCTGCGCAGTGGGGAAGGGAAGGAGCTGTTCCCTTAGAGCAGCGGTTCTCTCTAGAGTGTGATTTTTGCCCCCTTTTCCTGTACCCTCTTCCTCCTGGCCCCTGGATATTTGGCAAAGTTTGGAAACATTTTTGGTGGTCACAACTGGAGAGATGCCCACAACTGGCTTCCACTGGGCAGAACCCTTGAACATTCTACAATGCACAGGACAGTCCCCCACAACAAAGATCCAAAACGTCAATAGTGCTGAGGTCCAGAAATCCTGCCCTGAAGGAAGGGATACCAGACAGGCCAGCACAACAGCAGTTCATTGAACTCTTGAATTGGTGAGATGAGCATCCTCATTAATCCAGGAATGAGTGCGTATGCTGGTTTCATTCAGAGGTAGTATTTCATTTTTTTTTTTTAATTGTCTTTTTTAACTGAAGAGTTAAACATTTTACTTTCTTGAGAACCTACTCATTGTAATATTGTCTTACCCTTGCACCAACACCTAGAAATTAATTTTAATTCACTAAAGAAATCCATGTCAATCCTTACCATAATGGTTAAACGTATTTGTAATTCTAATGAGGTTTCTGAAATTTGACTCCGCTTAATAGTCACCATAGAAACTATAGAATACATTGATTTGGTAATAAATGAAAACTTTAGCACCATACTCAGTGCATCTTTTCTTTAAGACTTACATCCTTTTTGCAATACTAACATAAGAACTACCTTTTGTTTTTGTAATCAAATTGGTATTTGCAGGTTATCCTGTTGGTTATCATCAGGCAACTGATCGTGTGGCTGGGGACAGGTCACGATTTCTTTAGACCGCCGTTTTAACAACTCAGATGTTTTTGAAATAGGTGGGGAGGAGTAGATGAGCCCTGTTCTGTTCTAAGTTACGTGGAGTGGATGAGCTCTTCCTTCTGGAAGGCTGGGGCGTAGGGAAGGTTTCTGCTTGGATGAAGTCTAAGCGCTCAGATGGGCACCCAGCACCAACCTTCATGTAACTTCTCTTTTGCCAGTATGCCCAGAGCAAGATATAATGCAACACTGCACATTGATACATTTTCACGGATTCCAAATGAACTTTCTCTAAACAGATAGACGAAAATGAGAACATTCCTAGGGAAACCCCTTGGCAGACGGCCATGTGTTGGTGATTTTGTGGCGCTGGAACAGTTTCCTCAGACGGCATCAGCAGTTCTGCTCTAAAGGCGAGCAGTATGTTTGCTGACGGCAGATGCAGTCATGTCTGTGCCTCACACAAACTTCTCTCAAATATGAGGAAATGTCACTGTTGAAACTCTAATGCCTCAAATTACCCCAACCACAAATTCTGAAAAGAAAATGCCAGAAGTGGTATACCAAAGGCCATTCAATACTATAGAAGTTTCTTCTGGCAATTTGTAAGCAAAGCAAAATCGACGGTGTTTCTCAATGTTGATAATGCGCAAGAATGTTCATCTTTATTACTTGCTAGCAGTGTGCCATATCATTATACAAACTTGATTTTACTTCTAATTAAACATTTCAAATGCAGTTGCTTTTCTTTGCCCTTGTGACAAGATGGAAGATTAAGTGACTTTCGTTACCCAGTGGAATTATCTATGCTCAAAAACTCAACCCAAGTTAATTTCTGTTGGTGAAATGCATTTTTAAAATATAACTCAATTCATTTTGGGAAAATTAATATTCCCTGTGAATGAATATTTTAACCAAAATGTGGTAAGTTTATTAATAACTCTGGGAGGGGAGAAAACACAACTTGAAAAATTGCTTGATGGTTACCTTTCTGCCAATAATTACTTCTGGGGTTTTTAAGCAAAGAACACATTTACTCAACTGCTGTCCATTAATCTGGAAAATGTCCTCTCCTTAAATTGTTCAAAAAAGCATCTAATTATTGCTGAATATTAACTTCCTGGGTGCTCTGACACCGAAAGGCTGGCATTCAATTTCTCCTATGTAATTGGATGGTGGGTGCTTATTATGGTACATCCTTTCAGACCTTTTTACGACTGGCAGATAAAATAATATGATCTAAATATCCTTAGCTTGAAGTCAGTCCCTCTATGCCAGCAGCTGTCACCCTCCTTTATTTTGTACCTCCGTGATCTTCCTTATCTCTTTGCATCTGGCGGTCTAGTTTTTCGTGGTTGTTGTTCTGCCCACCTGCTAGGCTGGGGGTTCCTTGCTCAATGACCCTTGGTTGTTTTAGTTCTTCCCAAACAACTTGTATAAGCTGGTGCATTGGAAAGTCAAGATGGGGTTCAGATAAAGCAGAAAGGATGAAGCTTAATTTGACTGAATATAGGTTTTAAGAGTCTGATTAGCTTTCATTCTGAGTTCGTTAGAAGATGACCCTAAGAGTCATCCAAAAATGTTATCACTTGATGGTTCTAATTCCCTGTAATTTCCTTGAGATTGGAGAATGAGATTTGGGCTTTGTTTCCTTCTGGAGCCTAGCCCAGAGTTTGTGATGGAGGAAGAGCAGAGTAATTTCTTTAGCAGGCGGATTCATCATTTCCTTACCTGACTCCTTTGGAGAGGCAGCGTAGATATGATTAAGGGTGGGGAAGGGCTCCTGGACACTTCCTGGTGGTCTAGTGGTTAGGATTCGGCATTCTCACTGCCACAACCTGGGTTTGATTACTGGTCAGGGAAGCCTTTCCTCTTGGAGCCCTGATGGCGCAATGGTTAAGAGTTGTGGCTGCTAACCAAAAGGTCGACAGTTCAAAATCCACCAGGTGCTCCTTGGAAACCATATGGGGCAGTTCTACTCTGTCCTATAGTGTCGCTATGAGTTGGGATCGACTCAAGGGCAACAGGTTTGGTTTTGGTTTGTGTCTTAGTCATCCAGTGCTGCTATAATAGAAATACCACATGTGGACAAGTGGATGGGTTTAACAAAGAGAAGTTTCCTCTCTCACAGTTTAGGAGGCTAGAAGTCCAAATTCAGGGTTCCAACTCCAGGGGAAGGCTTTCAGTCTCTGTCAGCTCTGTCATCATTTTTTCCCCGTGGAGGAGCTTCTCAGCACAGGGAAACCGGATGCAAAGGATTCACTATTCTCCTGGCTCTTGTTTCTTGGTGTTATGGGGTCCCTGAAAGATATGTGTCAACTTGGCTAGGCC
>NW_004443937.1:39702791-39712370 GCF_000243295.1 Trichechus manatus latirostris | reverse complement strand
ATGTGGGCCTGAGGTTATCACCTGTGACCCGGGAGAGCAATTCTGTTAGAATGGCAGAGGGAAGATCTGTTGTTTGTTAGCTGCCCTCGAGTAGGACCCACCTCATGTCAACCCCATGCTGCTCGGTCCTGCGCCATCCCCATGATTGGTTTCAGATTGGACTGCTGTGTTCCACAGGGTTTTCGTTGGCTAATTTAGTGAAGTAGATCGCTAGGTCTTTCTTCCTAGTCTGTCTTCGTCTGGAAGCTCTGCTGAAACCTCTTCAGCATCATGGCACCATGCAAGCCTCCACTGACAGATGGGTGGTAGCTGCGCATGAGGTGCATTGGCTGAGTCGAACCAGCTCTTCCCTGTGGAAGGTGAGACTTCTACCACTGAACCACCACTGCCGACAGAGGGAAGACGCCAGGGTTGCACGTGGATGAGGAGATAGTGGGTGTTGGGTGTTTAACATAATTGTTCAAGAAATTTTGTGGTTAAAAACAGGAGAAAAAGAAGTTGGTAATAATTTAAGCGCGTAGCATGGGTGAGTGAACTTTCATTTGTAAGCAAGAGAAAACATAAGAATTTAGTGGAGGCATCGTAGGAGGTGGAAACTGAAGCTAAAAGAGAGAGAAGAGGGTTTTTCTGAGTCATAGAACTAGAAGTTGGTGAGGGATGTCTCCTCCTTTGCATGGGATTTGAATGCTTAATTATAGACTGTCCTGCAGAGGAAAACATATTTTGGACAGAAATGCGTGGTGACACTCCACATTCTTTCCCTCTCGTATGTGGCTCACTGAGGTTTGCAGAGCCGTGCGTAGACAATGGCTAGAGCAGTGTGCTCAGGCTGAATAACCCACTGACCCTACTGAAATTTCACTTGCCTTTGACTCCTGTTCTCTTGGCTGATCTCTGCCTCTTCTGCTTTCCTGGTGCCCACTGTTTCTGACCCCTGAATTTCTTGCTTTTGGTTCCTGGCTTTTTTCTTTGTTCTTTGAGCTTCCAGATCTCTACTGCCCAGTTTCAGCTCAAAATTTAATGCAGGTGAATCGATCTGTAACGATCTCTTCACTTGGCAAGGCAGGGTCTTGAGTTTCCATATCCTGTCCTCACTGCAGGCCGCTGTGCCAGGCCCAGTGGATGCCCTGGGACTGTTCCTCGGTGGTCCTGGTGGCATCTGTGGGACACGGGAAAGGAAACAATAGATTGAAACAAAGAGGAAGGGCTGGCTGGTCAGAAGTAAAAGGAGAGGGAGGAGGACTATGGAGAAAGGATAGAGGTGGAAGAGTTAGCGTAGAGGAGGAACAGTTCATCTTCAGAAAGACAGCGCAAGGAAGCAGAGATGGGTGAAGATGCTGCAAGATGCAGAGGAGGAAGGTGAGGGAACGCCTCGCACTGGGCCTAGGCGGGTGCTGGCGACATCTGCGAGGACTGAGCTCAAGTTACCTTCGGGGGAGGACTAACCACTGAGCGCTGTATGCACTGGCTTGCATTGAGCAAGGTAGCCACGGGCTTAATTGTATTTACTTGCTAATCTGTGGCGAGCAATTTTACGGTGGGTTTCACCGCATCATTGATGGGGTGGAGGACAGGTGAAATTGTGCACTGCAGATTGGTGGAAACGCACAGTTGGCCTGTGCATGCCTTGCTTATTGGGTAATCTGGCCCTGGTTGCAGGGGTCATTTTCACTGTATGTCCGTACCACCTTTTGCAGGACATGCTCTGCCGTGTGGTCTGGCCAGGTCTGCACTGTAACAGAATTGTGTGCTATTCCAGGTGGCAATACGCCAGTACCTTGTGTTTCTAAACTTTCATACATTCCCTCTTCAGTAACTAAGAGGGTTGACTTCTGTACGGAAAACTGAAACGATATTTTTATAGATGGTAACTTTTAAGGAAGCATGAAAAGTAACGCTGAAAATGCTTTTCTTTTGTGGTTACTCAAATATAGTTCTCAATGTGGCTCTGGATTTCAGAGAAGCCTAATTACTTTCATATACCGTGAACAGTCGAAGGAGCATTGGGAAAATTCATCCTTATAAATTTATATTACTTGAGGGAGAATATTTGGTCTTGAAATATTAATGCAACCTCTCGTCTCATATTATCGGAATTAGTTTTATTTGTGGAGTAGAGTTGGATTGATTTTCTGACCCACCGAAGAACGTGGCACTGGGGAAATGTGTTTTGCACATTGGCTGGCTCTGAGCACTTCATTCCAGGGCTGTCAGTTTGGAGAAAGAAAGCAGTATTCTCCTAAAAGAGAGGTACTCGGATACCGTCTGCTTTGTTCACAGGAGAGGTCCATAGGATAGAGTAACAAGGCAAACACGGGGCCAGGCAATGTTTTGGGAGGTGGCAGCCATTTCAGTGAATGTAGAGCTATAACGTACTCCAGGAGTATGCTGTTTTAATCACCAAGCTATTTACTCTTTTCATTGAGTAGCAAAATTGTAGAAAGCTAAAATAGAGAACTGGGGAGAATTCCTGGCTATGGATGTTTTTCAGCAGTCATTTCAGATCTGTTGTTCTTATGGTAGAAACCCAAAATGCTGTCCTTCAGTAATGTGGCTGGATGTGTGTGGGTGTGTGTAAATTAATTAATATGCCAAGGAAAATTATTATAGCGGTGTAGCACCTGGGTTAGTGTTGTTATCTTTAATACTGTAATACAGTATCAAGCCAAAGTAATAACTTTTTGGGACTAGTTGGTGTCATAAAGACAAAAAAAAAAATAGTCTCTTTTATTCCTACTCCTACCTAATTTTGATTGGATGTGTGGAATTCAAAATGCAAGCATACATGCAGCTTCTGATTTCAAGTTCGTTTTTTGAAGATCAGTCACTTTAACAGCCTTTCATTAAAGGCAGGTGTGAAAGCTGAGTTCCCTTCCCTCCTTTCCCCCTCCCATTCTGAGAAGAGCACCTCGTAAGCTGTTCCAACTGGCACGCAGACCCCGTAACCAGGAATGACTGTGGCAAGGCAAGCGATTCCTCTTACCTGGCGTCAGTACGGTAGGGGTAACGTTCCCTGCCCTTACCTGGCGTCAGTACGGTAGGGGTAACGTTCCCTGCCCTTACCTGGCGTCAGTATGTAGGGGTAACGTTCCCTGCTCTTTAGCCTCCCCAGCTCTCTCTTCTCCAGAAGCCACATAACTTGTGGGCCTTTTGGAAATTTCCTCCGTGAGGTAGAGCCAGGCAGTTCTCCAAACAGTGCAAGTTAGAGAGTGTCAAAACTGAGTAATTTCTTTACGGAAAGCACTCCCTTCGGCAGTGTGTTTGAACGAACAAACTGAAGAATGAACCTCAGAAGGCTCATTTCATCTTCCTGTTTGTCGTTGGCATCCCGTTTGACAGGATGGCACGTGGACGCGCCGCTAGCTGTAGGCCTCTGCGACTTGGGGAAGGCAAAATGAATGTACCTGGGTCTTGAATTGTTTTCCTATAAGGATTAAGCTTCATGTGCTGGTTATTATGTGTGTGGAAGAGTTTGTAGCAAGTGGATTTATACAGCTCAGTGGCTGTTTGTCCTTGTCAATATTCTTTGGGGAGTTTGCTTGGAACCACTTCCTTCTTTAGCTTCCTAGCTGTCAAGATAATGTAAACACCAGGGAAGAGAAATACGTCTCAGTCTGTCAAGTTCATCGTTTTCCTTTAAGACTACCTAACAATCTTTAATTAGGTCCCCCCCCAAAATTTTTTTTTCCTACGATTATGGGGTTTATTAGGAAAGTAACAGGTTACGATTCAGGTTGAGGAATGCTCAGGATACGGTTCTTCCAGCAGGACAGCCTGTATTCAGCTGTGTCTGTAGGCATGCCTGTCCAGCCCCTTAGCCTCTGCCCTCCCTGGGGAAGTGTTACAAAAACTCTCTCAGCTCCTCGGCTCTGCTTGGGCAAGTGTTACAAAGCTCTTTTAGCTCTGCTGATAAGTGTCCCAAGGCACCCCACTCTGCCAGTGGCCCTCGGCCCAAAGGCACTCAGCTGTAGCTCCTCGGAGTGGCAAATCTAACTCTACCAAGTGGCCAGAGGCAACCTCCTCTGCCAGCAAGCCTCCTGCAAAAAGGCACTAAGCTTTTTCCCTCCTTGGGCCCTGGTTCTGCTGCCTCTGCTGCCACTGTTTCTCTGCCACAGCTTCTCGCTGTCTTTGGTGTTATAGCTCTCTCTGTCTCTCTGCCTCTGCCTCTCTCTCTCATTCGTCTGTTTCCAGGAGGTTCTCTGCACAGGGATCTCAGGTCCAAAGGACGTGCTCCGCTCCTGGCTCTTCTGCCTCGGTGGTGGTGAGATCCTCCCTCTGCTCTGGAATTGCCTCTCTTTTAAGCCTAGCAGGGTGGCAAAACCGACCAATCCCCTTGGTGGGCCACGATTACCCTATCTGCACAGCCCCACCCAATCACTTGGGTGGGAGTTACAAGACCATGAAGAGAAAGGCCACACAAAAGCCATCCATCACACTGCAGGCCACCCGCTGGCTTTTCTAGCCATGGTTCTTTCATACTTGGAGGAATACTTCCCCCTCCCAATCATTTTACCAGTCCACAACAGTCATTAACAATTAGTCTTTCACTAGGGCAAAGAGTCCTCAGGGTGAGGTTACTCAGGTACCAGCCATTCAGGTCTCCTGCAGGTGTCCATGTGATCTGGTCAGGTTCTCCAAAAGTCATCTTGGCTTCGGCCTTTCTGGTGTCTGATAAAATTTAACTAAGAGATTATTCCCTTGCCCGAGCCTTTTGAATCAGCAAAGCAAAACCTTTAAAGGACTTTAGGTTTGGCCACTGTACTCGAATCCAGCAGTGCCTCCCCCTTAGTCCACTCTTTCACACTTATAGCTTCTACAATTGCAGTTTTTACAATCACAATTAACCCTGTTAACAATCAACACTCACAGCTGAATCTTATAATCCTATCAGCCTCTTCCCCCATCCTCTCTTCCCCAGACCTGAGCTAAAAGGGACTCTATTCAGTCGGGATCTTCCCTTGTCCCCCTCATTTAATGTAAGCGCATTCACGAAAGCATGTAAGCCAGCCACTTCATGCCTTTCTCTCCCCCTGTTGTAGGTAGCCAATGTTTAAAATTGCCAGTCCCTATCGAACCAGTACTCTGAGAAGCATATTCCTTGGTCTTGAAAAATCTTCTCTTCTGGTTGGAACTTTGAGCATCTGCATCCATAAGCAAAGTCCATTCCAGAGCAAACCATCAAATTGCAGCAATTTACACCAGCTCATGGTGTTAAATATCTTTCTCTTCATTCGGTCAGGTTCTGGTCAGCTCATTCCTAGCCATGTAATAAGGGTCACAACAGGTACCAGCCTTAGGCTCGAGAGTTCACACACACCTCCTGGCACTTCTCAGCAGCCAGCGCTTCCTCTCTCTCTCTTGGGCTGGGTCAACAGGTGCCAATGGAACACGTCCAAACTCAGCCATCTCTTCATTGCTGCACTTCCCCAACTGCCACTCATTGAGTGGACCCAGGTGGTCACCACAAACGAGCAGACCAAGCTGTCTTCTCACTGGCTCCCTTTAACTTCCAGCCCTGGAAAGGATTCCTTCGGATAGACACTGATTTGTCCTACCCAGTGGCAAACTGCTCCCTTGCTCGAAATTCTTAACAATCTTTTTCTTCCCCTGCAGGTTCCTTCAAAAGCAAATCTTCTGTTCTCTCAGCAGTTCTAGTGGGTCTGCATGTCTTTTCAAATGCAAATTTCCTGACTCCAAAGGGTGAGGGTGGAGCTCAGGTTTTCCACCTAACCCCCCAACACAGGGCTACCCTATTCGAACCAAGTGTTTCCCTTGGGCAAATCCTAGTTCCCCTTTTTTAGCATATCCAATCAAGTATTGGCTGAAGGCAGAGTTACCCGCTCTCTGTAATCTGTAATACCCAATACTCATTTCCATCATACATTTAGGTCTGTTTTACAACACTAGATAGAAGAAACATTCAATATCCAGAGTGCATTCACACAGAGACTTGACCCTTGTTAAAACATTCCAGTTTCGTCTTCGCCCCACCTTAGCTGTCTTCCCATTCACACGCCTTGGGCCTCTGGCCACCTGTCAATCATCTTGTTTATCTGGCCTGCTTTCGCCCCAGGCCACTCCAGCTGCGGCTTTTCTCCCCTCAGCTGCAGCATAACTTCCCTTTCAGCCATTACAGGTAACAACAACCAAAATAACCTTCTAAGAACCAGAAGTTTCACTTCGCAAGCCCTTTCATTCTTTCTGTTACAAAGTCCCATGCTTCCATGAGTGTGGAGCCATTGCAATGAATCCTGCTTCTGACGCCAACTATAAAAATGGCATGGCTGCGGTGTCTGACCCCCTCTAACTTCACAAGAGGGAAGGAGGATCAAGATCAACAGCCCGAGGCTGATTCCTATGAGGCGGAGGTCAGATACGCCTCCTCTCCAGCCATCTTTACCAATTCTGACACCAACCATCCCCCACTGCATTCTGCTGCTCTGCTGAGTTTGATAATTCATCGCAATGGCCGCACAGAACTCACAGACAATACTCCAGATTATGGAGTTTATTAGGGAAGTAACAGGTTATAATTCAGCTTGAGGAATGCTCCGAATACTGTTCTTCCAACAGGACAGCCTCTTCTCAGCTGTGCTCACAGGCATGCCTCTCCCTGCCCTGCTCAGGCAAGTATTACAAAGCTGTTTTAGCTCTGCAGTTAAGTGCCCTAAGGCACCCCATTCTGCCAGTAAGCCTCAGCCCAAAGGTGCTCAGCTCCAGTTCCCTGGGTCAGCAAAACTAGCTCCACCAGTGCCCAGAGGCACCTTACTCCGCCAGCAAGCCTTCCGTCCAAAGGCACTCAGCTTTCTTGCTCTGTGGGCAAGGCCACCTTCCTTCTGGTCTCCTGGTTCTGCTCCGTCTGCTGGCGCTGTTTCTCTGCTGCTGCTTCTCACCATCTTTGGTGTTACAGCTCTCTCTGTCCATCTCCTGGTTCCAGGAACTTCGCAGCACTGGGATCCAGATCTAAAGAAAGTGTTCCTCTCCTGGCTGTTCTTCCTTGGTGGTGGTGAGATCCTCTGGTTCCGACATTTTTAAGTGCAGAGACGTTGGGCATGAACACTAGAAGTTCATGCAGCAGTTAATGGGGAAGGGAAGTTGTAGAGTGGAGTTTAAGGAGGAGATTCTTCCTGAGTTGGTAGAATGTCCATAGAATTTTTTGGAGTTTGTGAAAATGTTTGGTATTTGTCATGGAAAACATTTTGTAGTTGGAGTAAACGTTGCTTGGCGCTTTGTTTCTCTTTTGTTCTTATTGGTGGGCTTAGTTTTTCAGAAAGCTTTTTAGTACATACTCTAACCCTGGTACACCCGGATACTGTACCATAGTTGACTTTCATGGGGTTTAGGTGAACTTTTATGATTAGGCAATAGTGTTTCCCTGTTTCTGCCCATACTTTCCCCTGGCCAAGTCCTAGTTAGGAATCGTACTGGATTACCTCCTCCTGGAAGGCTTCCCTGATCTCTCAAGGCTTCATTAGGAGCCCTGTTTCTGTGATCCTGTCATATCCTGTGCTCTTTCCTTCTGTGTTTCTGTGTTAAAGTTGCCTTTTGACTTGGCTGTGTCTTCCACTGGACTCTTCCTAACATGAAGAGAGAGTCTGCTCTATTCATCTTCGGAGATGTGATGCCAGCTCAGAGCCTGGTACACAGTGAGTGCTCACTGAATACATATTGAAATTAATGCATTTTATTCCTGGAGAGACATATTTTACTTATGGAATCAGATTTTTAGGCATGCATGTACAAGTTGCAAAATTAATACTTGTTGATTGGCTTTCCAGTGCTTAAGTAATTCCCTGTTGCAAGACAGACACCTCTGAAAGGTTCACTAATGCTTTTGGATATTATTTACAATATTAAACCAATTTTCTGAAAGTGCATATATATTACACCCTGTTTCCTCCTAAGTGCATGATTCAGTGAAAAATTAACAATAAATTGATGACATCCTCAGGATTACTGGAAGAAACAGCACGTTATCTGTGATTCCCTGGTGGTTGAGTGTAGAGGCGAAGGCGAGTGTGGGTTCTGGTTTTCTGTTGTGACAATCAGTGACAGCAGTTGTAGTATGAATTTTGATTGAATTTATGAAGCAGAGCATTGGGTCCATGGATAGATTCTGTTTGAACTAGATTCCTCTTGTCTATTAAGGAGGTTTGGTCTGAAGCATCCAGGAGTTTCTTTTCTCTTGCAGACTTGAGTGAGAAAAATTTGATTCATTATCACTCTTTTTAAAAAAAATTTGTTCAGTTACAATTTTAAATGATTGATTGATTGGAAGAAATATGCTACTTTTGCCATTTATTGTTAACTTTTCAAAGAGTAAAATTAACGGTGGTTCCTTTCAACTGTGTCTCACACGTGGGTAGTTTCTCGGTGACATTACTGTTCAGTGAGGTTTACAAGCCCGTAAGCTCAAGTTGGTCAGTTCACCCAGAGTCCTGGAGGGTCAAGGCCCCTGACTCATACTCACCTAACTCATAGCACGGTGATAAATTAGAATGCAATGTGTCCATTTTCAAGGAGAAATATAGCTGCTAAGTTACATTCATGTTAGCTGGTCAACAATTTCTCTCTCCAGTAAGAAGCCTCTGTGGAAGATTAAATTACAACCAGAAATACACTGCGTTGATGAGGGTATGGGGGAAACAAGTCATACCAGATACTGGTAATCGTAGTTTAAATTGGTACAACCTCTTTGGAGAGAAAATTTGGCAATCCCTCAAATATATATGCATGTATCCTTTGCCCCTGCAATTTTGCTTCTGAAGATTTATCCTAAAGATAAATCCCCACATGTGAGCAAAGGCATATGGTTAAGAGTACTCTTGTGGCGTTATTTGTATTAGCAAAGGACTATGAAAAATCGAAATACCTGTCAAAAGTGAACTAGTCAAATGATTATCTTATATCCATATGATATAAGACTTGGATGCTGTTAAAAATAATTATGTAGATCTGTGTAATAATGTGGAGCCCTGGTGGCACAGTGGTTAAGCACTTGGCTGCTAACCACAGGGTCGGCAGTTCAAATCCACCAGCCGCTGCTTGGAAACCCTGTGGGGCAGTTCTACTCTGTGCTATAGAGTTGTTATGAGTCGGAATCAACATGAAGGCAATGGATTTTTTTTGTTGGTTTTGTTTTTATGCAGTGATGTGAAGAATGGTCTCCAAGATCTGTGATTAAGGGGAAAATGGAAGAGACAGACCAGTGTGTATAGTGAACCTCCCTCCATTGTATAAACAGAAAAGCACACACACACACACACACACACACACGTGTAACTCTGCATAGTGTGTTTCTGAAACACAAGGAACAAGTGGTTGTGCCTAGAAGGACTGGAGTGGGAGGAAGACTCGTTTATCACCATAAGTGATTTGCGTGTATTTAAATGTGTTATCCTGTGCTTGCATGTATTATGTTTTCTATGAAGAAAAAAAAAAATGGTTAAAATGTGCTGTCTTGTTGAATTTAAAATTAGCACCAAGGAAGGTGGTCTTGTTGCATAACTTTGTTGTTTAGTGACCTCCTGCCAGGAGGTCACCAGCCAAGCAGAACCCGTGTATTGGCCCCAGAGACCA
>NW_004443937.1:39700978-39702176 GCF_000243295.1 Trichechus manatus latirostris | reverse complement strand
CTGTACGGGCTAAGAGAATGGCCCCTCCAAGGTGCCCAATTTATAATGACACCCAGATTATTTTATGCATACTCATCTCAACCTAAATCCTTCCTGGTCCAAGTAGATGATGGAAGATGATAATTTGTCTGTAAGAGCAAGGAGGAAAGAACACTTGAGTTAAGTTATGGACAGCTGACCTTTGATTTTAATCACAACTGCTTTCAGATGGAAATAGCTAGGAACAAGGAAGGTGGAGGAAGATAAAAGAGAAAGTCAGTGAAATACCTGAGCTTTGGAGTCAGACATCAGACCTGCTTCCTGGTACGGAGTCTACCACTGGCAAGATGTGTGGTCTCAGACATGTTATGGAACTTCTCTGAGTCATGCCTATGAAAATAATAGGAATGGCCACATTACCACGGTCATGGGATGAAATGAAATACAGGTGATCCCGACTTACGATGGGGTTCTGTTGCGATAACTCCATCGTAAGTTGGTTCTGATGCAAGTCAAACCCCTCATTTTTTTTTAAGTGTTCATTATCATTGCCTTTTATTGTCAGTATCTTTATAAATCTGATCTTTATTTGTCTTTGGGGGTTGGAAACACTACATATAAACCTACATATGTATTTTAATACATACATACATAAAAAATACTCAAATCATAAAAAAAAAGGACAGTAGTAAGTATAGTTCGTCGTAACTCAAATACATCTTAAGTCGGGGACTACTTGCAGTATATGTAAACAGCCAGTGACAATTTTTATTAATAAAGAATCAGGAAATAGAGACAGGTAGCGACAATCACGTGGCTCATTGGACCCGTTAGTCAAAAGATCTGAGTAGAGCTGAAAGCCAGATCTGCAGCTAGCTAACATCTTGTATGATCTTGACCGACTATTAAACTTCCTTGAGCCTCAGTTTTCTCATTTGTAAAAGGAGGAAGAGGAACTACATAGCTTCTGAAGACCTATTTATTTCCACTGTTGATGTTTTGCCCCTCAACTACAGGGACAAACAAAACATTTCTTCAACTTCCTTTTTTATCCCAGTGGTTGTCAGGTGAACACTTCGCCTGTATAGAGCACAGCTGAAGGAAGTCTTTTCCGATAAACTTGTGGTACCAGGCAGAATGTTTGGATTCCTTAATGTCTAGCTGCCTCTTAGCTGCCATTGAAGCTCTGTTCTATTTTTTTATCTCTAACTTTGAAGTT
>NW_004443937.1:39696671-39700677 GCF_000243295.1 Trichechus manatus latirostris | reverse complement strand
AATCCCGATGAACATTAGCATATTAAAGGCTCTGAGAAGTCCCCAAAGAAGGAAAACTAGTTAAACCTAGCATCTCTCAGAGTTATTCAGATTTGGAACTACTTCTTCTTTTTTTAAATAGTAAAACAACTGTAATAACTCTCATAATCATGTTCCTTGGAACCCAGTTTGGAAAATATTTCCATAGACTATGAAAGGACTCCAGGTCTTTGATTCTGCTCTATTACTTATGAACTAATCAAAGAAGGAAAAAAAAAAAAAAGATCACTGAAAGTTTTGTCTTGTAAAGAAACCAGAATTAGGATTTATATATTGAAGAGTTTATTCTGTGTTGAGATTCTCATGTGAGTACCAAGCCTGGTTTCATTTGTAGGTAAACTCTGTGGACTCCCAGAGTATTGATAGATCTTTCCTGCTTCCACTGCAAGCCTTTGTGGGTCTCAGAATTTCATTTAAATATTTTGTTGCAGAATGTGTAACTAGCTTTGGATCTGAATGAAAAATAACACCATGTGAGCCCATAAATAAATAATTAAAATTGTGTATGAATAACCCCAGGGTGAATACCACTGTAGCCACATAATGTAAAGAGTTTCAATAGAACTCCAACAAAACACATGTGTCTGGCACCAAAAATTGCCTTCTGAAGACTGGAGAGGGAGATTTATTTGAATCCACACATTTCTGATTATGCACGGATATGCTGTTATAAAATTTCAGGAGCATTCAAGCCGTGCATATTCTTTTCTAAGGCTTAGAGAGAAATTTGTTTCAGAATAAGGTATGGACCACTCAGCTTTAGCCTACTTTTGTGTGAACTATTATCATATTTACTGAAAAATAAGAACATAATCTGTTTTAGATATTCCAATTCACCTAGTAGCTGTAAATGTGCTTTTTTATTTTCTAATCTTGCAAAGTTAAAGGCGAAGGGCTGTACTAAAATGGTTTTGTTGATGCCTGAAGTGATGCAAAACTAAGACGAAGGCAGCAAATGCCAAAAAAAAAAAAAGAAAATCGAAACGATATCTTTAAGTTTATGGGCTGCTGTACGACTCATGTCGTTCAGCGCCGTGAGACCACGCACCAGGAATAATCAGAGAGCCTCCTGCCTAAAAACAAACAACAACAGTCCGGGAACATCAGGGCATTGCAAGGATTTTCATTTAGGAGTAGCAAAAATAAAGAAAAAGGAAATGGGCTGGAGCTTTGTGGGTAATTAGCTAACATTATGCAGCTGCAAAAATGGCAGCTCTTGGATCACAGCTGTGCGGTGGAGTGCAGTCCTTTGTAATTTCTTCCCCTTTTGACACGTTAGGTGAAACCCATGTAATTAGAAGAGGTAATAGGCTCGGATGAATTTGTGATCCTAGGCAAAATGTTTGAATTCCTTAGTCTCCAGTTGGCCGTATTTAATGTAAAGTGGAAGTACGTTTAACTTTGGGATTGCAAAGGGAGTAGTGACTTAAAGTTGATACAAAGCAGTGATTATCTACAGTCACTTGTTTTTGGTTTGGACAGATACCTTCATTCTGAACCTATTGACGTTACCCCCAGTTTATGAACGTGTGTGTGTGTGTGTGTGTGTGTGTGTGTGTGTATAACGGATCTAATGGGAGCTTCTTAGTTAAAAGGGGGTAATGGGCAGTGGTGAGCTGGTAAATGTTTAACAATTGGCTCTCCGAGAAAAAAAGCACTGATTTGTAGTGCTTATGGATTTCCATGGTGTAAATACTCTATAACCATGACCAATTTCAAGTTCCCAACCCAATGCCAGCTGGCTCACAAATTCCTGAAAATTTAACAAGCCATTCTCTTGAGCCTGTGGGAGCTGGCCCACCATGCACTGCCAGGACTTTCTTAGATCCAGTCATTCTCTTCGGAACCACTGGCAAAGAACTCGAGGGCTCTGGAGGATGCCTTTAGGAAATGCCTGGCCTGGGAGATCTTGATGGTGGCCGTCATAACCAAGATTCTATAACCCTTTCTCAAAAAGGAATATTCAAAAGGCAGAAAAGATTTTCGTTTTGTGCGGTGAAATGTTTCATAGTTGATTTTGATATTATTTATTTGTTATTGCTAATATTTCCTAGGGTGCTGATGATGTAACTGGGATAGATTTACTACAGAGAAAATTGTGTGTAATATTAAAAAGCGGTTTGGGGGAAGGCAGGGGATTCTGGTCCACCAGCTACTGGTACCTGGGGATGTTTTTGCTCCTTGAGCATGAGATCATTGCCAGGTGAGCTCTTTGAACATGACAGAAATTTGGCATTGTTGCAGTTTCTCATTCTGTACTTAGATGAAAGGAGAAAACCTTTTTTTGCAGTTAAGACTACAGAAATGTTTTGTAAAGAAGGACCTGGTGATCTACTTCTGAAAAAACCAGCCATCGAAAATCCTGTGGAGCCCAGTTCTACTCCAACACATGTGGGGTTGCCATGAATCAGAATCAACTCCATGGCCACTGGTCTGATTGTATGAAATTTAAGCATACCTTCAGGGGAGAAAGAATCTCCTAACCCTCCAATATCTCCATGGTCTGCTCTGATGATGCCATCCACTGAATAGACCTTTATTTCTTCGGCAGCTATTTGCCCCATCACTTGGGACAGACCTCGCTTCAACTGAGTGATTCTCAGCCTTGATAGCACATTAGACAACTGGTGAGCTTTCAAATACCCTGCTGGCCAGCGTGCATCACAGTCCAATTAAATCAGACTCTTTGGCATAGGGTTTAGGCATCAGTATTTTTTTAAACCCACTCCGCATCCCCGATTCCAAAGTGCGGCCAAGACTGAGAACCTCTGTTTCAAATCTGAAATCAAAGGACAGCCAAAATCCTGCCCTCTTGTTACTTCTGGGTTTTCTCAACTATGCAGAAGTGCAGCATCCATTGTCAACTGCTTGTATTGGAGTCTCGTCTCCAGGGAAATTTACTGATACTATCTTACTTCATTACCTTGTTAATAATGAAGGATCTTTTAGGTAGTAAAAGAGGGTGATAAGAAACGAATCTCTGATACTTCTCCAACGGTAAATCCCACTGATGAATTGTGTTTGGGACCAATAATCATTTGGACTTTGATAACCTCATGGCTAAACTCTGAAGAGCCATTTGGGCTCACCTGTCAAAAATGCATTTGCATAGCATGAATTTATGAGAGGCTTTTATACATTCACTAATAACGTTAAGTGTTTTTTTAGCCTAGCTCAATTTTCTCCTGGTTCACATACTGTTCCTTGTGTTTAGTTCATTATAGATATTTTATTGATCTAATCTTTTACCAAAATGCAGTCTTTTAAACAGAACAAGGGGATACTACATGGTTTAAAATCAGGAAAAGTGTGTGTCAGGGTTGTATCCTTTCACCATACTTTAATCTGTATGCTGAGCAAATAATCCGAGAAGCTGGACTACATGAAGAAGAATGCGCCATCAGAAATGGAGGAAGACTCATTAACAATGTGCAATACGCAGGTGACACAACCTTGCTTGCTGAAGGCAAAGAGAACTTGAAACACAGGTGAAGATCAAAGACTGCAACCTTCCGTATGGATGACACCTCAACATAAAGAAAACAAAAACCCTCACAACTGGACTGATAAGCAACGTCATGATAAACAGCGGAAGTATTGAGTTGATTTCATTTTACTTGGATCCACAATCAACACTCATAGAAGCAGGAGTCAAGAAATCAAACAATGTATTGAATTGGGCAAATCTGCTGCAAAAGTCCTCTTTAAGGTTTTAAAAAGCAAAGATGTCACTTTGAGGACTAAGGTGTGCCTCACCCAAGCCATGGTATTTTCAATTGCCTCATATGCATGCATGCAAAAGCTGGACAGTGAATAAGGAAGATTGAAGAAGAATTGATGCCTTCGAATTATGATGCTGGCAAAGAATATTGAATATACCATGGACTGCCAGGAGAACGAACAAGTCTGTCTTGGAAGAAATACAGCCAGAGTGCTCCTTAGAGGCCAGGATGGCGAGACTATGTCT
>NW_004443937.1:39692332-39694200 GCF_000243295.1 Trichechus manatus latirostris | reverse complement strand
CCTTTGCCTCTTACAATGGTTTTTGCTTGAAATTTTGGATCTGAGGGCTGGAATGAGCCAGGAGATAGCATGTGATCCAGCTTCTGTCTCCTGGGAAGAATGGGAGAATTTTGTTCATCATCAACAAGAGATGTGGTCTGCCTAGAGCAGAAATGAAAACACCACACCTGAAATTTATCTTAAGTGTCACGTCTGGTGTTGTGCTGAGGCTGCTAAACATTTTCTGACTCATTACTCAAATGACTCATGCTCCGTTTAGTGGGGCAGGAATACATGGAGAAGAGGCCAGAGCCAATCGCATGAGTAAGCCACTGGCCAAAGTTCCTTGCGTTTTGTTACCTGGACTGTTAATTTGCCAGAAATTCCAAGACGTTAGTGTTTCTCTGAAGCCTGGCTGACATCAAGAGGCCACTTCTATACTCCCATGTCCCCTCAGGAGAATATGTCAGAATTTCTCCTTCTCAGAATGAAATGAGAGATTCCCAATGTTCACATCTCAAGTTCATTTCAAGCTGTAATAATAGTTTAGCTAAAGCAAGACAAAAATAAAAACAGCTGCCTAAGAGTCTGTTGGAAACCCTTTTGGCGTAGTGGTTAAGAGCTGCAGCTGCTCACCAAGAGGTCAGCAGTTTGAATCCACCAGGCACTCCTTGGGAACTCTGTGGGGCAGTTCTACCCTGTCGTATAGGGTTGCTGTGAGCTGGAATCAACTGGATGGCAACGGGTTTAAGAGCCTGTTATGACTCATGCCAACCCCATGTGTATCAGAGTAGAACTGTGCTCCATAGGGTTTTCAATGCCTGGTTTTTCAGAAGTAGATCACCAGGCCTTTCTTTTGATATGCCTCTGGGGGCAGCTGAGCATTTTAACTCTTTGTACCACCCAGGGATGCCAACGCAAGATAGACCTAATCAATTAAAAAAAAAATGCGTGTGTATAGATACATAGATATGTTTGTACATGTACTATCTTTATATAAAAAACGAAACCATTGCTATTGAGTTGGTCCTGACTCGTAGTGTTCGTAGTGACCCTATAGGACAGAGTAGAACTGCCCCATAGGGTTTCCAAGGAGCGGCTGGTGGATTTGAACTGCTGACCTCTTGGTTAGCAGCTGAGCTCTTAACCACTGCACCACCAGGGCTCCATCTGTATATAAGTATCCATATATATTATGTATGTATGTAGTTTCATGCTAACCAAACTATATCTAGTGGCTTCAAAATTTCCTGGAAACATGTCTTTCCCCAGTGCATTACCTTACACAATATATACATCATGTTTATGATCAGGAAGTTTTCCATATACAAGTATCCCTCTGCTACAAGTGGTGGGCAAAAGGGTAATTGCAGATGTGTGGAAATCAGAACCAAGAAGCTGTGACTGTGTCTCTTTAAGTAGCATTACAGGTCAGATCATGAAGCCTCCTTTCTTTTTAGGATTTTGTTTCTATTCTTGTGACTAATTTCATACCCAAAGACACGGTATATCAAAGAAGATACCTAGGAAACGCCTCCTAGGAATCAGCTCTCCCCAACAGTCAGAAAGGAAATTTGGAAATGTGCTTGTATAAATATAGCCACACGCACAGATTTCTTTGACTATCTTCAGCTGTGACAAAGTGAGACTCCTCTCGTTAAATATTTTATTTTATAGTATTGCTATAAGGATCCATAAGACTGGTTTTCTTTTTGGAGTCAGCTATTTTGTTTTATATTAACTTCTTAACTTGTTTGCTTTTAAAATCGTTTCCAAATGGCTTTCTCATGGAAAAAATGTGTTCTACATATGACAGAAATTAAATTAAATTGCTTTATTTGAGGCAAATGAAAATATGCAGGTAGTTTATAAGAATAAGATCTTTTTCC
>NW_004443937.1:39680974-39688021 GCF_000243295.1 Trichechus manatus latirostris | reverse complement strand
AATGGCACTCCACAAGGCACGCTTTCCAGCTGTGGCTGGCTGCTTTTCTAAGATTTCAGTGCTTACCTCAACTATGCCCCCTACCGGCTGGTGCTCTTCTCGCCAGAAGTAGAAAGGGTTAGTGGTACTCCGAGCTATGCTCAAAATCAGTAGGAAGAGCTAAGTTAGTCGAAGGAGGAAAAGATGGCAAAGAGGATGCAAGCATGCATGTGGCTGACAATTTGTGAGCTAAATTGCAGGCATATGTGGCTTCACTTAATTTGCTTCTCTTGTTGCCCTGCAAAGAAAGGCAAAAAGTATGAAAGCAGAAGGCAGAACAGGAGAGGGCTTGACGTGTCTTGGAGAGTTCCCTCACCCCTGGCCCTTCCTAGCTCCCCCAGCTTCTGGAATCATTTTTTAATAATGAAGTAGAACACAATAGTGAAAAGTACCCAAAAGGTAATGAATGTGCAGTGAATGATCACCGGTGGGAGAATCTTCAGTTTCCTGTCTGGAGGGAAAAAGGTCAGAATCCGAGTGATGAGAATTGTTTTGACTCCTCACCATCCAGCCTTTAAGTAACTGGGTTGACCACCTCCTCTCCCCTTCCAGAACAGTCGAGAGAAGGCGTGTCTGCTGTGTCTTCTCAGAGTTGCCCTGGATCCTGCAGGTCAGTCTGTGGCTCAGGAAGGGCAGGGACACTTACCCAGGGAACAGAAGTCTACCCTACAGGCTGTTGCAGGAGACACAGATTTCCCAGTCCTTGGTGCTATCCTTCTTATAGGACATATTTAGTTTGAAGGTTGAGGTGGGGGGAAAAGGGCAGGAGGTGGGACTGGGTGTGTAGCTGGGACACTTGTGAGCAAAGCATCTGATTTTTCTAGAAATCTAAATCTGCAAGGAGATGCGCACTTGTAGAGGGAAGGGAAGGAAAGCGTCGGAGGGAAATGGTCATAAATGTTTATGGGGCTTAGTTGGAGTGGACATGCCATCAGAGGTGTGGGAAATCCACACAGATTTGGGCAGGCCCCGTGGTCACCAGATGATTCACATGCAGGCCCTGTCAGTTACGAGCTCTGCACAATTGAGCAGATGACTTAACCTTCCCAAGCATAGGTTTTCTGGCACGAAGTCGGGTGATCCTGGTGAAGAGCTTGAGCTTTAGCTTTGGAGAGGCATGGGGGCGGTCCTGGGCCTGCCACTTGGTAGCTTTGGGGCTTGGAGAATATGTTTCACTTCTCTGAGCCTCAGTTTTATCAACCAAAAAATGGGGATAATAGAACCTACATCATAGGGATGCAAAAGGATGAAATGAATTGCTAGATGTCATGCATTCAGTACCAAGCTGTAGAGGCATGCTGTTGTTGATGGTGATTAAATAACTCCTAGTTCTAACCGACTGGTCCCAGTCTGCTCCCACTACCTCTTTTGTTTTTGTTTTGTTTTCTTTTCTTTTCTTTTCATTTTCATAGCCAGCATTAGGTTCTTTTTACACTAGGTTAGTGAAGAGACTTTTGCCTCGAGTCGAAAGAAATGATGCGGTGCATCTGACTTTCTCTCCCATTTAAAGGCTTCTATCCTTTCTATCTATGGACCATATGTTTTGCTGTATATTCTAGGACTCAGGATGGTGGGAGTTGTGCAAGGGGGTAGGGAGACACACCACAGGGTATGGGTTGCATGGAGAATACTGATGGAATTCACAGCTGGATACCAGGATGGCATGTAGATGGCGTGCGTGCTTGTGTGCATGTGCGTGTGGGTGTGTGTATGTGTGTTTGTGTGTGTTGTCTTTTTGAAAATATTGGCTGTGGACTTAAAGGCATTATGTTATCAACAGTCTTTTTCCCCTTGTGTTATTTGCAAACATGCCTAGAGGCTAGAATGTGATGATGGACATATCCAATAAACAGAATAAATATTAATTATAAAATACAGAGTGAATCTAGCCCACTGATGCTCAGCTTGGTGTAATTAAAATAAAGAGAAGGAATTCTACATATATATATGTGTTGCAGAATGCTACTTACTGCTTCTTTATATTGCTTTGGATAGAAATTGGGAATTCTACATTCTGCCCAAATACTGATTGTTAGCTTCATCAGTGGCTCTCAGTTGATTGTCTTGTGATGTTATTTTCAAGCAACCATCTTTTCGATTTCATAGAAACTAAACCGTGGAAGGGACCGACAAGATTTGTATAATCCAGAATTTTTTAATGTGAGGTCACTAAAACACTAGTCTCTTGAGATTCTTTGTCCTAAAAGAATTCTGAGATTGGAGAAATGCTGAAGATTATATCCCCCCCTTTGGGAAGCCAGTATTAATACATTTAACCTTCTGCCAAGTCCTAAAAGGAAGAAACTCATATAGTCGGATTATCCTGAGCTTTCCCAAATTTATTTGAACTTGGAATATTTTTCAAGTGACTTCTGAAAATCAGCTAATGAAAACCCCATGGATCACAAAGGTCTGATCCTCAACCGATGATAGGGGTGGTGCAGGGACCTGGCAGTATTTTGCTCTCTTGTGCACAGGATCTGGATGAAGGCGGCTAAAAAAACAACCATCATGCCTCTAAAGTCCTTCAGAACAAGTCTGGGAAACACTGCCTTGGTCCAAGCTTTCGTTTTGGAAATGAAAAGCAAAGGCCAAAGAAATGATTTGCCCAAGTTCAGTATCCAGTGGTGAGTTTCTTGGTGCCTATTCCCTTACAAATCAAACATGACTATCTTGTACTTGAGGAAGACTAAGGAAAGAGAACCCTTCTTCTAAAGGACCTTATCTAGTAGTATTTGTTAGCTTGCTGTCTGAGCTTTTTGTGTTTTGTTTTGCAAAGAACATTCTCTTTCCAGAGGGGCTCCTTAATAGCACTGCATCTTGTGTAATCACATAGCTCTATTATAATTATAATTTTATTTCTTTTGAAACCATAAGCTTTCTCTAGTCCCTCTAAAGCCTTTCTTTCTTTTCTTCCCACCCCCATCGCTTTACGCTGCAGAAATGCCACTGTCTTTTGTTCTTCGTCTTGCGCAGTACCCTAGCTGGCTGTTCCAGGGACCTGCTTTTTGCTCCCGGAGTATATGCAAATTCCTGCTCACTGTCAAATGTTCTCAAAGTCTCCTCGGAAGTCGAAAGAGTTCTGCCTAATCTACCAATGTAAGAGGAAATTAGTTGATATTAATTAATCTTTTTCCCTTGGATGACAATTTTTTCTTGATCTCAGCGTTGGTAATACATTATTCAGTGTTCTTAATAACAGCTTCTGGTTCTGCCATGTATTCACTGGAGTTATTAAGTACCCAAAGCAGCGCTCCTCGGGGTGTGCCTTCAGGATCAAAATTGCAGGTCTTGCTTGCGAGTCTTCTGTGAGTTACAGTGGCTGATAAGTGTTCTGAGAACATTGGAAAGTATGCACTCTTTCCTTCCTTCCTGGGTTGGCAGAATTTGATGTGAATTCTCTGTGGTTCAGTTTAACCCTCATTCATCTACTCTGTGTCAAAACGTAGGGTAGGCTCTTGAGATTATTCCTTAAGGTACTAGGCATTGTTTCTGCACTCGTGGAGCTC
The DNA here is from genome assembly GCF_000243295.1 of Trichechus manatus latirostris. Lineage (NCBI taxonomy): Eukaryota > Metazoa > Chordata > Mammalia > Sirenia > Trichechidae > Trichechus > Trichechus manatus. The sequence goes on along the minus strand of NW_004443937.1, from coordinate 39,684,473 downwards.
ACTGTCTGGGGAGTGAGACCAGCTTCAGTTGAACGTGGTTCAGGCGTCAGGTGCTGTATTACAGGCGTGTAGAGTGCTAAGCTCCTAAAGGAGGAAGTTCAATGGGAAAAGGTTTCACAAAGGGCAGTCCTTTCATGGTGTCTGAATGCTAAGCGGGAGCTTCTTAGAAGGGCAAGAAGCTGGTCATTACTTGAATACCTGTCTTGTAGCCTCCCGATTCTTCTTGGTCTCTGTGCACCCCAAAACACTTGGTCCCAGCTTAGATATTCTCTCACAGTATGCTATCCATGGAGATTTGTTACTGATAAGTAAAAAGTCACCATTTTAATCCAGATTATGAATGTTCCAGTGTAATTCTTTCAATAGTCTTCTCCTTCTCGTCTTCGTCAGTATGATGATCCCTGCCACCTCTTTCCTGCTTGTTACAGGCCAGCTGTGTGAGGAGCAGTGCCCACGTAATTCATTTTCCGTGTAATCCTGATGGTAACCTCATGCCCAATTGCTTCTCAAATGTGTCTGCACATTAGAAAACCTGAGAGCTCCACAAAATGCTGATGCCCGTGTCCTACCCCTGAGATGGTGATCTAATTGATCTGAGGCATAACCTGAGCTTTGGAATTTTTAAAAGATCCCCTGGTGGTGATGAGCAGATTCTAAAACTGATTGTGCTAATGGTTGTGCAAGTCGGTGACTGTACTAAAAACCATTGACTTGTGCACCGTAAGTGCGTGAGTTGGATGGTAGGTGACTCGTATCGCAATAAAGCTCACATTAAAATAAAAAAGCCCCAGGTGACTCATTGGAGAGGCATTGCCATGTACCAGAGAGGGAAACTGAGGCAGCTACCCAGGGTGGAGTAGGAACCCAGGCGGTCTGACACTGGAAGCTAGAACTTATGCTTTTCAACAATTACACCATCCTGTTGTCTTCAGGAGCAGCCCTGGTGGCAGAGTGATTAAATGCTTGCCTGCCATCCAAAAGGTCAGCGGTTCGAACCCACAGCCATTCTGCAGGAGAAAGATGTGGCAGTCTGCTTCCGTAAAGATTTATAGCCTTGGAAACCCTATGGGACAGTTCTACTCTGTCCTATATGGTCTCTGTAAGTCAGTATTGACTTGATGGCAATGGGTTTTTGGACTGTCTTCAAAGAGTCCCTGGGTGGTACAAGTGATTAGTGTGCTTGACTGTTGACCTAAAGGTTGGAGGTTCAAGTCTACCCAGAGGTGCCTTGGAAGAAGGGCCTGGTGATCTATTTCTGAAAAATCAGCTGTTGAAAACCCTGTGGAGCACAGTTCTACTCTGATGCACATAAGGTTACCATGAATCAAAATTGACTCAATGGTAACTTTTTTTTTCATTGCCTTCAAACAGAAACCTAGTTCTGCTGATCCATTACTCAAAAGGCTGTGCTTGGAGAAGTATGGATGGATTTACACCCATCTATTTACACTCTGGAGCCCTGGTGCCCCAGTGGTTAAGTGCTACGGCTGCTAACCAAAGGGTTGGAATCCACCAGCTGCTTCTTGGAAACCTTATGGGGCAGTTCTACTCTGTCCTATAGGGTCGCTACGAGTCGATTCTGACTTGATAGCGACCGGTTTATTTGTTTATTTTTTTGATCCACACTCCTTCAGCATGTCATGTTATGAATCTAATTTGCAAAATAATTGGCTTTAGGACAGGAGAAAGGACTTAGCTCCTGGGGAATAAAATCCCAGACCTCAGCCAGATTATCTTAGTACTGAAATGAGCTGAATCAGCCCTCTTTGGTGGTTGGGGGGCATCCTCAGAAGCAGATTTAAAGAAGGAGACACTGGGTATTAAAGTTATAAATTCAAAATCAACTCTTCTACATCCTGGAACCTTAAAATAGAATTCTATTTAAAAGATAACTGCCTGAAATGTTACCTTGCTGTTTGTCAACTCTCTGCTGAATTTGGTTATGAAACACATGTGAAAATAGCTCAATTGTAACAGGAGAAATGTTTGGGTTTTTGGCCACAGATAGGGAATAAGAAGGCAAGCCTTCAGTGATTGGAATGTCTGTTTTCTAGTCCTAGGAATACACAAAAGGAAGTATACTTTTGAAAGGAAAGAATGAATCTCGAGCATAATAAAAGTTCACAAATATGTTTTCTAGAAAGCTTATCCAAGGAATAAGTCCTCAAAACAGTATGGCGATTTTTCTAAGAGGTATGCTTTGTCTCGTGTATGAAGATGATCGCTGCCGACCTCTTCATGGTTATTTCTTCTTTAACTATGTGCTGCTTTTCTGAATAAAGATTGAGTTCAAAAAGATGAGCTCTGCTAAGAGCTGAAAGGAAACTCTTTAAAAATGGCCTTTATATAGAAGCTTAAAGGTTGAGTTCCACGGGGCAAGTTTAGTTCATTTTGCTTTAGTAGTAAGGTGTCAACTTTTCTTAATGTGTTGAAACATCAAGCAATTTTCAATCCATTTCTTATTGCCAAACATCAACTCTAAGAGAGTAAGTTATCTTGAATATTTGTTTGTTTTTTAGCATAGCTTTGTCTGTACTTCTCTAAAGTATTCACCTGAATTGGTTGTTTGTTTTTTAATTAATACTGATTTCCCTATTTCTCAAGTCAGTGAAATTTATTGCTTTAGTATTTTTCAAGGAAGTACGGGTGCCTGTTTGTATCTAGCAGCGAGAAGTGAACGTAGGCACTGAGTTTTGGTTTTTTCCATTAACTGAAAGAGTTTCATTTTTTGTGAAATTCTTTTATTCTGTAGTTGAACTCAGCCAGCTGACCATTCCTGATCATCAAGCCGAGGGGCTTAATGCTCCCTACGCGTCCCCAGGTCTGCACTTGGCTGCTCCTTGCCAAGTGAGACTTTTCCTTCTCAGAGGGACCTGTCGGGCCATCCTATCCCAAGCAGATGTCCCACTGCCACCCTATTGCTCTCAGCTCCATTATCCCAGTTTAGATTTCCCTAGCTTTGATAGCTGTCTGAAAATCATATTATTTTACTTGTTTAATGTACATTTCCTCCCACCATAGAAGGATGCTTGTGTGTTTTATTCACTACTATGTCCTCATAACAGTACAGGACAGTGCTTAATATTGAATAAATATTGAATAAAATGACATAGAGTAATTAATATAAGACAGATCGACTCTGAGTTCCATGATGCTGGGGCCAGTTTAATCTTGTGAGTCAGTGTATCTCCAGCACCTAGCACAGAGCCTGGCACCCGGTAGATGTTAAAGAAATGAATGAGAACTCAAGTGAAAAATAGGGAAAGAATGTGATAGAGTAATAGCCAGTGGATAAGTCAACTGACCAGGTGTTCTTTTACCAAAAGACAGGATTGTCTCCATACTTGCCCCTATCTTTTTTTTTTTTTTTAATTAAGAAAGTTTATCATCTGGACTCTTATAGTTTAGATAATAAAAAGTGGGGAGTAGTTTTTAATTAATTGATTTATTTTGTATTGTACTTCAGGTGAAGGTTTACAGAACAAATAGTTTCTCATGA
>NW_004443937.1:39655681-39679649 GCF_000243295.1 Trichechus manatus latirostris | reverse complement strand
TTTTTTTTTTTTTTTCCATTTCTGTGAGAAGAATTGGGCTATTCACCTGTCTTCTGCCCAAATGGCTGTGGCAGATATGCTCTTTTCAACAAGTTCAATAGAGGGTTTTCTTTTTCCCCCATTTCATCATCATCTGAGGCTGGATTTAAAAAAAAAAAAAAAGACTCAAAGATCCTTTGACTAGCTCTCATCCTGTCAGTAGCAGTTTGTGAAGATTTTGCTTCCCTCACTTGCTTAATCAGAGAAGGAAAGGGAGAGAAGGAGTGGACTAAAAGTGGCTGAATGTGACTTGTGTGCTGGGGGCTTTGGAAGAACAGCCCTATAGAGAGCGTGGCCTCAGGTACTGACTTTGTTCTTTGGTTCAGAGTGGGGTTGGCTATTCCATAGGTATCATCACGGCATCTGCCTGATGGGTCATTTGATCTCTAATTCCTACACATACATCATGCTTTAAAGGTGTACTGCTATGCTGGTTTGCTTTGTTTTACAACAGTAGGCTCGTATGGGATATTATAAATAAATGTTAAATTAATACTGGAGATAAAAAGTCCATTGCCGTCCAATCAATTCTGACTCATAGTGACCGTATGGGACAGGGTAGAACTGCCCCACAGGGTTTCCAAGGAGCAGCTGGTAGATTTGAACTGCTGAAGCTCTTTTGGTTAGCAGCCAAGCTCTTAACCACTGCGTCACCAGGACTCCAATACTGGAGGCAGAGACATGGAAAAGTACACTCATCAGTTATTCGTTCAACTAATGTTTATTAGGTATTGGCCATGTCCCAAGCTCTGTGCTGGCTGCTTTGTATATGAGACGTAAAATGAGAAGCTTCTTTCTCTCCTAGGTAAGGTCTTCCCTCTCTAGTCTCTATCTCTGTGTTTGTCCTTGTTTCACCCTGTCTCCGCAACTCCCTGTCTCTCCACTTTCTCTCTGTCTCTACTTCTCTGTCCCTCCCCCTTCTTGCACACACGTGCACACATACACACATACACACAATCCTTCTATCAGGAGAAGTAGCAACTACCCTGCCTGGTAACAGCCTGGCATCTATTGGACCATGACTCACATGCTAGTAGGTGGGAAGTTCATTGCCTAAAAGTGGGAAAAAAAGCTCTGCTCTGCCTTTTCTGTTGAACTTGCCCGCATTCATGAATAACAGACTCATTGGTCTCCGTACAGTAAGCAGACCAGGCCAGGTTATCGAGTATGTGACATGGAGAAGTAGACACATGTTTACAGTGCATATGAGAGGGTCTACGTCAGGAGTGTGAGCAGGGTGCTTTAACTAAGACAGAATGGCAGGAGAGCCACTGCTATATGTATGTGTGTGTGTTAGACTAATAGGTTAACACCTCATTCTTCTTAAATGGATGGAATCATTGATAGCCACGATAATGGTAGAACGTTGTCCCCAAAAGGAAGCTCCAGTTGTCTGTGCGCTGTCTTGTTTGTGCACTTCCAAACTGTGCACACTTTCTCCGTGACCGCATAGCCTGTCACAATTTATTTTTGGTGTTATTAACTGTGATCTGGAACCTTTGGAAGCCTTTGTCCTGGGATGTCTGTACTTGACTTTTCTGAACGTAATGCTTTGGCTTGTCCCCAGCAGCCTGGCATGCCCGGGAAAGAGAGGACCTCATGCCATGCTACAGACAGGTGGTTTCCATGGCCACCAACACAGGAAGACTCCAGCATCTTAGCCATAGGCTTAAGCAATTGAAGGAGAGGTTGAAAAACAGATTTGTTTAACAGTGTTTATAAGATGGCTTCACAGAGAAATGGCATAAAAGCTTTTAAGAGGAACAAGCTTGCTTCGTGGTCTAGAGCTGAGAGGTTAAACAGCTATCCCGAGATATGTAGGCTTTCCACCCTCTCAAAGGGCTAGTGGGGAAGGGGAGGTAGATATTAGCAAGCACTTGGTGAGCAAGAGACCTCTTGTGGGGCAGCTTTTGAGGATCTGAACACTGAACATCAGCGTGTGCATTGCCCTCTAAAGTGAGGGAAAGAACACCAGCAATGAAGAAATAACAAAACATTGTTAAACGAGAGACGGCTGGAAAAGTACATTGAACAAGATGGAAGGCAAGAGGGGAAAACTCAACAGCAGCAACCTGGTAAAATGTCATCAGGGACTTGAGCTGTAACTGAGAGTGCATTACAGTCAATGGGTCCTTCGTTTGTTCTCGGTGACAGTGACACATCTTTTGTAATCCTTTCTGAATGCACCCTCACAACGGGCTGATGTTTCCTTGCTTTGTGCTGCATTTCAAAGAAAAAAGTGTCCCTGGGGAAATTTTAATTGTCTCTTTATTTCTTTTTTTCCACTGATTAATTCCCTGTACAATTTGAAAATTAATACTACTGTAGATTTATGGAAGTTGCTAATTAGTAAGAAGCTTGACATTTACTAATATAAAACTATGAATAAACCCACTAATTTAAAAATTATGTCACAATCAGAATATTCCCATGGAAGCTGGAAGCCCAGAGAAAAACGTAGTCTTTAGATATTTATTAACAAGGTAATTAGTCAGAAGATTATCATAGAACATGTTATTTCAATGCTAGAAGTTTGTTATTCCTGTTCTTAATTAAAAGAGCCAAGATCCCAGAAGATACATGTGCTACAACATCCTTGGCCTGAAATGGATGAAACCATCCCAGGACCGCCATGAAAGGTTTCCTTGGAGCATTAGTCTAAAATCTAAAACTGAAATGAAAACTATGTTGTCATGTCATGCAGCAGCTCCTATTGATTGGTAATGACTACCCCAAAGGCTGTTAAGAAAATCCTGCAGGAGAACATGCCACAGTTGATTAGTGATGTCTGTCATGGGTGCAGGAGGAGGAATCTACAGCATGAATCCCAGGTGTGGGCCCTTCCTGATGTAGAAGAAACCAGGCAGTGAGGTTGCCAATAATTTTTTATTCTTTGTGTTGGTGTCAGAACTCATAGGAATTTGTGTTTAGCGAGAAAATGTTCTTACTGGACAGTGTGACAAGAGGAGTTAATACTGCTATCCTAGAATTCTAAGAGCATGCTGAGTGAAACTCTGACCTGAACCATAACATGTCTTCATTTGGCCATGTGCATGCACCACACAGGGAAGCAGGTCAGGGAGATCACAGGAGAGCAGTTCAGAATGTATTTCCCCCTTAGAGAAAAGAACTGGAACAGGGTCTACAGTGCACACCTTTGTCTTGTCTGCAGCTATTCCATGTGTGATTTCTACCAGCTTGCACTGTGGCACACAAAGGCAAGGGCTATAAAGATGACAGTGAAGTTGTGCCAACAAAGGCTCTGTCCCGGCAGGACTCTTGGGTAGAGGTCATCTAAACAAGATCATTTAAAACTAGGATAAACTTCGGGATACATTTTTGTCTTAAATCCTATGTGTAGCTTCTATGAGAAACATTGGCCTTTCCTTATATTTATTATTAACCGTTTCATGAGTAATGGGATATATGTTCGCCCACCTACATTTTCCGCCTCTCAGTTTTTTTGGGAAGTTGCTTTTCCACTTTCAGTGTGTGCTGCCACCAGACAGAAACCTATATAATGGTTTGAAGCAGAAGAAATGGGCATGTGCTGCAAATTACTGTTTTTATAAGGTATTGTATGAGGTGGTGAATCCTGTAGGGGCATATGTGTCCCAGCAACCTGCACGTGAGTCCATAGGGACATTAGTGTCTCAAGTCCAACAGGACATATGCATCCCAACAATACTACCTCCCAGAGTCCAGTGGGATATATGCATCCACCAAAGTCCAGAGGGATATGTGTGTCCCACCAATTCTACCCCCAGAGTCCAGAGGGACAAGCTCAGTTCAGACATACTTAATGATTCAGCATGTATTCCATTAAGGAAAAAAAAAAAAATTATCAACAAAAAATTTTAAGCAAAAAATAGTTAGGCAAAGATTCAAATGCATGGGTTCAAATGCCAAAGGAAAGCATTTTCAACGTTATTTTAAAAGCAACAGGCTTAAGAATACAAAGCTCCAAGATGCCACATTGGGAGAACACTTGTCATTTTCCTAGGACACGAAATCCATTTTTCAACAATATGTATACACTTAATTAGTGATTGCTTGTCAGCCTTTTAATTATTATGTTGTGTTTCTTAGCCCACTTGGCAATGAGAATTGTCATAAATTACCCTTAGCAATGCACACACTTGGGAGAGTAGTTGCCCCCCAAGTCTACATGTTTTTTTCATGTCATGGGTGAACCAAGTGAACAGATGAAAACATAGCATTTTACTTTAAGTGAAAGTTTACAATTCAAGTTAGTGTCTCATACAAAAATTTATACATACATTGTTATGTGACCCTAGTTGCTTTCCCTATACTGTGACAGCACACTTCTCCTTTCCACCTCGGATTTTCCCTGTCCATTCAACCAGCTCCTGACCCTCTCTGCCCTCTCATCTCACCTGTGGACAGGAGCTGCCCATTTAGACTCACGTATCTACTTAAGCTCAGAAGCACACTCTTCACGAGTATCATTTTATGTCCCACAGTCCAGTCTAATCTTTGTCTGAAGAGTTGGCCTCGGGAATGGTTATAGTTTTGGGCTAACAGAGAGTCCGGGGTCATGTCTTCCACAGTCCCTCCAGTCTCAATCAAACCATTAAGCCTGGTCTTTTTACTAGAATTTGAGTTCTGCACCCCACTTTTCTTCTGCTCCATCAGGGACTCTCTGTTGTTTTCCCTGTCAGGGCGATCATTGATAGTATCGGGGCACCATCTAGTTCTTCTCGTCTCAGGCTGATGGAGTCTCTGGTTTATGTGGCTCCTTTTGTCTCTTGGGCTAATGTTTTCCTTGTGTCTTTGGTGTTATTCATTCTCCTTTGCTCCTGGCGGGTTGGGACCAACTGATGCTTCTTAGATGACCACTTACAAGCTTTAAGACCCCAGGTGCCACTCACCAAAGTGGGGTGCAGAACATTTTCTTAATAAACTTTGTAATGCCAGTTGACCTAGATGTCCCCTGAAACCATGGTCCCCAGGCCTCCACTCCTGCTACTCTGTCCCTCGAAGTGTTTTGTTGTATTCAGGAAACAGCTTTTGGTTTAGCCTAGTTGTCCTGCCTTCCCCTGTAGTTTGTGTTGTCCTTCCCTTCACCTAATACAGTTCTTGTCTACTATCTAGTTAGTGAATATGCCTCTCCCTCCCTCCCCACCCTTGTAACCATCAAAGAATGTTTTCTTCTATGTTTAAACCTTTTCTTGAGTTCTTCTAATGGTGGTTTTATACAATATTTGTCCTTTTGCGACGGACTGAATTCACTCAGCATAATGCTTTCCAGATTCCTCCATGTTATGTTTCATGGATTCATTGTGGTTCTTTATTGTTGCATAGTATTCCATTGTATGAATATACCATAATTTGAAAACAGAGCACTTTAGAGAGCTAAGGAGAGCTTGGCCATGCCCTTGGCCTGTCCATTGACCCTGAGAGAACGGGCAGGGCCACCTTGGGGGTTCTGCATGATCTCTTTCCAACTCCAGAAAACCAGACAGATGGACTCCATGGGCAGCAACAATAGTGTAGTTGAAAATTAATTCCTTTCCTGACATTCACGTCTTTTTCTTTGGTCTTCCTGCCGTCTCCTCTGCTCAGGCACCTGGATATAGATGTTTGGAGTGATCATTTACATTAAAAAAGAGAAGTACAGCTATTGATTGGGTGGGCAGAAGATCTTTCTTAACATTGCTGGAGGTAGAGAGGAGGCTTGGGTACAAATCTCAGCTCCACCCTCACTGTGTGAGCTTGAGCAAGTGACTGTGTGCTCTGCGCTTCCTCTTCTGTGAAATCAGGATGATGAAAATGCCTACCTTACGAAGCTATTGAGAGGATTAAGTGATACATTTACATAAAGCATGTAGATTAATGCCAGGTCTATAGTAAGGGCTGCAGGAATATTAGCTCTTGTTATCAGTATGGAGCCCTGGTGGTGAAGTGGTTAAGAGCTTGGCTGCTCACCAAAAGGTCAGCAGTTCGAATCGACCAGCCCCTCCTTGGAAACCCTATGGGGCAGTTCTACTCTGTCTGATAAGGTTGCTGAGTCAGAATGTACTCGACAACAATGGTTTTGGTTTTGTTTGTTTTTTTGCTATCAGTAGGATTAACACATGCCAAATTTAAATAAGTTATTGCACAAGTTTTCTGTCTCTACATCAGGGATGTCAGTGAGAGGTGTTCTTTCTGGCATGTTATGTGTCAGTGCTGATCCCCAAGTACTGATTTTAGATGTGGTTTCTCTTAGCTTTATACAAGAGAGCCTCCGGTAGCCCTACCCTATGTCCAGGAATTCCTAGACCATGTTCAATGTGGTGGTCATTGTGGATATGAGGAAGCAGCCACAGGGGATGCAGGCAGAGTTGCACGCATAGGTGATGCCACCACTCCTCATCTCTGCCATTGGCCTCTATCACCTCCCAGGTATTGCCATTCCCTAGAACCCACCCAGGTCCTCAATGGGCCTTGCTCTTCTCTTAGCAGTGCTTGATGGCTGCTTTCATATATTGAGAAGAGCTTTGGGATCTTAGCTAACGGGTGACCTCAATCAAGTCATCTGACTTCTCTAGGTTTTGTTGTCACCAGTAACTACTGTGCAGACTGTTGAGATTTAAATGAGCCAATGCAGGAGAAGTGCCTAACGTAGGACCCAGCACACAGGAGCATTCAGTCAAAACTTGTGTGTTGTCAGTGGTGTAAGACTCTTGCTGCAGTGAAAGGATATGAAGTCCAGGAAGAGATGGATGTGGGGTCAGTCCCATTTTCCCTCATTAACTGTAAAGACTTTGTTGTCATAGCTTGAGGGAGGACCAGCTGATTCTTCATCCTTTGTCTTTCTGCCTCCTATGGATCCAGGTCTGTCTTTCCTAGGTGCTCAGAAAGCTTTATAGATGTCGATTAATATTTGTCCAGCACCTCTTGTGTTTGAGCAATGTGCTGGACACCGTCGGAGAGAGCAGAGAAAGTTTGGACGCAGATAGAACACCCATATAACTGTAAGGACCTTATTGTTCTTTTGCGGTTAGGAGGAGATCAAAAGTAGTGGTAGGAAAATGACCAGTTAATGTTCCCTTTGAGAATTCTCAGCTCCAGTAAGCCCTTTTACAAGTGAAGAGGAGGACAAGGAAGAATGAAACAGTATGGTATTATTATAAGGGAGGCAGTAGCCAGTATGCAAATGAGTATGACCACACAGGAAAGCTGTTCTGAGTTAGTGTGAATCATAAGACCAAAGTTAATGCATAATAGACACCCTGCAAACTCCAGCTGTCCTGCAGAAGCTTGCCTGTAGACAGAAACGTCCCACCTGGCCTGAACAATAGAACCACATGACGGGATTCAGGTGTGGGTCTCAGTCTGCTTGCTCGTTAGTGTTCAATGATGCTCCCCAGTTAGGCAGCTGGGGAGCCTCATTACTGTTCATAAGAGTAAGCTAATAATTAAGAGTTCTGAATTTCCAAAATGGTGACAAATAGAATGAAGAGGTAATGAGATGGGTAGGGATGGAGATCCCCCGATGAGTGCCTATCACGGTGAGAGGATAGGGAAATGAAAAAACGAAGAGGAAAAAATGCCATCGTCACTCCAAGAACTCCTCAGCAATACCCATCGGGAAGGCATTTGTCAAGCAGTGGAAAGGCAAAACTACCCTGGATGGAGTCCTGCATAATGCTGCGTTGCAAAAGCCCTGACGGTAGAAGAAGGGCCAAGACTTGACTTCTTTCAAATTCATGTTTTACATTATTCTGTTGTCTTCTGGTAGCCAAGTGTGCAGAAGTGGGGAAGCACTGTTCTGAGACCTTGTGAGTGAGAGCCTTTCTTGATTATCTGCTGCTGTAGTCAGATCTGTCCATGTTGGTTCCAATGAAGACATGGCATAGAGGCCATAGTTTGAGTTTTTATGATTTTATTTAACCGATGTCTTCTGAGCACCTGTGAGGAAATCAATGGCTGCATGGTCTGAGATGGCCTTGGATTCAATGCCTTGGATTTGGGTTTCATTATCTTCTACCGGGGTTATCCGTATGCTCTTGAGCAGGATTGATGGAGATTGTTCAACGCAGAGTTCTAAACTTGTCCCATTACTCAGTTGTACCACCTGTAGCACACTGAATTAATAGATGTAGCAGTCATGTAATTATCTTGTGAATAGCACAATTATATTGGAAGAAATTGCTGAATATGGAGAACACCTAAAATAGAAGTAAGTTTAAAGATTATGAGTGACATGTAGCTATAATGGAAACCATAATTAGCTTTACTACTCTGTTTTAGCAAAAACCCATGAGCGGCATTGCTTTGTGACAAAAATCCTGACATATTACATTAGTCAAAAAATGGTGGAATCATTCTTCTTGTGAGCAGAGATAGTACCCGTTGTCTTATATTCATTTGTGGTGGGAGCTTTAATATCGTCAATGTTGATGTTTACAGTGTAACACAATTTGGTAATTTTGCTCTGATGCTCCTTCATTTTATTTTATTTTATTTTTTTGTAGTTTTTATTAATATGCATGAAGCCTTAAAGAAAAGAAAGTAAGAGACCCAGGTGTCTCAACCTTTGTTGCGCACTGATAGAGGGACGCTAACATATGGTTGTTTCCGGGAGATCACAGTTGATCTGGATTTACTAGAGAAGCCTTTCAGAGCCGGTTCTTAGTAATGTCCTCACACATTTGCAGTGTCGTCATCCAGCCTGTGGATATGGACATTGGTGGGTCTTTTATGATTGTGTAAAGAGTATGGTGTAAGTGGGAATTCAATAGATAATGTTACAACAGTTTGGTTGCTCCGGAAGGGTACATGATATTAAGGTGATTCCCAGCTTGTGATTCTCTTCTGTGAGGATTGTTTTAATATCATAACCTGTAACATCCCCCATAGGCTGTTACAGTCCGTATGAAGGCATGGTTTGGATTATTTTCACTGTTAAGGTGAATCTCTTAGCCTCCATCACGCTGGAAAGCCATGCTATACTTTGTCCTTCAGTTTAGAAATCTGGTCTCTTTTAATCCAGGCTTCTGTCTTTTCAACCTGAGAGAGTTATCAGCAAACACCGGGTATTTATTTTATCAATGGCTGGAGGCATATGGTGCTGGTATTACAGACCTTCACCATCTGTATTTAGTTTGGCAGGAAATACTTGTTAACATGACATTATAAGTACTTTTTAATTGTATATATTTTTGCCCGTATACTACTGTTTAATATTCAAGATCAGAGTTGAAGGATAAAACACACAGAAGTCATCCATTCACCCCATGCATATTTCTTTCTTCAGTCGTGATAAATATATATATATATATATTCACCATTTCAACATTTTTTACGTGCACAATTCAGTGACGTTAATTATGCTTATCGTGTTGTGTAACCATCACCACTGAACGTTTCCAAATTTTCTCATCACCCTTAACAGAAGCTCAGTGCCCCCTAAGCAGTGACTCTCAATCTCCCCCTCCCTCCAGCCCCTGGTAATCACTAGTGAATGTTGGTCTCTATACACTTGCCTGTTCCAGATACTTTGTATAAGTGGGATCATACAGTATGTGTCCTTCTGTGACTGACTTATTTCAGTCAGCATAATATTTTCTGTATCTTTCTTACTCGATAAGAAGAAATTTAAGAATCAGTGGTTTTTGCAGGTGAACTTTTTATAAAGAAACTGTCTCCAAAGGGTTACTGGGAGAAGGGGGTTAGTGATTCTCGTTACCCACAGATGCTTGAAAATGGTCCCTTCAAGTAGATTGTCAGGGCATAGTCATGGAAGTGTGCAGAAAAGACAGAATTGACTCAAAACCCTTTTTCCCAGAGGAAAATCATCATCAATTTCCAGATTTCTCCTGTACACACATATGTTGTTAGTTGTTGTCAAGTCGATTCTGACTTGTGGCGACCCCACGTGTGCCCCATAGGGCCTGCAAGGCTGTGACCTTTCGGAAGCAGATCACCAGGCCTGTCTTCCAAGGTGCCTCTCGGTGGGTTCGAACTGCCAACCTTTTGGCTAGTAGTCGAGTGCTTAACCTTTCACACCATCCCGGGACTCCATGTACATTTGTATACACACACAAATGATTTCAAAATATTATTTGTATGTGCACTCACTATTCTTTGAAAACAAATATGAGATTATTATAAATATAAGTAGGTTAAACCCAAAAGCCATACCTGTTGCCATCAAGTCGATTCCAACTCATAGCGACCCTATAGGACTGAGTAGATCTGCCCCATAGGGTTTCCAAGGAACGGCTGGTGGATTCCAACTGCTGACCTTTTCCTTAGCAGCCAAGCTCTTAACCGGTATGCCCCCAGGGCTCCAAACAGAAGGTTATGTCTTCCTGATTTGTCTTTCCTTGTCTCATTAGTGGAGTTAGCTACAAAGGAGATGTCACTTTGAGGGGTGGGGTGGCAAGAATGTAATTGGTCCAAAAAGCTCTAAGTTAGTACAAGCAGAAGGTGTAAATACTTGTCAGGAAGTTGGCAATGAACAGGCAGGAGTAAGGGGTTATTAACCATCACTACACATTACAATTACTGTGGGAACTCTTAAAAACAAAAATAAACAAACAAATAAAAAATACTGATACCCAAGTCTCAGCCAAACAAATTAAAATATCTGGGTGGGGTGTAGGTGAGCATATGGAGAAGCTGGAACCCTCATATATTGTTGATGGGAATGTAAAATGGTGCAGCCACTTAGGAAAACAGTTTAGCGGTTTTTCAAAAAGTTACAGAGTTGTCATATGACCCAGCAATTCTACTCCTATGTATATACTGAAGAGAACTGAAAACATGTCCACACAAAAACTTGTACATGAATGTTCATAGTAGCTTTATTTATAGTAACCAAGAAGTGAAAATAACCCAAATGTCCATTGCCTGGTGAATGGATAAACAAAAGGTAATCTATCCATGCAATGAGTATCATTCGGCCATAAAAAGAAATGAAGTACTGATACATGCTACAGCATAGATGAAACTTGAGAACATTATGGTAAGTGAAGGAAGCTAGACACAAAAGGACAAGTATTGTGTGATTTCGTCTGTATGAAATGTCCAGAATAGGCAAATTCATAGAGGAAACAAAGTGGATGAATGGTTGAGAGGACTAAGACAAGGGAGGGAATGGGGAGCGGCTGCTAATGAGTATGGGACTGCTTTCTGAGGTGATGAAAATATTCTCAAAGTCATCAGTGGTGATGACTGCACAACTTTGTGATGTTCTGAAAACTACTGAATTGTACACATTACAAGGTTTGTGAATTATATCTCAATTAAAAGAAAATCTTAACGTAAAACAAGTATCTGGCAGTGGGTCTGGGCATTTTTTTTTTTAGCTGCTGAGATGATTTTAATGTAGAACAGTGAAGATCTTTTTAAAAACGATCAGATTTGAGCACTGAGCGCTCTGTAGCTTAACATTTCTGTCATCTTGAGCTTCTCCTCACTGATTGAATGAAACACCAAGCAAGGCATTCCGTGATCTGGTCTCTACCCATCCCCTCGCCTGTCTGCCTGCCCTGTTCTCAGACTTCTCCACAACACTCTACTCTCCTTTCCTCTAGACTCTAAGCTCATCCTTGCCTTGGCACTTGCTGATTTCTCCATCTGGAACCTTCTGCCCTAAGATACTCACACACTTTTCTCATCATTTAAGTCTCAGCTTAAATATTAGGTACCCTTTCCATCGATAACCAAACCAACCACTTCCCCTCCAACTTGTTTCCTATTCTTGCATTTTGATTATTTCCTTCAAGTCACAATCGGAAATAACCTTGCTTGGTGACTTTTTTGTGGTCTCCATTACTTACAGTTGCTCCTCACCCTGCACCAAGAAGGCTCCCTAAGGTAGGATCCTGGTCCATCTTGTTCACCACTAGAATAGTTTTTGAGTGTGTAATAAATATTTGTTGAGTAAATAAATAAATGACTAGAGTTTGATGAGCAACTACTTCAAAGGAAGATGATTTAAGTGTTGGCAGATCCTGAGCATCTTTGCGGTGAAGGGGAGGGAACCTGTGAAAAGTGAGGTTAAAGATGCAAAACAAGAAAAAGTTGCAAAAAAATATATATGTAAGTGGTGGGGCAGGGGGAAGGAAAAGTAACTGATGAACTGAAATCGTTTTTTTTTTTTTTTTTGCTGGTTAGCATTTTTTAGCAGTAAAGTATTTTTAGATGAAGGTTTACAGAACAAACTAGCTTCTCATTAAATAGTACACATATTGTTTGATGACATTGGTTAACAACCCCTGACATGCCAACACTCTCCCTTCTTGACCTTGGGTTCCCTATTACCAGCTTTCCTGTCCCCTCCTGCCTTCTAGTCCTCGCCCCTGGGCTGGTGTGCCCCTTTGGTCTTGTTTTGTTTTATGGGTCTGTCTAATCTTTGGTTGAAGGGTGAACTTCAGGAGTGACTTCATTACTGAACTAAAAGGGGGTCTGGGGGCCATACTCTCGGGGTTTCTCCAGTCTCTGTCAGACCAGTAAGTCTGGTCTTTTTTTGTGAGTTAGAATTTTGTTCTGCATTTTCCCCCAGCTCTGTCTGGGACCCTCAATTGTGATCCCTGTCAGAGCAGTCGGTGGTGGTAGCCGGGTACCATCTAGTTGTACTGGACTCAGTCTGGTGGAGGCCATGGTAGAGTTGTGGTCCATTAGTCCTCTGGACTAATCTTTCTATTGTATCTTCAGTTTTCTTCATTCTCCCTTGCTCCCAAAGGCGTGAGACCAGTGGTGAACTGAAATCTTGAAATAGCAGTGGGAATTTTGAAATACCTACATGTTTTCTGCTTATAAATAGCTAAACTTCAGGATTTTCTTTGACCTATTAACAATTGAAAATTTTTCTTTAGTGACACCATAGGTTGATGACTTAATATACTTTACTAAAATTTTTTTCCCTTTGTATAAAAATATTACAAGTACACTTTTGTTTGCTTAAATTCTGAGACATTTCAGGCTGTCTTCTCTTTCTCTTTGTTCTACTTGTCATTTGTCACTTTTTTGTGGAATATTGTTTCTGTGTGATTTTGATATATGCCTGTAGCTTTCAAATGTTTTACAAGTTATATGAACCTAAATGCACATCTCCAACACTGCATTTGTATGCATTGATTGTTTTCCAAGGCATCAATAAAATATGTTTGAGAACCCAGCCAGCTGAGAGTGTGTTGCTCCTCAGTTAGATGACAGGTTATTCTTCCGTTAAGGTTAGTCTTGGGAACCACAGGCCAGCAGCTTTTCAAGTTTATTTGCATTTTTGGTTAACATTTGAGCCCCCTGTTTTTTAAATGAAGTTAATTGAAATAGAAACATGTTCCTCAGTTGGTGGAAGTATCTGGAGTCATTTGCAGTATGGCTTCTTCTAATGTCCCCAAAATATGTTGATGCATTTTAGGGTTTGTCTAGGTTCCTACTGTTTGCAGAATCATGTCAGTGTATAAAAATAGATTATTTTTAGAGTGAATATTACCGCCCCCAGTAATAATGGAAGAACACCTTTATTTTTTATCCAGTTAAAAGGGAATACAAGTTTTGTATTCTTTCATCCAAAACAATAGTATTTCTTTTCTTTTTCATCATGTCCCGCTTCCTGGTTTTTCGTGGCCCATTGTTTCAGCTAAGGCATTTGGAAGAAGTCATTTCTCCCTATATTATATTCCTGAATAATGATATATTTTTATTAGAGAGTTGGAGAATCAGAGAATTACTAGTGTTGGCAAAGTTATAGGATAATGGGCCTTCTCCCTATGCTATTGTTGAATGTAAATTTTTGGAAAACTTTCCTTTCCTGAGAGATATTTAGCAATACACATCACTAACCTTGACTATATGAAGAAGAACGTGGCATCAGAATTGGAGGAAGACTCATTAACAACCTGCGTTATGCAGATGAGACAACCTTGCTTGCTGAAAGTGAAGGGGACTTGAAGCACTTACTGATGAAGATCAAAGACTACAGCCTTCAATATGGATTACACCTCAACATAAAGAAAGCAAAACACCTCACAAATGGACCAGTAAGCAACATCATGATAAATGGAGAAAAGATTGAAGTTGCCAAGGATTTCATTTTACTTGGATCCACAGTCAACGCCCATGGAAGCAGCCGTCAAGAAATCAAAAGACACATTGCATTAGGCAAATCTGCTGCAAAAGACCTCTTTAAAGTGTTCAAAAGCAAAGATGTCACTTTGAGGACAAAGGTGCACCTGACCCAAGCCATGGTGTTTTCAGTCGCCTCATCTGCATGCGAAAGCTGGACAATGAATAAAGAAGATTGAAGAAGAACTGATGCCTTTGAGTTGTGGTGTTGGCGAAGAATATTGACTATACCATGGACTGCCAAAAGAATGAACACATCTGTCTTGGAAGAAGTACAGCCAGAATGCTCCTTAGAAGCAAGGATGATGAGACTTTGTCTCACATACTTTGGGCATGTTATCAGGAGGAACCACTCCCTGGAGAGGGACATTGTGCTTGGTAAAGTGGAGGGTCAGCAAAAAAGAGGAAGACCCTGAACGAGATGGATTGACACAGTGGCTGCAACAATGGGCTCAAGCATAACAAAGATTGTGAGGATGGCTCAGGACTGGCCAATGTTTTGTTCTGTTGTACGTAGGATCGCTATGAGTCAGAACTGATTCGACATCACCCAACAACAACAACATTACTAGGTTTGAAGGTTCGATATCCTTTGAACGTGGTGATTCTAAAATCTAGAAACTGATGCATGAGAAATAATCATGGGATACATAGAGGCTTTGATATATTAAGTACCTTCCTCATAAGATTGCAAAGACGATTAAGGAAGTTACCATATATAAATTGCTTAGCATGATGAAAGCACTAAGTAAGTATTAGCTGTTATTTCTGTTATTTAATTAGATTCTGGTTTTAAACTCTAATATGGACAGGTTGGCTATCAACTAATGGCAGACAGTGCCAAATATATGGTTTTATTTATTTCTAATTTATTTAACAAAAAAATTGCATACTGTTATGTGTAACAAGCACTATTCTAAGCAATTTACCAGCATTAAGTTATGTATTAGTTGGCAATTGACAATTATTTATTTACTGAATGAAATTTGGCAATACCTTTTGCCAGAGTAAAATACTAACACCAACAAGATGACTGCTGTTGTTGTTGTTAGGTGCTGTCAAGTTGATTCTGATTCATAGTGATCCTATGTGACAGAGTAGAACTAGCCACAGAGTTTTCTAGGCTGTAATCTTTCTGGGAGCAGATTGCCAGATCTTTTCTCCCTAAAGCCGTGGGTAGGTTTGAATAGCCAACCTTTCAGTTAGTAGCTGAGTGCTTAAATGTTGTTCCACCAGGGCTTCTTATAGGATGACTTCTTATAGGATGACAAAATATGTTAAATGAATAATTACAGATTCTATTTTTCTAGTCTGTTGAAAAGAATATGAATTTCTACCAATAAAATTTAAAACATATAAAAAGGATATATGGCTATAATATTGATGCTAGGGAAAAAAATCTTAAGTAAATCAGAAACCATTAAGTAAATTGTAACGATTATCAAAACTTAGTCCTCCCCACAATAAAAATGAAGATGTCCAGACAGTTTTACAAGGGAATTTTATTTAATTCTCAAAAACCCAAGAAACAGAAAATTCCTGTTTATACAACTTGTTCTAGAGCAAAGAAAAGAAGGCAGCTTATTAAATTTGATTTTAATGACAAAAATTAGGTAAATTTTACTAAAAAATACATAATTTCTGATCAGCTTCGCTTAGAAGATTGAAAAACTCTAGGAATCAAATCTAGCAATGTATTAAAAAAGAATGTGTTGTAATTAAGTTTAATTAACCACAAAAATGCAAGGATGGTTCAATGTTTGAAAAAAATCTCTTATTGTAATTTATCACCTTAATGACAAAGGACAAGAAATTCCGTGGTCAATATTATAGAAAAGCATTTAATAAAATTAAGTCTTTTTCTCTTTTTAAATTGAATCAACTCTTAGCAAACAAGGAATAGAAGATATATATATATTTTTTTACTTGTAAAGGCTTTCTACTAGAAAGCTACAGCAGATATCGTTCATAATCAAAAAACAAAACTTTTAACTCGTTCCTTTTAAGATTGGGAATGAGACAAGGATGCCTGTGTTATTTCTGCTTCCTAGCATTTTACCAGATACTGACCAATGCAGTAAGACAAGCACACACACAGTATAAGAAATGAAATGAAGACATAATTGTCATATTTCTAAGTAAAACCATTTGTATAGAAAATCGAAGAGAATCAGCAGAAACTACTAACAGCAGTACAAGAGTTTGGTGAGGTTCCCAGCTGTAAGAGCAACATATAAAAATCAATAGCTTCCTCTGTATTGGAGTAATCAATTACAGACTATCATGATAGTAAGATACCATTTATAATAGCGACATAAACTAAAAGCTATCTAGGAATAAATCTAAGAAAGAATACATAAAACATGTAAGGGAAATTTAAAACTATTGCAAGAGTTTTATGATAGTACTATAGAGCATAAATGTGGATTAGAAATGGCTTGATTGAATATCATGAAGATGTCAAATTTCCCGGTTAAAATTCAGTGTAATTTTAATCAACATCTGAGCAAGAACGTTTTTGAAGGAGCAGAGTTGGGTCTAAAATCTAAATGGAAAAATAAAGAAAAACAAAGAGGGAACCTCGTTCTGCAAGGCATTGACAGTCGACAGCAGAAGTTGGCAAAGTATGGCCTACAAGCCAAATCCGGGCTGCAGCCTATTTCTTGTAAATACAATTTTATTGGGACGCAGACACACCCATTCATTTATGAATTGTCTATGGCTGCTTTCAAGCTGCGATGGCAGAGTTGAGTAATTTGTACAGAGACCGTGTGGTCCACTGGCTGTGGTCCTTTAAAGAAAAAAAAATTGGCAACCTCTGTTCTACAGCAACTGGCGTAGAATCAGAACAGAACAGACTGGAGCCCAGACTCTTTCCTATGTACATATGGGAACTTGGTGTAGTCGTTTTCAGCAAATAGTGACGGGAAGGTTGGCTCTCAAATGGAGGAAAATGAAACTGTTTCTGTACTTTATACATTAAACAAAGCTCCACGTGGGTTAAATATCTAACTCTTAAGGGTAAATATAAAGTTGATGATAGGAGAAAATACAGGAATATATTTTTGTAACTTTATGGTACAGAAGGATTTGTTACATTAGGCACACAGAGCAAAAAAACATAAAAAATGATGAATTTGAATTTATCAAAATGATTTTTGTTTAATGGAGGACACGATAGAAAAATTAACATATGGTGAAAGGTAATTGTAATGTTTAATAGACCAAGATCAATATTTAGAATATACAAGGGAATCTGTAAAATGAGAATCTAAAAGGGAGGGAACCAATAGAAAACAAGGCAAATTATATGAATTGACAATTCACAGAAAGAGAAGTGTGCACACACATGGACACACATCACTATTAGAAGCATTAAAATTAAGGTAAAATTTTTTACCTATCATATCAACAAGAACTAGTAAGTCAGATGATATCAAGTGCTAGCAAGGATGTGGGAAAATAGAAATCCTCTCATATTGCTGCTGGAAATGTAACTGGTACATGTATTTTAGAAAAATTAAGTATGTGTATAACCACCATCCATCCATCCGTTTGTCCTACTGTGGTGGCTTGTCTGTTGCTATGATACTGGAAGCCATGCCACCAGTATTTCAAATACCATTAGAGTCACCCATGGTGGACAGGTTTCAGTGGAGCTTCCAGACTAAGACAAACTAGGTAGAAAGGCCTGGTGATTTACTTCCCAAAATTAGCCAACAAAAACCTTATGGATCGAAATAGAAAATTGTCCTATATAATGCTGGAAGGTGAGCCCCCTAGGTTGGACGGCACCCAAAATACACAGCTCCCGCAACAGTGGACTCAAGCATACCAATATTTGTGAAGATGGCCTGGACCGGTCAATGTTTCATTCTGTATCCATAAGGTTGCCATGAGTCAGAACCAACTCAACGGCAACTAGTAACAACATAACCTGAAACACAGTGATGGAACTCTAGCATGAATACCTAGGGAAATATATTCAAGGATGGTCATCGGAGTGGTATTTGTAGTGATAGACTGGAATCAATCTACCTCTTAGGCACTAGAGGAATGGATGAGAAAAATCACAATGGAATGCAGTGAGAAAGAATAAGCAATGATAAGTAGTGAACTAGATGTATTTTTGGCAACATAGGTGAAGCTATAAAACAATGTAAGAGAAAAAGGCAGAATAGATTTAAAGCATAATATGATTTATGTAAACATTGAAGACCACGTGTAAGAGCTCTATATGTTTTTGACCTATAGAAATAGAAGTAAACAGACACGTAATGAGGATTATACACATTACATTAACTGTGAAAAGGTGAGCCCCTGTGGTGGGAGGGGAGGGAATGGAACTGGGCATCAGGTATAAAGGGGAAATGATAATATAAAGAAGAAAACTGAAAAAAACAAAGAGCCTTTCAGGAACCCTGATAGTAGGAGCCCATAAACTAGAGCCTATCCTTCCATCAGTTTTGTGCTCTTATCCTTTAGGGGAAACAAATCCCTTCTGGGATTGTGAGATCCAGGTGCTCAAACAATGTCATCAGTCCTGGGTCTTTCTGTCTTGGCTGTGCTTGCCTCACTGTTGGCTCGAATATCAGGCAAACTCTTTTTAGTATAACTGTTTTGGATTGAACTGTGACCCCCCAAAATGTGTGTCAGCTTGTCTAGGCCATGATTCCCAGTATTGTGTGATTGTCCACCATTTTGTGATCTGATGTGATTATCCTACGTGCTGTGAATCCTAACCTCTATGATGTTAATGAGGCAGGATTAGAGGCAGTTATATTAACGAGGCAGGACTCAATCTACAGGATTAGCTTGTATCTTGAGTTAATCTCTTTTGAGATATAAAAGAGAGAATTGAGCAGAGAAGAGAAGGACATCATTACCTCTAAGCAAGAAGAGCCAGGAGTAGAGATTGTCCTTTGGACTCAGGATTCCTGTGCTGAGAAGCTCCTAGACCAGGGGAAGATTGATGACAAGGACCTTCCCCCAGAGCTGACAGAGAGAGAAAGACTTCTGCTGGAAGAGGCGCCCTGAATTCAGACTTCTGGCTCCCTAAACTGAGGGAATAAATTTCTGTTTATTAAATCCATCCACTTGTGATATTTCTGTTACAGCAGCATTAGATAATTAAGATAGTAATCTCTAGCTGTTCCAGGTTCATGTCCTACCAGCTTGGTAAACGTACCAGAAAGAAAGACCCTTCACCCCCATAGGGTTAGTAATAATCCTCTGACCACCATCCTTGCCTTTGATTGGCTCATCGTGTGTCCAGTGCCCACTCCTGAATCAGTCTCTGTGATGGTATACTGAGGGTGTCACTTGCCCATCCCTAGAACCAGGCAGTAGGAATAGCCCCACGTATAGCATATGGTGGAGTAATTGCCCAAAGAAAAATTGAAGTGTTAAGGTCAGAATTACAGGGAATGGATTCTAGGGAGGCAAAACCACAGATAGCTGCTGGTGACTTGAATCAATGGTGTTTGTAGAAATGTCAAAATGCTATTCCATGTTTATCCTAGAAAAAGAAAAACTGGGGAAAATGAAAAATGATTACCTCCAAATATCTGAAGCATTGCCAGTTGCATTGTACTTTCATAGGGCCCTGAGGAATAAATCCATGACAAACAGATGGACTTGGTATGGAGAGAAACTGTGTAATGGCTGGAGTCAACTCTCTTGGGAGGAATGGTTATTACTCTATCCATTGCTGGGCATGTTCAAGCATAGGCTAGCCAGCTACTTGGCAGGGATTCTCTAGGGAAGGGCCCATGGATTGGGAGGATAATCGGGTTAGGTCAGGTTCTAAATCCCCTGCTTTTTTTTTTTTTTTTAATTGTGCTTTAGATGAAGGTTTACAGAGCAAACAGTTTCTCATTGAACAGTCAGTATGATTCAGTGACATCGATTACATTCTTCTAGTTGTGCTGCTATTCTCACTATCCTTTTCCAAATTATTCCATCACCATTATCTTCAACTCACTGCCCCCTAGGCTTCCCATCAAACCTTTTGAGTTGCTGTTGTCAGTTTGATCTCACATAGATAATTCTTTTTTTTTTTGTACTTAAATGAAGGTTCACAAAACAAATAGTTTCTCATTAAACAGTTAGTACACATATTGCCCTGTGACAATGGTTAACAACCCCATGACGTGTCATGGACAGCTTATTAAACACAGACTGCTGGGCCCTTCTCCCAGAGTTGTGAGTTCAGTAGGTCTGGGGTGGGCCTGAGAATTTGCATTTCTAACAAGTTCTCAAGTGATGCTGATGTTGCTGATCCAGGGATCAACATCTCACCAGTGTGAGAACCAATGTGTTAGATAATTTTTGGCATCTTTACTGACCCTGTATTTTTATGAGATAGTTGTACATGTTCTTAAAAACCGGTATCTGTGTCATTAAGGCGCACTTTCTGTCTTATTTCTTTACTACCTGTTATGTGTCAAGTCCTGGCTAATAGATGACATTTGAGTAGCCTTCTGTGTGTGTGTGTGTGTGTGTGTGTGTGTGCCGTTGAGAACATTAGAATAGTTTAACAACTTCAGGCTTTGGAGGCGAATTTTTTCTTTATAAAATAGCCAGCCATTTTCTGACTTGACATTTTTTATAATCCTGTTGCTGTTTTTCCATGGATTGATCTATTTTCTTCAGTTGGGTGGTAAGGTGGTTCCCGATTTAGAAAAATGAAGTGATCTCCCAGACAGGGTGAGTCTCAGTCATTCAGAAAAGAGCTTTGTCATATATAGGCATCTGACTGATGGAAAATTATTCCTTGTGGTCTGGATATCAAATGGATTTGGGTCACCCTAGATGCCAAGTGCCACATCTCGCTCCATCCCCCTCTCTGACTTTCCCCAGAAAGTCATATGCGGAGCACTTCGCATAGCTTGCCGCATTCTGACTGTGTGTCAACCACGGATTGTTCTTGTCTTGAACTCTGTTTTTCCCCTTTCCCCTTTTTCTCATTTCTTTTCTCTTTGAATTTGGACGTTGTACTATAATAGTTCCCTAGGAATGCTCATATGCGTTTGTAATTGTAGGCAAGGTCAAACAGTGTTTGTATTTTTTCTGAACTGCTCTTATATAAACAAAGATAAAACCAGTTGAGAAAAGCGTTTAAGAGTTAGAAGGGTTATAGTCAATGCTTAACAACGAAATTTTCCTCTTAGCAAAAACGATCAAATGAAAGAGTGAAAATAAATATGACCTGACAAATGGGACCTAGTGGATCTGGGTTAAGGTGGCAACCAGAAGGGGCAGAGAGATTTATGAGGAAAGTCTGTTTTGTTGTCTACGTGCAAGCTTCTGTTTGAAAACACCAACCCCAGTCAAGGCAATGCATGTAGCAAGAGTATCATATGTTAGGAGAACTTACCGAGACTATATCGTAGTGGACATTAAATGAGGAACACTGTAAATGGCACCCTCTTTGCACCTAAGAATCTGTAGAAATTGAATTTTCTTTCCTTAAAGTGGTATATGGTTTAGGTTTCTTATCTGAATTTTATAAATGCCCATTTTTTAAATCGTCTTCTCTTTCAGACTTCAACTTTGAGGAAATGTCGTTCAGATTTGGCCAACATCTCATCAAGCCCTCTGTGGTGTTTCTCAAGACAGAACTCTCCTTTGCCCTTGTGAACAGGAAGCCTGTGGTACCAGGACGTATCCTTTGTTTGTTTTAAGAGAGGAAAAATAAAAAGCCTCCAAACCTAACTGACCAAATGAATACAGGATTGGTCTCCCATGTCCGTCCAGAAAAGGTAAGCAAGGAATCCTCCCCGCCCCTTTGGAGAGACCAGGTAAGTTGTTACTCACGTTTATTCTGAATCCTGTTGGTGGCACCAGGAATATGCTCGATCAGTGCTGCAGAACATCTGGAAAGAGTTGCTTAGCAACCGTGGCTTTGGAGGTGATTTTTTGCTTGACCGCTTCACTACTGTAGCTGTGTAATAAATAGGTGCTTCTAATATGAATATCGTGGGCACTTTGTTTTCAGTTTGTCTACTGTGAATTTTGACAGTAGGTTGGAAATGGAGTGCCATCTTTGTGATGTGGAAGTAAGGTATTATGTGATGATTTGAGACTGACTTTGTTTCTTTACTTCTTGGGGATGATTCAAGCTCTGCATTTTAGTAAAATTAATGCACGTAAATATACTTACACAGAAAATATATATTTTTTCATGTTAAAATCTGAAATAGCATTTTCTTTTGGGAAAATAGTCCAACTTGTAGATCCTTGTCCCGTATCATTGATGGTAGACTCTGACCATCGAGTGGTAGTCTTACCTCCACTGACTTCAAGAGGGGCTTTATTCTTTGCAGTGGGAGTAGCAAGAATTGGTGAAATGCTCTAGGGGAACTATTTTTTAATGTTGTTGAAAGTATCACTTGTGATTTTGTACATATAAATTTGGTACTGACTCTTCAGATTTTTTTCTTCCTCTCAACTTAGTTTACTATGCAGAGGGCAACAAAATATAAAATTTCATATTTTAAAATAATAAGCACTTTTTCCTCACTGAGATATCATTTCATTTTGAAATGAATTCCTCAGTAATTCTGAATGTACGAATATGCCAAGATATTTTTCAGAAAAGTTTTTATTTTTTCAGTGAAAATTTTCAGAGTGCTTGAGAAATTCATGAATAATCTTCCTTCCTGGCCGTGTAGCTGTTGTACACACACACACACACACAAAAACACACAAATAAGAAAAACACTTAGCGAAAGATAACTGTGACTGTATGAGAAACTCCCAAAAATAAAACTGAGTCTGAAGTATGAGTGCTCAATATTAGAAAACTACATTCTTTTTTTTTTTTTTTTGAAATTTAAGAAAAAACTAGAGTGTTTTAGAAAGGTCATGAAAAATGACAGTTTTTAAGTTGTATACTTATTTTGTATTGAGTTCATCTAAAGCACCTTGAAGTTCTTGAAATAACAGAAGCATTTTATTTCTTTATTTGGTTTTGCTGTAAGTTCATGGTGGTCTTTTTCCTTTGAGGAATATTTTTTAAACAGAATGTCTGTAAATTCAGGGGTCAGTGCGCTACAGTTTAAATGCCATCTCTCTCCATGTGCCAGCTTTAATTAATTTCTAGTAAAGAACTACGGGAACTTGGGATTAAAAGGTGAATTTGATGAACAAATCTTATTGCCTTAGATTGAGAGAATGTGTGATTTCAGAGATGTAAAAACCTCTTTTTCATGGTTATTAATGGAATGAACTTTGCTTTGCGATTTTTTTCCCCTCATTTCATGATAATAAGTAACTTGTTTTTCCACGGTCTTTTTAACCAACTCTAAAAGGGTAATATGTAAGACTTGCGGCATGTTTGTGTTTGAACTCAAGAGAAATGGAAATGTCTGATTCTAGCGAAATGTCTGTACTGAATACTGAGCAATTAGTGAGTGATGACAACTTTTTTTTCCAGATGGATTTGCCATTATTTATTTATTTATTTATTTTATTGTACTTCAGGTAAAGGCTTACAGAACAAATAGTTTCTCGTGAAACAGAAGTACACATGTTGTTTTATGACATTGGTTAACAACCGCACAACATATCAACCCTCTAACTTCTCAACCTTTTTTTTTTTGGTGAAAATACCCATAGCCAAAGATACACCATTTCAAAAATTTCTGTGTGCACAGTTCAGTGACATTGACTACGTTCTTCCAATTCTGCTGTTATTTTCGAGATGAAGGCTTACAGAACAAAATAGTTTCTCATTTAACAGTTACTATAAATGTTGCCCTATGACAATGGTTAACAATCTCACAACATATCAACAATATCCTTACTCAACCTTGTGTTCCCTATCACCAGCTTCCTTGTC
>NW_004443937.1:39642679-39649232 GCF_000243295.1 Trichechus manatus latirostris | reverse complement strand
GGACGGAGTGGTGCTTCTGCCTAGAGCACCATTTTGCTGGAACTCTGGATTTGCCATTGTTGAAATGATTCCTGGTCAGATAACATCTTTGAGTAAATGCCAAGCACATAGGAAATATTTTATTAAAATGAACAAACCTCAGTGTGTTGGAAGTTAGGAAGAAGGATGTGGCCCTTTCTGAGGATGAGAATAATGAGGACAGGAAGATTTTTGTAATCCACACACTCTCTAAGGCTATTTCGCATATAAAGTGCTTAAAATGGTCTCAGGGCCATTGGATAATGCATTCAGACAATCCTTTTTATACGATGATTTTGTAACTTTTTATTTTACTTTACCTTGGTAAACTGTTAGGTCACAGCTGTGAGAAGAATCTTAATAAGGCATTCATTTGCCTGGGGAAAGCTGTATTCTTTTGTCCTGAGATTTGAGAGTTGAAGCTGTGGGTAGCTCTGCCCACTAACATTTCATGAAATAAACAGTGCAATCTCTGCAGTGGGTTTTAATCTGCCCCCTCTCCCCCTATATTCCATTCTGCTGGCCCTAGTCTAGCCTTGTGATGTGGGTCATCTTGCTTTTTGCAGGAATTCTCCAACTGAGCCTATGTCTTGTTCCAAAGCATAGTTCTGATCATATCACTCTCTTCTTCCTTTGCTAACAAACCATTCACGAATGTCCCCGTTTCTTGAGGATGAAGTCCAAACTCCTCAGCACAGTTTCTAAAGATGTTCATTATCTTGGTTCAATCTACCATTTTCTGGCTACTTCCCAGACATGCGTTGTGCTTACCCTTCACCATGGTTCCCCTGGCAGTCTCTGCACCTTCAGATCCTTCGCATCCTTTTACAATCGGCTAAAGTTTGATGCCTGTCCTGCCCTTTTAAGAAACAAAACAAAACAATTCTGTGCTCTTTGTTCTTGACACTTTGTTCCTTATTCACATGTTGATTCATTCACCAATTTATTATTGAGCTCGTATTCTGTTCCAGGCACTGTGCCTAACACCTATCCCAGTCTGCTTCTTATCAGAACTACATGTGTTCCTGTTTGCTGCTGTGCAAGTCATTCCTGGGAAGGGGTGGGGACAGAACCTGCTCTCATACAGCTCTTTCTTCTCAGCATCCAGTAGCAGGATGTTGGCTGGATTTAAAGTGAAACTGTAAAGATCAGGAGCATATGGATGGTTCCAGGGAATGGAATGGGATAAGCCCGTGTCTGGTGAATTCCTGCCTTTTTAGTATCCCCATGCACAGAGCCAAGCCTTGTCACCATTTTATACCAGATTTTTGGTATCATTTCTAAGTTGCAGTTTCCCTGCTTTTCCTCCGTGCTTTGTCAGTGACAACCCTGTTACACCTCTGTGTAAACAGTTACCGAGTTAGGTCTGATAGCAGTGAATGAATTGATGGCAGAAGGGGGAAGATTCCTTGCCACTCCGTCTACATGTGAATTGCTCAATGGGCCAGTCTCTTTTCAAGGCAGTTTATTGGCACCTTTACGTGAAATGAAACATTTTATTTTCTGTTTTTGGTAAACTCTTTGAAAACTATATTCAGGTGGCCTTTGGGGAGTCTGCCATTCATGAGAGGCTTGTAAATGTCATCTTTGAACTGGTGTCCCCTCTAACGTTTTGCTCCACACTGCAAACCTTTTTTTCTGATGACTTTACTCACTGACTTTCAGAGGAGGCAAAGCACTCTGAAGATATGCTTTCGAAGCAAAATTGTTTGCTTCAGTCTCAAAAGAGCACTTCAGTCCCTCCTTCTCCCCACCTAAAGCAAACACTACTGTTCATTGCAAACAGCGTTTAAAGCCAATTGAATAGGCTTCGGCCTCTGTGGTGTGACACTCTAGAAGAATATGTCAGAATGTCTTTAATCCACTAATTTCTTGTTACTGGAAAATGTTTTTGCAGAATGTCTTGGTGAGAGAACAGGCACATTTTGGAGATTGCGTCTTCATAATTCTGCAGTGAACATTTTATTCATGGATCTTGTTGCCGCCTCGCTATTATTCATGGCTTAAATAAATTCGAACCAATACGTTCAATATTTCTTCCTCCTCCCACGCCCCCTCCCCCCGCCATTGCATTGTGCCATGAACATTAGTGGAACCCATTTGGGGACTGGGGCTTTTATTGTAAATAAAATTATTCATTTGTTATGTCCTGTAGTTTTCAGCAGACAGTGTATTGATCTTTGGGTTACTATTCAGAATGGCATAAGGAGCTCTGACATAAGGTGAACACAGCAACATTTGTGGACAAATGGAATGCATTGTGTAATGACAGAGATGAACCTTGCTCTCTGGCCATACTATATTATACAAATCATTTGTCAACAGCTTATTGAATCATTTATTAAAAAGCAGATCTTTTTCCAACGAGAGCATTGCACAGAATGTTATCAGGGCCAAACGATGTCAGGGTGATACATGGAGCATAACCTTACAAAGTGTATTTATGAAGAATTAGACCAGGCAACTTAAAGGACATTTTGCTGACTCATTCAGAACCAAAGTTTGGTGCGATGGAAATTGTGCTCTGCCATCCAAACTCAATAGATAAAAAAGAGAACTCTGACCAATGTCTTTTAGAACAAAATTTTGCCTTTTCAAATAGAGTAATGTTCGGTTTTCTCTGTTTCCTGATTATAGCCATGCAGAGTATTCCTGAAATAAATGAAAAATAATAAAAATTGCTTCATTACTTACAGCGATTTTTACAGAATAGATGCTGTAGATAAAAATGCCCTTTTAGTCCTTCTGTAAAAAGCAGGGATATTTGTCATTTCCGGAGGAGGTTATATTCTCGTCAGGAAACTGCGGTTATTAGTGATCTGATGATCTTTCACTTCTCAAAAGAGTTTCTTTTTAAACCTTCCTGTAAAATAAAATGAGTACAAGCACTATGTTAGCATTTTTACTGCTAAAGATAGATTTTGGCTCTTAAAATTGCCCTAAGCACATGTCTTTTTCCCCCTTGTGCATGCTTGCTGTATATTAGCTAGCTTGAAATACTCTTGGGGAGATGTTTAAAGACCTTCTTGCTGTCCTTTGCCCTAAGCTGTAATGGGGCAAGTCAGTTTTCTTGTGGTCAGGTTTTCTCTTCTGGACTTTATTTGGCAGATCGTCCTGTTCAAAGGATATGCATATAGCTGTGATTGCTCAGTTAATTCCCCCTGCCCCCGTTTCTATGGAAAAAGTCTATATAAATGTGCACCTACCCTTAAGTTATTAGAAGACGTTGTCACCAGCTATAGGGTTGCAATGAGTCAGAATCGACTCGACAGCAGCAGGGTTGGTTTTGGGTTGGCCACCAGCTGGCACCAACTTTTGATGGCATTGGTCGGCAGGAACAAAGGATGCTCTTGGATGCTTTCATCACTTTCTAAGTTGCCAGCAATTTTTTTCAGTCTCTAGAACCTGCCACAGGGGATCCTGCCAAACCCCCACCGTAAGGCAAACTTGGAGGACTGTCGTTCATCTTGCCTTGTCATCCGAGGAATTAGTGCACAGAAAGCAAATGTATTTGATCTCTGACGCCAGCTCATCAGTCGGTAGCGAGCTCATAGCGTTGAGGGGATTCTGAGGCTGGGTGTAGGGTCAGTGAGCAGTAATGTCATGGGCACCAGAGGGAAAGAGGAGCCCTCTGACCAGATTCTTTCTCTCCCTAGTTTAGCTTTTGTTCCTAGAGCCGAGACTGGCATCTTTGTTTTTATTACAGACAGAATGATGGATTGTTGGGACCCAACACTGAAAGAATTAAATAGGAGCTTTGTATATGTGCAAGGAATGTTGAAAATTGGATGGAGAAAAATGGGTGGATTTTATGCACTTTGCCCTGGTCCTTATACAAAGGTGACTCAGCCACGGAAACAGTGTGCCTGAAGCATGTACATATTGGTCTCCAGACCCCATCCAGGCTGCTTCCTTCTGTCTGCTGTCTCTCCCTATTGACTCTCCTGGTTCCTTGCTGCCTGATCCCTGGAGGGGACATGCACACGGTGGCCTTGTGATTCACTTGGCCCCTGGGCTTAATTACTTAGTTTTGACTGTCTTTCCTTGACCTTGGCCTCTTCTTCAAAATAAGATTTACCTTCTAGCTTCAGGCCCCTCTGTGAATCGAGTGGGATGGGCTGAGCTGATGTGGGCATGCATTAGAGGAGGGGAATGCAGCTGGCTCTTTGACCAGGGCTTTTAGGAGGTTTCTGCATTCTCTCAGTATTGCACGAAGGCTGTAGATTCACAACTAGAAGAGGACACCTTTACAATCTGCCCGCGTATACATGGCTAATTTTGTTAATGTGTGAGGGGAGGGGAGGTTATTGAGGATGCTGTCTCTCCAGCTATAGCAAATGGTAGGATGATAATTATACATACCAAAATAACACCTTGAATGTTTCTCCTGTTAATTGCTAAAGTGGGTATCCTGTACTATGGAAAGCTCTTCCCCGTTTCTGTTTACTTCCACGTGTAGTGTTCCTCAGGTAATTTTAAACTGTTGTAGTTAGCAATTACTGAACTCTGTTCATTATATTCTGGGCATATTTTTGACCTGCTTTCGGTGCGAGGCATCAGATTATGAGGAACAGGAAAAGGCTGGCTGTGGTGTTGGCAGCCTTGTGCTCGTAACAGAACATAATTGGAAGTAATGAAGGGAGTAATACATCATTATTCATAAGAAATGTCATGTAATTAACTCAAAGAATGCAAAATATAGTCTAATTTCCATTTGGAATGAAAATAGATTTGTTAAAACACCAGTAGGCAGTTTATGTTTATCATATATTTTTATACACATATCAAAACTGTTAAAATCTATTGAGCGAATAGACATAGATCTTCTACAACACAATAAGTCAAGATGGCTTTCTTCTCCTGATAGAGCCTCTGTATATTATTTATTTATTATATAATGCATAATGTGTATATATGTCTAATTTTTGCAGTTAGCTTGATTATTTATATTAATTGCAAATTAAAGATCTAATTTCTTTATTTAGCTCCCATGTCGTATCTCAAACTAATTGACTGAAAAAATAAATATAAATTTACAAATCGCTCTTGGGCATAAATCCTAAATTGGCTTTATGCTAAGAAGAGCTCTCTACAATACTAAGTATCTGAACTGGTTTTGGAATTTAGGCTATTTTTCTGAGATTTCTGCTACAGTCTTTAAATATGTTTGTAGGAATCTTGGCTTGACTTGGATGTATCCATAGTTGAGGGTCAGAATGTGGATGAATATGTCTTAGGTGTGAGAGTTATTTTTATATGTAAAATCAGGCGTAGAGTCACTGACCAACAAGACCATCAGAGGTAGTTTCTGGAAGCCCTCTGCTAGGCAGTCATCAGCCTATCAATGTCTGTATTGTGGGGAGGTCTGCGGAGTCCCTGGGAAGGAGGCAGAGGTGTAGTGAGCATCCTTCAGGGAGCAGTATGCACAGATGTGTTTCACTGTTTTAGTAACATGAATGGATATGCCAGTGCATACACTTTCAGTAACGGCCCTGGCTTCAGAGTGATAAAGACCGATGGGAGGAAGTTGCCTTTCGATCTGTGGGGTCCAGTGTGGTATTCTTCAACACCGTTGGTTCTAGCACAGTGATAGATTCGCCAATGAATTAAAGACAGTGGAGCTCTGTCTTTGTTTCAAATGGCAGTCTTCCTCTTTGTGAACTGGTAGCCTCCTACCATCAGTTCAGGGGAAAGCCTAACTGTAGCAGGAGGTACTGAGGCAATGTTCTCTTTGTCGGTCTGTCTGTCTTTCCCTCTTTCTCTCTGTCTTTCCACTCGCTTTGCTCCAGCCACACCCACTTCCTAGTTGTTCCTTGAACATTCTAAGCACTTTTGCCTCACAACCCCTATACCAGCTGTTCCTTCTAGCTGGAATGCTCTTCCCCTGATGTATGCGTGCCATGCTTTGTCATCTCCTTCAGATCTTCATTCCTATTGTATTCAAACACTACCTTCTCAGGATGGTCTTCCCCATTATCCTATTTTAAATTACACGTACACACGTTTTATTTTTCATTGTAGCACTTAATTTCTAACTCACTATGTAACTTATTACTTGTTTGGTTTATTGTGTGTTTCGGGCTGAGTAGAGTACGAACTCCATGAGGGCGGGAACTGTAGTCTGGTTTTCAGTAGATATTTGTTAAGTTAATTTGTTAAGTGAGTACTCCTGGTGGACCACCTCAGCTTTTAAGCTTTGAAGCTAAGAAGGAGAAGAGTTCTCTTTTCGCAGATAGAATGATTTGATAAATACTCACACCAGGAAGTACAGGGTAGTGGATAAGATTAGTGCCCACCTGGATTTTTACATACCTGTACTCAAGCGTGCATAAACACACTTAGATGCATACCTAAAACTGATCATTCCAAAGTGGCTTGCTTTGAAAGAGGGAGAAGCAACAGTGGGCTTGAGAATGGAAAAGCCACCCCACCCAGCACAAGCACAGTTTTCATAGATTTCCATGTGGATTCCAGCCAGGCGACTGAAGTCAGTTCTTTCTCAGCTGAGCCGTGCTGTCTGGGGTGATATTTTCTA
>NW_004443937.1:39639034-39641958 GCF_000243295.1 Trichechus manatus latirostris | reverse complement strand
TAGTACTTGTCAAAACTACTGGGAGCTGGACAACTGTATTTTAGTCTTATCTGGGGGATCTTAATCAAATCACTTAATCTTTTTTGTTTTGTTTTTCTCATCTGGAAAAAAAAATGGTATTGCTGCTACCCGCCTCCTGGTTTGTTTTAAGGACTAAAACCAGATAAAGTGAAAATGGCAGAATTAATGTATTTGGCTTGTGGGAGCATGGTATGATAATTAGAATTTTTTCATCGCCTGTTAACCTAATACTTTAAGGCTGGTCTGGCCCTAAATTTGTAAAACTGAAGATTAAATTGAATCAAAAGGAACTTCCTGGATTTCTATGTAAACATTGCATAGCAACTGAAAACCCCAGACCCAATTTTAAATCCCTCAATTGAAAATGGCATCTGGGATTTAAAATAGACCTATGAATTGACAGGGAATTTGATGTTCCGTGAGCCTTTTTCTATTCTTTTTTGTAAAGCATGCTAAAAAAGCAAGCAAAAGAATCTTATTATTTTCTACCATTTTTAGCAGCTGGGAAGAGTAGGTATATGAACCATCCTGGGGTTCCTTCATGACTTAGCATTGCTTTGCCGTCATGGTTTGAAATTAAACCCTCAAGGGGTCTAGATTAGCCTGGATGCTCAACTCTCATTAGCTGTAATGGGAGTTCCTGTACACGTCTCTCTCCTCCACCCGCAGCACTGAAAAATGACCCTCTAACATCACGTTAGTGTCTTTCTCTCTGAACTAATTTTAATGGATTTTTCTATTTTTTTTTTTTTAAGTGAAGCGTCTCTGAGCAGTCCTCAGGGCAGTGAAATTGCTAAGAATTCGCTGATAAGCAACAGGCCTTCATTTTGCCCCACTCGACCTTCTTGTGCTAGAAGGGTTCCGCTGGGACTAACTTCAGTTTCTGGGCTATACGCTTCTCTTTGATTCCATTTCAAATGCAGCTGCTTTTCTTCTTCTTGCGTTCCTCCTCACCTCCCTTTTTTCTACAGCTCGGCCCCTGATACAATAATCAGTACCCAGTTGGTACTCAGCAGTAACGTAGTTCTGAAACATCTGAAATGTTAGGGAGAAAAGGAGTTATATTTATTCAAACTACTTGCAATTCTCAATACAATCTAGTAGTTACCAGCTAACGGATTGCTTGACTAAGTAAATGTTTTCTTTAAATTATGTCTATGTAAAAGCAGTCCAATGTGTATCAAACGTAACAGTTTTTAAAATCTCACATTTTTTTGTCTGATTATATCTGACTATTATAGAAAATAAAGACCATCTATAATCTTATTATCCAGAAATAATCCCTGCTAAAATTTCAGTTTTTCTTTCCAGTTTATCGTCTTTGTTCATATATATATACATATCCTTCCACAAAAGTGGGATTATAAAATATGTAGCATTTTATAATGTGATTTTTTGCCCATTTTGTTGTTGTCATTTTATGATGTTTTAAAATATACTCAACCCTGTAATTTTTAATGGTGATGTAACTTATAGATTTACTATAATTTCTTATTTACTACTTTTTGATGTAATGTATATAATGAATATTTTGATATAGGATCTTTGATCATATTATGAGTTTTTAAATTGATGAATATTCCTATATTTCTTTTACACCAGTGGTGCATGATGATAACACATTTCACCATATTCTCATCAATCTTAAGAATTACGGTTTTGGATTTGTCCTAACCTTTGCCAGTTTGATGGATTTTCCATATCTCATTGTTTCCATTTGGATTATCTGATTTCTAGTGGGGTGAACTTTTAAGTGTATTTACTACTTGTTTTTATTATTAAATTGTCTGTTAATGGCCTTTGCTCATTTTTTTTAATCGAGTATTTTTGAAACTCAATTTGTTAGGGATCTTTTAGAAATTAACCCCGTCTACCATGTTTGTTGGAAATATTGTTACTGCTTTGACCTCAGCCTTGTCAGTTTGCATATGACGTTAGTGACATACAGAAATTTTAATCCTTATTCTGGTGAAGGTTATCAAGATTTTTACTTGTGAGTTTTCCATTGCTTTATGCTTACAGGGCCTTTTTTATATTCTGATAGCAGTTAAATATTTATGTGTCTTTTCTTGGGTTTTTTATGATTTTTCTTCCTTTTCTTTTACTAGTCTTCTGTAACCAAAAAGTCCCCCACACTTCAGAGGCATGCTTTAAAAATTCACTTTATCTCCTGGCAACCCTTTGAAGGAGGTAGAAAATGCTATTCTCAAGCTGTAAATGAGGACACTGGGGGTGTAGGAATGCACCAGATAGTCCTGTTCTAGAAACAGAGCCACGTGTTCACATTCTAAAAATTATAACACAGGTAAGCATCCTCTTTATTGAAGTCTTAAGTAGCCTTTCTATTATTAATTGCTAGTTTTACATATTTCCTGCGTAAAGGTAATATTGGAAAGGTAGATCTGAGTGGATATGGCAAAATTGGAATGTGCCTTCTGAATCATCAAAGATATTTTCAGTGTGAAGTTACATGTGTTGTTTTACATTCTGGATTATGCTTAATATCATCACCATAGAAAGTGCATTTGTAATATTGTAGCTCCTTGAAAATGATCGAACACACACGGTAATTCCAATTTAGCCGGATCGTTTCCTTAAGCTGAAGAATCTGTCATCTGACCACTGATGAAGAACAAAAAGGCCTCAGAAATATCAGTGGGTCATCTGCCTGCAGACCTACAGAGGCGAATTGAGGGAGACATGGGAAATGGCCTACTTCCTGTGACTCTGATACTCTCTGAAAATTGGTATTTGATGGAGAGGGAAAAAGCCTAAGAAAATGTGAAAGGTATGGTGGTATTGGATGGAAGAAGTATATATTTAGTCATAATTATCAAAATCACATCGAAGTAATGTAACTAAAAGAAGATGTCTATGCCAAATTCTATGCTCTCTGTTCTGAG
>NW_004443937.1:39634307-39635463 GCF_000243295.1 Trichechus manatus latirostris | reverse complement strand
TTGAGTGCACACCTGTTTATCTCACACCAAAATTCATCAGCGTTCAAATCTTGCCATACCCTAGCCATGTTTCTCTGTAGACAGACAAGCACTTCTCTGAGGCCGAACAGTCCCATAGCAGGCTGCTGCTGACCTCAGGGACCTCAGTCCTCAATAATTCAGCACGCGTCTCCCAAGAAGAAGGGCAGCCTTCTTCAACACAGTTGCTGTGACTAAGAAAATCCACATCGGTTCAAGAATGTCATCCTACTTTCCACATCCAAATGCCTTCAATTGACATCCTCCCTCCCCCGTGACGCAAGATCCAATGAAGGCCCACAGGTTGCATTTGGTTATTAAATCTTTTTCATGTCTTTTTATGTACAGCAGTTTCCTACCCCCATTGGTTCTTCATGATCATTGGAAAATTCCAGGCCAGTTGTGCCATGTGATGCCCCACTTTCTTGGCTCATGTGTTTGCTTATGATTCAGTTCCAATGAAGCGTTTCTGCTAACATAAGTAAGTGATGTAGTCTACCTGCCACCGCATCATGTCAGGGGCGTCAGGCCATCCGAATCATTTTTGACAGTGTCAAACTTGA
The DNA here is from genome assembly GCF_000243295.1 of Trichechus manatus latirostris. Classification (NCBI taxonomy): domain Eukaryota; kingdom Metazoa; phylum Chordata; class Mammalia; order Sirenia; family Trichechidae; genus Trichechus; species Trichechus manatus. The sequence goes on along the minus strand of NW_004443937.1, from coordinate 39,634,882 downwards.
CCATTCAGTTAGATGGTGACTGCCAGATCACCCTACTGTAAAAGGCACATTTTTCCTTCTTAGTTAATACATCACCACCACCACTACCACCGGTTGCCATCAAGTCAGCTCTGACTCATGACGACCCCATGCATGTCAGAGTCAGACTTGCTCCATAGAGTTTTCAGTGGCTGATTTTTCAGAAGTAGATCACCAAGACTTTCTTCCAAGGTGCCTCAAGGTGGACTCAAACTTCCAACCTTATAGTCAGCAACAAAGCATTTTAACTGTTTAGACCATCCAGGGATTCCAGTTGATCAACAGTGGGGTGATATTACAGACCACCACTCATTATCTGAAATAAAAAAACAAAGCTGAATTTACTGCAAGGGAGACCTGTGCTGGTCAGCACGGTTCCTTTGAGCAGAGCGAACTGCTGATCTTATAGTAGGGTTTCTGGAAGTGTACAGTTCTGGGCAGATTTTCAGAAGCATGTTTACTCAGGAGAGAGGGAGGTTGACTGGTTAGCACTTGGGGATGTGTATGTTTGTTTCTGATTGACTGACTTTCAGCAATAAGAAGTTGTCACTGATTGG
>NW_004443937.1:39632601-39633491 GCF_000243295.1 Trichechus manatus latirostris | reverse complement strand
GAGGTATTCATTTTTATTTTAATGAAGCCATATCAGTGTAGGTGTGCCCTAAACATGATCACTTCTGAGTTACAAAAAGAGCAGATTACATATAGACTAAGCACAAATGGGGAAGACAGATGCCATGTGAGGATCACCTAAAAAACCAAGGAACACCTGAGCTACAGAGGCTGAAATAGACAAGGACTATCCCCTGGAGCTGACGTTTAGCCTCCAGAACTGTGAGAGAATACACTTCTGTTCTTCAAAGTCACCCACTTGTAGTATTTGTGTTACAACAGTACTAGCTAAGACACGGGGTGACATTGTTTCTAAGTCTGTTCAGTGGAAAGGACTAGAAAATGTATATACTTGTATGTATACGTATACTTCTGATCATGAGTTTATACTGGTACTTTCATTAAAATCCAGTCCAATGGGGATTCTCTCACATTCCTCCATAATTGTATACCCGTTCTCTCATATTTGCTCTATAATCCTACAGTACAGTCAACATAATTTCAGAATTTACAGTACCAAAATTTGTAAACTTCTGATCCAAAGGTGAGTGGTATGAGTTGAAAGCATCTTTAGAGATACCTTAGACTTCTTCTAGTTCCATCTTGATTGGCTCAAAACACACAGAACAATGTGTGGGCACTCAGGAGGAGACATTCTGAAGGGTGATGGCTCTTTCTGTAAGAATTTCACTACTGATGGAATTGTGATAATGGTATAATTATAATTAACATTTACTAAAGGATTATTTAGAATGCATCTAGCCGCTTTCTAAGTACTTTGCATGTTTTTTCTGTTTATCCTTTTAAAAACCCTTCATGAGAGTTGTCTTCTGCATTTCACAGATGAAGATAAGGGTAGACAGGACTTAACCCCAGTCTGAAATTCTAGAG
>NW_004443937.1:39629555-39631529 GCF_000243295.1 Trichechus manatus latirostris | reverse complement strand
CTTGTAGAAACTTGACAACAATCGGCCTTATTTGGGTTTATAGAATGTGTGAAATTGGATTTGAAATTAGGGTGACTGATGAATTGTAGACATTGCCCTTAAGCCTTTATGATCTTAAATATGATTGGTTTTCAGTGGCATCTCAGTTGTCCCTTCTTGCCGAGGCTGGCTCTTACTGCTCTGTTCAGGTTCCGGATTTCTTTTTGCTCTCCTCAGTCTCCTGTGGTCTTCGTTCCTGACCTTGGTTTTATGGATTTCATACTATTTTGCTATTGAAGATGCCGTTTCATTCATTGTCAGGAGACAAAGGTAAAGGGAGTATGGAGCAGAATAAGAATACTAGTAAATCGGGGCTTGAGTGCTGTTATGATTGAATTACATCCCCCCCAAAAGATAGGTTGAAATTCTAACCCCTGGTACCTGTGGATGTGGCTTCATTTGGAAATAGGGTGTTTGAAGATGTTATCAGTTAACATGGTGTCATACTGGCGTAGGGTGGACCCTAATCCAGTCTGAGTGATGTCCTTATCAAACAGGAGAAGAGACACAGGGGCACACAGAGGGAGGATGGCCTTGTGAAGATGCGGTAAGGGCCAAGGAACGCCAGGGGCTGCCAGAAGCTGTGAGAGAGAAGAAAGGATCTTCCCCTAGAGACTTTGGAAGGAGCATGACCCAGCCAACATGTTGATTTGGACTTCTGGCTTCCAGAACTATAAGATAAGACACTTATTTCTGTTGTTTAAAGCCACCCAGTTTGTGGTACTTAATTATGATTGTCCTAGGAAACCACCAGTATGGGTGCGCTAGGTAGTTGACCTCAACAAGCAGTAGCTTGAAGCTGTTGGGATTTATTTGGCTCATTGGCATCTCAGTGAATGGTAATGTTGGTAAGGGTTAGTTGGTAACAAGGCCTCTTAACCAGGCACATGGAACATTCAGTGAAAGAAGAAACTGTAAGAAAATGAAGAAAATCTCCTCCATTCCTTAGAAAGGAAAACTGTATCCGTAATGTTAAAGAGGCTCGTGAGGCAGTTTTCTCTGGAAATGAAACAGATCATTGTCAAGAGGATGGAAGATCATTCCAGATTAGTAGTATAGCCACAGAAAAGTCATCTGAAGGAATATGAAAATGTAAATGTGCTTAGAGGACTAGTTAAGGGGACATGCTTTTAAGTTATCTGTCAAGTGCAAATGGAAAAATAGCAGATGTAGCTTACACTTCATTGTAAGTTCTAGGTGGTTCCCTAGGACAATAAACATATATCACGGGGTATTTTAAAAATTGCATATGACATATGATGGCAGGAAGCAGTGTAGTGACTGTATTGAAATCACAGATCTGGGACCAGACCAACATAGATGTGAATCCCAGTGCAGCCATTTATTATCTGTGGGACTGTGGGCGGATGAGTTATCCTCTTGGAGAATCAGCTTCCACTTTAGTAAATGCAATGGTTTGGAAAGCTATAGGGAGCAGGTCACAGAATGTAGAGGGAGAGCTGAACATCAGCAGAGCTGAAAAATAAATGTAATTAGGTGATTCTGGTTGCAGAAATGATGGTCTTCTTAGAATGCCACCATTGAAATGATGCGCCCCCAGCCATTGCATGTCCTTGTGTCACTCAGAACTGCTATAAGTCAAACCCTCAGAACAGACCATCTGTTTCGCCTGGGGTAGGTAAGGTATATTGTTTGATAACCTCACCAGGATTTGCAGCGGGGAAGGTGTAGATAATCCCAAAAGAATTTGGAAGGGAAAAGAAGCTTATCTGGTGGATACTATAGATGTCCACTCTGTGGCCTGGGAGGGAAACTTTAACCAGAGATCTGTGTGTGAGTGTGTGCATGGACACGGCCACACTCATGATAGTATTCTCCCATTTCATCAGCTAGGTGTGGAATTAGAGTTCTGTTAATATATAGGATTTAGACAAGATGACAGCTATCCTCTATAGTTGTCTGTTTTATAAGCTA
>NW_004443937.1:39627266-39629429 GCF_000243295.1 Trichechus manatus latirostris | reverse complement strand
CAGGAATAGAATTTGAGCTAATTCAGAAGGTAGAATCTTTGGCATTTTGGGGTACTTTATAATATTATTGATATTATATAGTGTCTATATAGTTATATTTTTTTTCATCTTTTTAAAAAAGATGATAATAACTATTTGATAGGAGAAAACTCAACTTGAACTCTTGCATTAAATCCATATTGGTATTAATCCACTTATCCTAAGTTTCCTTCTAAAATTTGCCAGTTTGGGAAGTGTGATTTGTGCGTACACCCTTATTCAGTAATGAAATTTTCCATCTGCAAGTATGGTGGCAGGGAGTTTAATCATCTACCGTTATGGGTTATTTTAAAGTAGTCAAAATTAATTGATAAACTAAGTCAAATTCATAAGCCAGAGACATTATTTCTTACATTTCCTTATTATAGGAAATATCTCTTGATGATGGTACAGAATATTCCTTCTCCCCTCACATCCAATTCAGTATTTCACACACTGGTCTTGCTGGTTTTAATTCCTAAACTTCAGAAGTCCTGCTGATTTCCACTGCCAGCACCCCAACCCAAGCTACCAGCATTTCTCACTAAACTGTTTATTGCCACAGCCTCCTGAGCGGTCTCCCTGCCTTCGCTCCACCTTCTCTCAAATGCATTCTCCATGTAGTAATCAGAGAGCACTTTGTAAACCACACATCTGATCATAGGACCCTCCACTTCATCTCCATAAAAAGCCTTTGATGGCTTCCTTTTACACTCAGGATAAAGACTCAGTATTATTATTACTATATACATATTTTAATATGGCCTGCAAAGGCTTCTCTGGTCTTGCTCCAGTCTTTCTCTCCAGTCTCACCTTATGCCAGATCCGCCTTCATGCCCCATCCTCCAGCCACAACAGACTCTTCTGTTCTTCCATCAAATCTTGTTCCCACCAGCCACAAGGAGTCTGACTACGTTCTTCCACTGACTCTTTACCTTGCTGATGCCTGCTCGCTCACCCATCTCAGCTCATGTATTTCTTCTTCTCAAAAGTCTTCTCTGACACCCCAGTCTGGGCAACTTTATTATATGCTCCAAGGAAACCATAGGAGCCCTGGCGGAGCACCGATTAAAACAGTTGGCTGCTAACACAGAGGCCGGCAGTTTGAACCCACCAGCTGCTCCATGGGAAAAATGTGGCAGTCTGCTTCTGTAAAGATTACATGCAGCCTTTGAAACCCTATGAGGCAGTTCTGCTCTGTCCTGTAGGGTCGCTATGAGTCGGCATCAACTTGATGACAGTGGGTTTGTTTTTTTAATGAAACCATGTTGCTTTCCTTCACGGCATTTATCTGCTTGTAACTGTTCATGTGCTTGGATGATCCTGTAATTTCCATCCGCTTCCTCTAGACAGTGAGAACACGGACTGTCTGCTTTTTTTCCTTTTCTTTTTTTCCCATAATGGTAACCTCGGCATAGTGTTTTACATATAGCAAACCCTTGATAATCATTTACTGAATAAATGAGTTATTGAGTTAAGATTTAGGGATTGTATATCAGACAGCTTCTGTGGGTAGCAAACAGCCCTAGAATCTTAGTGACAACAATGTTCATTTCTTGGTCCCATCCGTACAGGTCAGCTGTGGCTCTGCTGGGCTCGGCTGGGCTCAGACAGGTTTTGGTCTTCCCATGTGTCTTCTCGTTTTCAGACCCAGGCTGAAGAAGCAGCCACTATCTGGAACATGTTGCTGCCCTGGTGGAAAGCAGGGGCTTAAAGACCAAGCCAGACCACATTGCACATTTAAAATTTTACTCAAAGTGTATGCATTCTATCCACTCACATTCCATTGGCTAAAGCAAGTCACATGGCTATCCTAATATCAGAGGAGTGAAGGAGTATACTCTTCTCAGAGCACTGGGCAAAGAGAGAATGGATACTTGTAAATATTGCCATCTACCAGAGATGGTAAATAAACTTGTCTAAGATTTTAAGGCAAAAAAAATATTTGCCTCCAGTACTGACACTGAAGCCACAGATTTGCCAAGCACAACGGAATTTCTGTAATATAAGTAATACATCATAAATCATTTGTTCAAGGTGACCAGCGTGGAGGAGTGGATGTTCACAAAATTAGATGAGCTTTAGTCTTATTGCTACAGACCCTGTGGATCTACATCCATCCTTCCCTACCTACCCATCATCCCC
>NW_004443937.1:39625526-39626820 GCF_000243295.1 Trichechus manatus latirostris | reverse complement strand
TGGAAGGTTTTTATAATTGGAAAGAGCCCTTTGTCCATGCAATCAAATACCTTCGGATGGCAGAAATCAGGGTTTCTCAGCATCTCGGGCAGGACAATCAGCAGGGGATTTGGGGCAGCTCTCTGAGACTTAACAGAAGAAAAATAGCAATCAAAAACAGAGCCTGAATAATAAGTTTTCCCCATACACAGTCTGATTGTCATAAAATGGTAGAGCTGGAAGACACCTTTTGAGATGATCTCATCCAGAAGGGAGGGGAAGGGGAAAGTATAAACGTTCAGAGAGAACATGGACCTGTATTAGTTACAAGCGCCTAAAAACATTTTTGCAACTTGTTGTATGACATGTATTAAAATAGGTTTTAGGGAACCTTTTATTTCTAATAACCAACATTTATCAAGCACGTAGTATGTCCAAATCGGAGCTAGTCATTTATGTAGTCATATAACCTTCCTAACAACCTGTGTTACAGATAATTAAACAAAAAATAGGGGGTGAAATAACTTAGCTGAGTGTAAGTCCTGGCCCATAAGTCAAAACTCAATAGATGTGATGAATATTCATCTAAATCTTGCTTCATTAGACCTGCAAGAACCCTGTATCAGTTAGAGTCTCAAAATGTGATCAGTGGCATGCACAAAATCTTAGCTGGGAAGAGCTTCTTTACAAGGACTTCATAGAGGGGATAATTGTGAGACTGTTCCCGCTCCTAGGCCCAAAGGGATGATGGGAGGGAGGAGTTAGCAGAACCAGGAAGGACAGGGCCATGAGAGTGCACTCTAGTGAGAGGAACTGTGATCCTGGCTAGAAGGGTGCAGGTAACTTGAGGGAACCTCTCAGGAAAAGAGAGGCTGGGGAATAAAGATGTTGACCTCACCCTCTCTCTTCTTCCTGTCTCTATGGGGCTTCTTATTGGCAGAAACCAACAGGCATGGACCCCGTTGCTGCATGGCTTGGCATCCGAGTGTAGAGTGTAGGATGGAGAAGGAGGGAAAGTGGAAGAGAAGACCAAAGGTGACTGGCACCTGAAGATTGGAGCCGAGACTCCAACGCAGGCCGTCTGGTTCCAGAGCTTGAACTGTTACTACCGTGCTATGCCACTTTCAGAATAGTGGAATAAATGTGGGAAAGAGGCACACATGATACTTGGGATAATAAAACCAAAAACACCCAAAACCAAACCGTTGCCTTCAAATAGATTCTGACTCATAGCGACCCTATAGGACAGAGTAGAACTGCCCCATAGGGTTTCCAAGGAGTGGCTGGTGGATTTGAACTGCCGACCTTTTGGTTA
>NW_004443937.1:39571593-39621184 GCF_000243295.1 Trichechus manatus latirostris | reverse complement strand
TATGTCATCAACAAGAGCCTTATAATTTGAATCAGTATTGATAAGTTGTTTCCATGTGGATAGGTAACCACTGAGACACAGCTTCTTCTGGTCAGCTTGTGAAGATTAGTGTTCTTTCCCAGCTGCTTGGGTTAATAACTGGAAGACCTTCCCATGTGTTCTAAGATCTAAGCTCTTGACTGAGAGAAGAACAAAGTCCTGGGACACCCACCGAGTGTTATAACTAGTACTAACTTTTTTTTTTTTTTCTGCCTGCCCTGCTATCTGATCCAAAGGAGACCATTTTTCACATCGCTGTCACCTAGAACAGCTTGATGGCTTCTTTTTCCAAAACCTTCTTACACTTCTGCTTGTTGAGTCATGTATCATCATAGCATTGGTTTACATAGTTCGTGTGAATGCACCTTCTCTAAGAAGTTCCTTGATGGCAAAGATATACGTCTTAGATTACCTTTGAATATTCCACACCTACTAGTGCTGTGCTATGCCCGTAGTATGCAGTCATATGAATAACTATGAGTAATGCATGTATTATCACTTTATTACCTTTCCAAAAGAGAAAAACAGTGATTCCAAAAGTATTTAGCTTCTTGACATTTCTTCTTAGAGTGGATATATGAGATCTTGATCTAAAGTAACTGAGATTCCAGGGGTACTAAAATTCACCTGAGGTGTTGGTTAAAAAGCAGATTCTTGAGCAGTGCCCTTCCTTCCCCACCCTGGGGAGTGGGATCACAGAACAACAAAACAAACACCACAAATGCTTGTGATTCACAACCATAAACCAACCTGGAAGAGCAATGACCTAGACAGTCAAGACAAAGAGAAGTAACATGCATCAGTTCATCATGATTGTGGGAGATGGTAGAAATGTGGCTTAATTAGGCTCTCTTAATTAAAAAGAAACAAAATCTATAGAACTGAGTATTATAGGATACTGTGGTAATTCTGGAAGGCTGTTGTTTGAGTTATTGTTGAAATTTTATGTTTATGTATTTTTAAACTCAAGATAAATCGTGGCTGCCTACAATGAGTTATCGAAAACATGAAATGTGTATTGAAGTCTGGCGTTGTTGGATTGCAACATTTCTTTAAGTCATCTTCTGAAATGGGTGATAAGAAATTGTTTCCCAGGGACCAGATTGTTTTCCAGGATAGCACGTTCTCATGTGAGTGAGTTGGTTTTCTGTGTACAAACTCCACGAATTGGCCTATTAGTGCCTCTGGTTCTCAAGAGTCTAGTTCACTTCAACTCATTTCCACAAATCTTAGTGGAGTTCCCTGCTGCTAAAAAGCCAATGCTTGTGCAGTGCTTACTAGGGGTCGGGCGCTGAGTCAGTGCTTTATGTATATTGACTCAAATAATTATCAGAAAATCTCTTTAAGTTGTTGTCTCCACCTTACAAACAAGGGACTAGCTTGAGAGACGTTAAGTTCTTTGGGGGAGGTGGAGGCGGAGTCTAACCTGGGCAGCCTGGTCCTGGCATCTCTACTCTTAACACAAAGCTTATGCTGATGAACAAGTAGGCATGACTTATGTTCTCTTGGAGCTTCCTGTGTAGAACAGGATGCCATATTTTTCACAGTAACTTTTTTTTTAACCATGGTTCAGTTTTGATTTGTGTCTTTCGATGATGAGTTCCCCAGGAGATGGGCCCACATGATTAGTAGCTCCCCACTGAGCCTCCAAAGATCTCCTGTTACCCACTGCCTGTGTGGGATGTACCTGCCCACCACCCACTGACCATGTTGGATGTACATTTTTGAACCTGTAGACCAATGCTGTCCACTAGAGCTTTCTGTCATAATGGAAAAGTCCTGTAAATCCATGCAGTCCAATACAGTAGCCATATGTGGATACTGAGCACTTGATATACGGCCAGTGAGGCTGAGGAACTGAATTTTTAATTTAAGTAGCTGCAGGTGCTAGTGGCTACTGTAGTGAACAGCGGGCCTCCAGACCGGTCTTCACCATTGTTTATTCTTACCTGTTCCAAGCCTCACTGCTTTGTCGGCCTACTTGCCAAGATTTCAGCCAACCGACCTAATGAATTATGCACCAATGTAGCTCTTGCTAGGTGACATTTATAGCTTTAAAGAAGCTTTCTTTTGAACTACAGGATTTTAATCCGAAAGTGTTTAAAGATAAACATACGGTAGACCTGTACCTCCTTTAAACACAAGGGCAAGGCTTTATTAATTTTGTGTATTCAGGACATATAATGTGCACTAGATCAGGGATTGGCAAACTTTCTCTGTAAAAACCAGACAGTAAATATTTTCAGCTTTCTGGCTATACGGCCTCTGTTGCAACTACTCAACTATGTTGTAGTGGGAAGGCAGCCGTAGACAACAGGTAAATGATTGAGCATGGCTGTGCTCCAATAAAACTTTATTTATACACCACAGAGGTCAGGCTGGATTTGGCCCTCAGGCCGTAGTTTGGTGAGTCCATACACTAGACACATAGATGTCTATTACAGATGAATTAAAACATTAATTTATCGTTTAATAATTGTTGAGTTCCTAGTATGTACTGAGCCCTGTATGCAACTGTGAACAGACACGTAAGGGTCCTGCTTTCGTTTCGAGAGGAGAGATTGATAATAAAAAAAACTAAACCCATCAACATGAACCCATACATCATAAATATGAATTTAGATATTGAATGAAGCAAAACAGGGAGGTGTGGTTGAGAATGAGGGACTGCTTGAGGCAGGGCGGTCAGGAAGACTTTCTTATAGAAGTGACATGTGCTCTGAGACCTGCATAACAAGAGGACCAGGCCCCTGAAGGAGGACAATGCTCAGAGAATTCCAGGTAGAGGGAAACAAGAACAAAGGTGCTGAGTAAGAAACAAGCTTGGCATGTGTAAGAGTGTTTAAGAAGCAAGAAGAAAGCTTGTAGGAGGGAAGCACAGTGAGAAAGTGAGAAAATGCCAGGAGTCTGGACACAGATTAATAAGGACTTGCAGGGACTTTATTTTAGTGCAGTGAGAAATCTTTGGTGAGACTTAAGCCAGAGAGAGGAAGTGGGGGGAGAAGAAGGAAAGGAGAGGGAGGCAGGGACGAGGGAGGAAGGAAGGAGGGGAACGGGAACCGGAAGGAAGGAGGGGAACGGGAACAGGAAGGAAGGTAGGAAGGAAAAGATGGAAGGAAGGAAACCAAAACCAAAACCAAACTCGTTGCCATGGAGTTGATGCTGACTCATAGCGATCCTATAGGACAGAGTAGAACTGCCCCATAGGATTTCCAAGGAGCAACTGGTGGATTTGAACCTCCCACCTTTTAGTTCACAGCTGAATTCTTAGCCACTGCGCCACCAGGGCTCTGAAGGAAGGAAGGAGATGTGTATATACTGATTTTTTAGCTGCTATATCATTTCAGTGTTCCCACATCATACCGTGTTGTTCTCATCATCCCATACCCCCAAGAGCTTGGGTCTTGTATAGACCCCGTAGAAACACTGGATGGGGTGTGTCCACCCACCTCAGCCACTTGGTGTCATTTTCCAGAATTCATTCATGGAGTCTCCAAGCAAAGTGAACATTATGAGACATTTCTTCATTGGTGCTATAGTTCAAATCTATCATGTTGCTGTTTTCTTTTTACCTTTAATGCCAATTTTAAGATACCACACTGAGTATTTCAGATCCCTTGTGTAATATGAAACTTTCTGGAATATTTTGATAACTATGAATCTCTATTGTAGAATAAGTTTTCAGCAACAACCAATTAAGAATATCCTTAGACAGTCTTGGGGCTTTTTGTTGGAGTTAAAACTCCTTTTTTAAGAGTTGACTTAAATGTGTGGGCGTGAAATTTCTTTGAAATAGATTTGTATCCCATAGATCCTAGAATGTAAAATGCTACTTGCTGGTTTCATTTAGAGGGATAATTAAGGTGCATAATATTGTTTAACTGTTTGTTCAACTTTGCCTAGTGCAATGGAATACAAATATTTGACCTTCTTGATAAAGATGGATGGATTGAAGCTACATACCATGCTATCGTTAGGTTGTTGAATAACATCATTATTCATGATTATAAGGAATTATTCAGGTGCAATGGCAAACCTAATAGAAAGCTATTATTTGTGTAGGGAGAGTGGTTTCCCTGTCCTTGTCATTCCAACCCCTTAGTCGAATTGAAGATACCTGTATTTATTTTACTACAAAGAATCATTAATAGCTTAATTTAAACAAATGGAACCAATTATAATCAGTAATTTAGTAAATCATATCCTATAACATACTTCCAGAAAGAAGTTGGTATAATATAAACCTTAAAAAATGAACATTGTTGTCATTTATTGAGTTGTTTCATGCATACGAATTTCATTTAGTTGTGTAAAATTGTTGTGCCTATCGAAATGTATGTAAAACTGTACTTTCAGGGAAGATTTGAGGAGACACCTTAAATTTAAAGTAGTGTCATTTCAAAGTAGTATCATTTTTGCTGGCTTTCCAGGTATCAGCAAACTATGGCCCACAGCCAAATCCTGGCCACCGCTGGATTGGTAAATAAAGTTTTATTATAACACAGCCACACACATTCCACATTTCTTTACGTATTGTCTATGGCTACTTTCTTGCAACAGTGGCAGAGTTGAGTAGTTATAACAGAGACCATGTGACCTGCAAAGCCTAAGATACTTTACCATCTTGCCTTTTGTAGAAAAAGTTTGCTGATCCTTGTACTAAGGAACTAAATGAAAAAAGAAAATTGTGCACTGGTTGACCTCCAAGTAGTTTGAAGGAACTCCCAGAATTCATAAGTCAAAGAATATTGTTTTTCTGGAAATAACTTATTCATGTCAATAACAGAATTATGAAAAAAAAGTTAAAAAAAAGAACAGAATTATGTAACCTCCATCAAATTCAAATTATAGGATGATTTAAATAAAAAATTATAATAGAGGTATTTTAAATATAAAAAATGTACAAGGTATAATGTGACAGACACCTATTGAAACTCAGATTTTTAAAAAAATTTAACATATTTACCTATCTGCTTCATATGTTAAATAAATAAGAAGTTCAAAGGCTCAAAAAAGAATCTAGTCCATAGCACTAATAGACTACACAAGCCAAGGCCTCCTCTAACCTGAAACCAGAAGAACTAGATGGTGCCCAGCTACCACTACTAACCATTCTGAGCAGGGACACAATAGAAGGTCCTGGATAGAATGGGAGAAAAATGTAGAAAAAAACTCAAATCCCTAAAAAACACCAGTCCTACTGGACTGATAGAGACTAGAGGAACCCCCAAGACTGTCACCCTAAGATACCCTTTGAACTTGTCACTGAAGCTGCTCCTGGAGGTCACCTTTCAGCCAAATAATAGATTGGCTTATGAAACAATATCACTCATGAGTAACGAGTCCCTTAAACAATCAACAGTATTGAGACCAAATGGTCAGCATTTACCCAAAAGCAAAGAAGAGAAGGCAAGGCAGGGAAGGGAAGCTAGGCCAATGGAAACAGAACAAACAGAATGCAAATAATAAGAATGCTAACACATTGTGAAAATTGTAACCAATAGCACAGAACAATTTGTATAAAAATTGTTTAATGGGAACCCAATTTGCTGTGTAAACTTTCACCTAAAACACAGTAAAATATTATTTAAAATAAATAAATAAGAAGTTACAGATACATTTGAAGATACCCTACCTCCCTTTGATCTTACCTTATTCTCCCCCCTCTCTATGCTCTACTTTTACCCAGCTAATAGTCTATTGACATTTTGGGCTGGAAAATTCTTTGCTGAGATGGACAGTCCTGTGTATTACAGGATGCTTATCTGCATCTCACTAGATGCAGTAGCACACAATACCTCTCCCCTACCCCTGGTTTGTGACAACCAAAAATGTCTCCACACATTGCCAAATGACCTTAGGGGGCAAAATGGCTCCCAGTTGAGAACTACGGTTTCAGGGATATCCACCACCTGAAGCGGATATGGTTCCTACCTGCCAAAATTTGTATGCTTCCTGTGTGTGTCTATACCGCTAAAAAGCAAATAGTGATGCTTTGTTTAGTGTGTAATAACATTTTTCATAGATTTAATTATTTTACTTTCTCTTCCTCTATTGTATTCCATTCGCTGATTATCTGTTGTTCTTAGGTGCCATTGAGTTATTTCCAATTCAGAGCAGCCCTGTGTACAACAGAACGAAACGCTGCCTGGTCCTGTGCCATCCTCACAGTCCCTGCTATGTCTGAGCACGTTGTTGCAGCCACTGTGTCAATCCATCTTACTGACGGTCTTCCTGTTTTTCACTGACCCTCTACTTTACCAAGTATGATGATGTTCTTCTCCAGGGACTGGTCCCTCTCGATAACATGTGCAAAGTATGTGAGACAAAGTCCGACCGTTCTTGGGTCTAATGAAGTTCTGTGGAAAAACTTGTTGAGGTTTTTAAATGGAATGGCATTGAATGCATAGATTAATTTACGGAAATTTGACCTTTCGGTAATAAGTGAGTCTTCCAGCCATGAACACACTAGATCTCTATGTATTTAGGTCTTCTTTTGTGCCTTGATAGAATCAAGTCTATGATGTTACTAACGGCTTGGATTTTTAATTTAATTGCATATTTATCACTGGCTTTTTAGTTTGGAAAAACTTGGGGGTAAAAACTCATATTTGTTTGTCTCACTGACAATGAATACAAAGCCCCATAAACTTTTTGGAATAATTTGGACAAAGAAAAGAGAAAATAGTTGGGCAATAAAGGACTCAGCCATTTTTTCTTTTGAGAGTTTTTTTGTTTTTTTATCATGCTTTAAGTGAAAGTTTACAGCTCAAGTTAGTTTCTTATACAAAAATTTATATACACATTGTTATGTGACCCTAGTTGCTCTCCCTATAATGTGACAGCACACTCTTCTTTTCCAACCCGGATTTCCCGTGTCTATTCAATCAGCTTCTGTCCCTTTCTGCCTTCTCATCTCGCCTCCGGACAGGAGCTGCCCATTTAGTCTCACGTATCTACTTGAACGAAGAAGCATACTCTTCATGAGTATCATTTTATGTCTTATAGTCCAGTCTAATCTTTGTCTGAAGAGTTGGCTTCGGGAATGGTTTTAGTTCTGGGTTAACAGAGAGTCCAGGGGCCATGTCTTCCGGGGTCCCTCCAGTTTTGAGAGTCTTTTTGATTAAGATGTATTTGAGTATATTTTTTAAAAAAATGGAGAGAGAGGCATCTTATAATTTATTTCCCACTGTCCCCACCATATCACGATCCCCCCTTAAAAAACACAATACAAAGCATGTCCTAATTCTGATAGAAAATCTTAATCAAAATGACTTATTATTTTTTAAAGAGCTATCCACTTTTAGCTTCTAGTGACTCCCTGGAGTTTGGATTTCATGTTCTATCGAGCACTCATTTATGCTCTTAGATAAGAATCTAATAATGTATCCTTGGAATATTTTTGAATTCCAATTATTGCTAATATTTAGAATTTTATAGAGTCATCTCTGTTCTCACTACTCGACGTTCTATGTTTATGTGTTGTCAAAATAAAATTAGAGTTTTTTTTCCTTCATATCCTAAAAATGTCATTTTGGAAATGGCAATAAAATGGAGCATTAAACTAAAATTAATATGATGATGTTGAAGATGTGACCTAATTAAAATGCAGATGTAAGCACACTTCTTTAAAATTGACATTGCAGCTTAGATTCTCCCCAACAGTGTAACGATTGCTTGTTGATAATTTCATTTGACAGGTTCCCTTCACAAGTTCATTGCTTTAACCTCACAGTGTAAGCATATATTGGCTTGCCTGATAAGATGAAATAATTTAGACAGATTTAGGAAGCTTAAAATGAAATTTAATGAGTTATGGTCTTCCTGGGTATATTCACACATCCTACTTATTAGAGAAGTTTGGAAAATGCCTGCAGTCTACAGATTCATGCATTGTTGAAAGTCAGTATTTTAAATACAAAATCCATACGACATTGACACTGTTTGTCCTCAGGTCTCTTGTCTTTAAATCAATTTCATGTTGTTTCGTTTCCCCAGGAATTCTGCTGCTTACCCCGCTCCTTTTCTGAATTCCAGCTGTTTTTTATAAAGTCTTCCCTCGTCCTCTGCTCTATAAGAAACACCCATCTTCTCTAAACTCTCGGTTTCTATTTCTCCTTGGCTCTTATCCCTTTTACCCTGCTTTACGATTGTGTGTACATGTACCATGCCCTTATTAGATCATTAGGTCCTGATGAACAGGAATTATTCCCGGAGCAAAGCACAGATGACTGACACACAGTAGGTTCTCAAAAAGAAATTATTGAAGGAACAGAAGATGGAATAAGTGAATAAATAACATACATGGATGGACTAAATCTCTTGGGCACGTGCTGGACTAATTCCCACCAATACCTTTTTATAATGCTCTAAACGTAAACCTAAAAATTGCCATCATTCATCCCTTAATGCTGATGGCTGTGCCGCCACAACCACCATTTGCCGTCGAGTCAATTCTGCCTCGCAGCAGCCCCATGCGTGTCAGAGCAGAACTGTGCTCCACAGAATTTTCAATGGCTCATTGTTTGGAAGTACATTGCCAGGTCTTTCTTCCAAGTACCCCTGGGTGGACTCAAACCTCCAACCTTTTGGTTAGCAGCTGAGCAAGGTAACCATATGTGCCAGTCAAGGACTCCAAACCACTTACCATGGAGTCAGTTCTGGCACATGGCAACCCCATGTGTGTCAGATTGTCGTGCCTTTACTAGTTTATCCAGCTAATTCTTGTACCTTAGAAGTATTTATGACAGCTTTCTTAACCTTTTGCTAAATATCCAAATGATTGAGATGACTCCCAAAGATGAATGCAGTTTTCATACAAAGACTCTAGTATTCAAGTGCGAGAAACACTCAGTTATTTGACTTTATGACCATAGAATGTCATCAATACTGTAAACGCTGAATGTTGATATTGCTGTAGATCTACTGTTGCTTTTCTGTTTTCTTAAATATTGCCCATTCCCTCGGTAGATGAACCATATGGTAAAATTTAGTTTTAGCGAAGCATCTGTGTGAAATGTTAAGAGTGGAACACAACAGGTTTTTTAAAGAATATTATCAACCACTGGATGAAAATGAGTAAGAAATGTTACTGTAGAGTATATGACACGTACATTTCCAAGAATATTTATGTCTGAGTTGTTAACCGTCCAGTGGGATACTTTTTGGAAGATAATAGCTTTGAGGAAGATGATTTTGTATAAATAAGATTAGAAAGTTCTTCACTGGAAAGAAAGGGAGTTTTAAAACTAACTGAACATGTAATACAACTTCAAGGAAACTTTTGTTAGATAGACATTAAATCAAATATTATTGTAATGGAACATTTAGTTCTGTTTCTGTTGTAATAAATTATAAGGAAATCAATAACAGCATAAAGATGAAATTGGTAGCCTACCCCAAATATCTCCATACTTATGTGAAGCCTTTCTTATCTCGAATAGCTGATGGTTATAAAATGAAATGCATTTAAATCCATGGCTTAAGAAGATTAAAATACACAGAACCAAAGCAGTCCAGCTGTAGATGTTCATTAAATTGACCATTAATAATTTGTGATAAAAAGGAATATTACTGCCTTCATAAATTTTGTATGCATATTTTATTAAGCTGGCATGTTATACAAATTGATTGCCTTACATCTTCTGGCTGTGGCTGAAGATAATAGTGTTTCATATGCATATTCTATAATCCAAGAGTTCTGATGGACTGTTTCTACCTCGTTATGTTTTTGTTCTGGTTGGCATTTCTTGCACCCAGTGTACAATTAGAAAATATAATTATAGCTTTTGGTTTGAAACGTTATAAGGTTGGTTGTGTCAGCATTTCCATTATAACCCTGCTTTTTGTAGGGCTTCTGGTTAAGATGTGTGTGTGTGTGTGTGTGTGTGTGTGTGTGTGAAGAAAGAGACACTGTGTATCAGTGTGAGTGACTATTTTGCCTTGTTAATGAATTATTTCCATTTCTTCCTGAAATGTAAATAGACTCTCATTTGCTATTGCTTCATTTTAAAATCATATTTCAGTAGGTTATTGTTTGCCTTTCAGATATGAGCTGATTTAATAAGTCTTTTAACCTACTTCTAATGAATAACTCAGCACCATTTGATTTCCTGGGCTCGCTGTGAACCTGCTGGACTGCCTTCCACTCTGAAATCAGCAGGATCCTGAGTGTGGAAATGTAAGGAGGGCTTGGGTGCGGTGTGTGCTTTTCAGGTTGGGAGATCCAGGATATTGCTTCTCGGCATGTCTCACTTGTTTTCCTTTCCTTTACAATCATCTCCGACACACGTGGTTTTGCCATGAGTTAGGGTCAACTCAGTGACAACCTTTTTGTTGTTGTTTTCTAAAGGTGAAGGGCAGTGTAACTTACGGGTCAGTCAGAGCATGGAGACTGGAGCCAGACCGCCGTGGTTAGAAGCCTGGATTTGCTACCTGTGCCAATTACTTAACATTTTGATGCCTGTGTCCTCACCTGTAAAGTAGGGTGATGATAATACCTACTTGATAAAAGGATTGTTTTCAGAATTAGCTAAATGATGTAAAGGGCGGGGAGCAAAATAAGCACTCAGGAAGTGCTGGCTGTTAGTAAGACTTGCATTAGTAAGAGAGAGAAGAGCTGAGACTTCTAGTTTAATACAAGTCACGTGATAAACGTGCTCTTGAAATCACTGCCTGAATCTTTGAAGCTGTGCATGGACATAGCTCACCCCCTGATTTCCGTCCATGTTCAGGTTCTGTTGAGAGTGTGAGAGGTTTTAGAGAGACACTTGGGTCTGAGTCCTGACCAGTTTTTACCTTGGGAAAATAAATTCAACTTTCTTAGCCTCAGCTTCCACTTTTGTAGACTGGCGATAATTACAGTAAATAAATTGCGGGTCTTTAGGAATAGATGTTCCTTTTTGTTTTAAAGTAAAGAGCAATATCTGACTTACTTTGAGTTCCATAACTGGTGGCTCTTTTTGTGGTACCTATGGCATGTTTTGTTACCTGTTTAAAGTGAGACTTTTCTGGGAGCAGCAATGGTGTCGAAAGTAACATTTTGCTCCCTTTAGCTACTAGATTTTATGAAAATATCAACTTACTGCTCTACCACCTTTTTTTTTTTTTTATTGTACTTTAGGTGAAGGCTTACAGAACAAATAGTTTCTCACGAAACAGTAGTACACATGTTGTTTTATGACATTGGTTAACAACCCGACAACGTATCGACCCTCTAACTTCTCAACCTTTTATTTTGGTGAAAATACACATAGCCAAAGATACACCATTTCAAAAATGTCTACCTGCACAGTTCAGTGACATTGACTACGTTCTTCGAATTGTGCTGTTATTCTCACTTAAGATGAAGGCTTACAGAACAAAATAGTTTCTCATTTAACAGTTACTACAGATGTTGCCCTATGACAATGGTTAACAATCTCACAACACATCAACAATATCCTTACTCAACCTTGGGTTCCCTATCACCAGCTTCCTTGTCCCCTTCTGCCTTCTGGCCCTTGTCACTGGACCCCTGTACTTCGTTAGTCTCATTTGGTTTTATGGGGCTGTCCACTCCCAGGCTGAACAGTGAACCTAGGAGGTAGCTTCACCACTGAGCTAAAAGGGTGTCTGGGAGCCATACTCTCGAGGTTTCTCCAGTCTCCTTTAGGCCAGTAAATGTGCTTTTTTTTTTGTGAGTTAGAATTATGCTCTACATCCTTCTCCAGCTCTGTCCAGAGCCCTCTGTTGTGATCCTGGTCAGAGCAGTCAGTAGTGGTAGCCGGGCACCATCTAGCTGTACTGGACTCAGTCCGGTGGAGGCCTTGGTAGCTGTGGACAATTAGTCCTTGGGACTAATCTTTTCCTTGTATCCTGTTCTCTTCATTCTCCCTTGCTCCCAAAGGGATGAGACCAGTCTACCACCTTTGTTTAAAAACAATTTTTTTTTACTTTGTAAACACAACCAAGTAAGATTGGGTCCAATCATTTCTGTGGTTCACAAAAGCATCATGAATATTGATTGTCTTAGCCTGTTATTACCTAAATGCTGGGAGAATATTGTTCGAGTTGTTTTATTAATTCAGGGTTCTAGAGCTTGGCCATGCCCCTCTATTTTGAAATTCATGGCTTGTGTTTGACCAGAAGTACACTTAGTAAATGTTAAAGCGGGAAGGATTAATTCCTGCCTCTCATCCGATCCATGAAGAACACTGGGGCTCAGGATGGAATAGTGCTTGTTCAGAGTAACGAACTCTCCAAGCAGATGATTTTGATTGGCTGCCTTCTGTTTAGTGCCTGGAAAAGTGGAAGTGTTAGGAATTCCTCATGCTTTTTGGCCATCTGTGAGTGTGGTCATTGTTTGGCTACGAAAATAAGCACAGGCCCTCCTGCCACAGCTGAACAAGAAATTAGGGCGAGCCTAATGAAAATTAGGCAGAGAGCCTCAAAAACTAGCATATTACCAGCTTCTCATTTTGCAATAATAGTTTAAGAGCCTGTTATGCCAATTTTGACATGCACAGAATCTCGATCTAAAGCTGGCAGATGTTCTAGTTGCTATCTTAGTGAGCACTAGAATGGTAGAAGCAGGTGTGAGCCATCAGTCCTGGGCACAGGTGGTTTTAGTTAATGTGTGGTGAGGTCAATGCTACACTGGCCGGGCCAAGTGGATGGAAGCTAGACTCTAGAAAACTCCAGTTTGATCTTGGTCATGGCGCCCTTGTTTAATTCAGCGAGTTTTTCAAAATTCCAACACTGACAGAGAGTTTAACTTACGCTCCATTAAATGCGACAGTGTAGAAGCCAGGGTTTTGATTGCTTTCTGAGTAATGAAGAGTCCAAACACATGTTTTGTAATGAGATCGTGTGTGTGTTTCTACGCCTTCTAAGGGTAATGTGCTACCTCTCTGAATTGCAACTTGAGTTTGATTTTTCAAATTTTCCAGTCAGGAACCGTGCCTCTGAGACCAAAAGGCCAATAGATACGGTCATGTTACAACTCTGTTTCTGTTCTGGAGGGAAATGATTCATAATGATATTTGCTTAAGGGAAGAAAATAGAATTTTTTTTTCTAACAAATGTTACATAGTATGTGCTATGGCTTTAAATGTTTATTTTGGCTAACACTACTCCATTAGACGCCATCCAGTGCAGTTCTTGGCCCACTGTGGAAACCCTCTCTCCATACAGCAGGAGATGGGATGTAGAAATTAAAACTGAAAAGGGATGACTGCGGGTGAAAAAGACTTTGTTCTCTTGTGGTCATCCAGATTACCCAGGAGAACCTTCACAGCTTTATGTTTTACATAAAAACCTAACACAAAGTTCCTACTTCGATTTTCCTTTTAGCTTTTAGATACCTGGTCTTGCTTTGGATCTTTTGACGTCTTGAACTCGAATGAGAGAGTTAAATATGTTTAGGTGTTTATGACCAACAAAACATCATCATATATGGAATAGTAAAGCTTGTTGTATTGGGGAAAGTAAATTCTAAAATATTTTTCTAGAACCTTTACATGTTAGTGATCTGCTATACTTCTAATAAAAAAAAAAAAAACTGTTGAAAAGTTTGAGATAACTTATCCTTTCAGTTTATTTAAAATAACCTAAATTGTTACTATCATATTTATTAGTTGGAAAGCATAAAGAACTACCTGGGTAAGTGGTTTGGACTTATTCAGCGGTGCTGGACAATACAAGGCCACTGAGATTCAGCTGCTGTGCCCTGGTTTAGTCATACTGGTTATTAAAATATTGAAATACTTCTGTTGTACATGGCCATTGCCCTCAGTCCCCAGGAACGCCCCCAAGGTCGCCATTCTAGCTGCCCTGAGCCCTCCAGATCTACTAGCCCTTCCTATGACCCAGCAGCCACAGCAGTAATCCCTGGCCCAGCAGATGGCCTCCAAGACCCTGCCCCAGCAATACTGCCAGCTTCTAGGTGCCAGACCCTGTATTGAATATTGCCTTTAAACAGTTCCATGATTAATGTTAATTCAGTAAATATAGGGTTACTTGAATTCAAATAAGGCACCCTAGTAGCACAGTGGTTACATGCTTGGCAGCTAACCAAAAGGTTGACAGTTCAAACCTGTTCTCCGCTCCATGGTGGAAAGATGTGGCAGTCTGCTTCCATAAAGATTACAGCCTTGGAAACCCAATGGGGTAGTTTGACTCTGTCCTGTAGGGTCACTATGAGTTGGAATTGACTCAACAGCAATGGGTTTGGTTTGGGTTTTGGATGGATTCAGATACAAGGGGAAAGTATCTTTAAACTTTGATAGGAGTTTTTCTAAACTATGTAATCAAAAGTAAACAACAAGCCACAGCAAATCTGAACTAGGCCTGGGACAGTGCTACAGAGAACTTGGCCAGGAATGTGTTGTTGTTAGCGGCCACTGAGTCAGCTCGGACTCATGGTGACCCCATGTACAACCGAACAAAATGTTGCCTGGTCCCCGACCATCCTCAAGATTGTTGTCATGCCTGAGTCCATTGCTATGGCCACTATCTAGTGCCTTCCATCTTAGGGAGCCTATCTTCCAGCACTAGATCAGACAGTATTCTCTTGTGATCCACTAAGTTTTCATTACCTAATTTTTAGAAGTAGATTGCCAGGGTTTTCTTCTTAGTTTGTCTTAGTCTGGAAGCTCTGCTGAAACCTGTTCACCATGGGTAACCCTGCTGGTATTTGAAATACAATGGCATAACTTCCAGCATCATAGCAACAAGCCACCACAGTAGACGGGTGGTGGAGGAACATATTAAGCACTCAATAAATATCTTGCCAGACTCAGCATCTCAAATGTAATCTCTTGGCTCAATCACAGAAACCAAATGCTTGTTCAGTATGGCCCCTATTGCTGTGGTTTCCTGATGGTTTAGCTAAGGTTCACACTTAAGTCAAAACAGCCTCACACTTCTCTTCATGCTTTATGTAATTCCAGGGCCCTTGTCAAGGTTTTCTTCCCAGGTTTGCCTTCCTTCACAGAACATTTACAATGGGTTACAGAATGCTGCCTTTGCAGAAGGACTCTTAAATAGCTGAATAAAGAACCTCTAATCACTTGGCGTTTTTAATAGGCACTTAGAAGGTCCATCCAAATTCTGTTTGCTTTGGCTGGAGAAATAGATTCTCTGGGTAATGAACTTGAACTTTGTCACCTGGTTCTATCTCTGAGATAGCAGGAAAGGGGAGGTGGAATTAGGAGGAAAAATTACTGTATAAATGACTTGGCATTAAAGACTTCATCATCTTCGACTTGTCAGAGAATGAGCTAAATTCAGGACTTGCTATTTTGTACTATAAAATGTGATGACGAAGTGTTTTGAACTTACGATAGACTTCTTTCTCTGCGTTAGCAAGTTTGCGATCGTGGGGCGCTGCAAAAGCAGTAAGCATCAAGTAATTGAGAGGCAAGTGCAAGATAAATTACTCTCAGACTGTAAAATTGTATATAACTGTCCCCATTAATTGCTGTGTTTTAGATCTGCATTTTCTTCCAACCGTCTTGAAGAAAAGTGACATCAGAGGTGAGCGTTCCAGCCTTCCAAGGGTCTTACAGCACAACTTAGGTTTCTCTTAGCTGTTAGTTGCCGCGGGTGGATCCCTAACTTGGATCGTGTTTCCACAGTTGAGTTTGTTCACGTGTCTTAGTCTGAGCAGTAAAGTCAGAAAAAGAATGGTCAACGTGAAATTGTGTGCACCCAACCTGAGTCAGTTCCTCATTCTATCTTAAGTAGCTTCTGGAACCTGCTTAGTTCTTCTTGCTTATGCCTCCCTTCATGGAGCTCTTACATTCACATCCCCAAATGCTGGTTATGAGGCAGTGATGGGAATGTACTATGCTGCTTTGGATTGCCTAGTTAAGCCTATTACCCTGCCCCTTACTAGCTGCATGCCCTTCGTCAAGTAATTAAATCTTTCTGAGGAATTGTTATGAGGATTCAATGAAATTTCACCAAAAACAGTTCAGCCCAGTGTCCTGGCACACAGAAAGTCCTTAGTAAATATGACCTCTGATTTATCATATAGCTTGTGTTTATTGAGAGCTGATTTGTTTGTGATGGTGTTATTTAGTTAGAAATAATTTGAATCTGTCTAAATCACTCATGCCCGAAGTTTCTAGACAATTGACAGTCCGTAATTAAATTTTGTGATCTCTCCGTCTGTAAGAGCAATAAGGCAGTGATTTAATTAAAAGCACACTTAAATTAACTTTGTTTGAGAAATTGTAGTAGCTTAAAAAATGACTAGCAATACCAGGGATTTCAAAAAAAGCAAACAAACAAAAACAAGGGTTGGACTGAAAATATTTATGAGACAATTGGAAATTTGAAAATTTACTATATAGTTAATATCGTTAATTTTGTCATTTTTAAGATACTTAATATTGGTAATTGTGTTGTTAGTTTTTAGGATTTTTTAAAAGGACTTATTTTTCCCATCCTTATGTTTTAGAGAGATACGTATAGAAATATATCAGTTGAAATTACATAATGTCTATGATTAGCTTCGAAATAATATGGGATGCCAATATAACTCTGATACCTAAACAAGGCAAAGGCATTACAAAAAAAGAAAGTTACAGACCAATATCCCTTATGAACATAGATGCAAACATTTTCAACAACATTCAAGCCATCCGATTTTAGCAATATCTCAAAAAAATCATCTACCATGATCAAGTGGTATTCATACCAGGATTACAACAGTGGTTCAACATTAGAAAATCAATCAATATAATCCACTACATCAATAAAACAAAGGAAAAGAAACATATGATCATATCAATTGATGCAAAAAAAGGCATTCAATAAAATTCAACATCCTTTCCCCATAAAAACTCTCAGCAACATAGGAATAGAAAAGAAATTTCTCAGCATAATTAAGGGCATATATTCAAAACCAACAGCCAACATAATACTCAACAGAAAAAGGCTGAGAGATGACAAGGCTGAGAATGAGACAAGGATACCCATTCCCATCACTCTTATTCAACATTGTACTGGAGGTCCTAGCCAGAGCAATAAAACAAGAGAGAAATAAAAGGTATCCAAATTGGAAAGGAAGAAGTAAAACTATTCCTATTGCAGATGACATAATCTTATACATAGAAGACCCTAAAGATTCCACAAACTGCTGAAACTAATAGAAGAATTTAATAAAGTTGCAGGGTACAAGGTTAACACACAAAAATCAGTTGGGTTCCTCTACAGTAACAAAGACTACTCCAAGAAAGAAATCAGGAAAACAATGCCATTTACAATAGCCCACAAATCAATAAAATACCTAGGAATTAAGCTAACCAGGGACATAAAAGACTTATGAAAATTATAAAACAGGAGACTGAAAGACACCTACAGAAATGGAAAGACATCCTGTGCTCATGGATTGGAAGACAATATAGTGAAAATGTCAATTCTACCTAAAGTGATCTACAGATGACCTGCAATCCCAATACAAATCTCAGCAACATTCTTTACTGATATGGAAAAACTAATGACCAACTTTATATTGAAAGGAAAGGAACTTCGAATAGCCAAAGCAATACTGACGAAAAAGGATAAAGCAGGAGGCCTCATACTCCCTGATATCAAAACATACTATACAGCCACTGTAATCAAAACAGTCTGGCATTGGTTCAGTGATAGACACATATACCAGTGGAAGAGAACTGAGAGATCAGAATTAAACACAGTCATCTGTGGACAACTGATTTTCAACCAGGGTCAAAGTCCATTCAGCGGCTCAGAAACAGTGTCTTTAATAAATGATGCTAGCAAAACTGGATATCCAACGGCAAAAAAAAATGAAGCAGGACCCATACCACACACCGTACACAAAAACGAACTCAAAATGGATCAAAGACCGAAGTGTTAAAACTGTAAAACTCCTGGGAGAAAACTAAGACACCTAATATTTTGTAAAAATAAGATAACGAACATAACAAATGCACAGATAGAAGAAGACAAAATAACTAGATGGGACTTCATAAAAATTAAAAACTTATGCTCATCAAAAGACTTTGTTAAAAGAGTAACTAGACAACCTACAGACTGGGAAAAGTCGTTCAAAAATGACTTAACCAATAAGGGTCTAATCTCTAAAAGCTATAGAAGACTGTAACAACTCAACAACAAAAAGACAAACAACCCAATAACCAAATGGGCAAAGGACATGAACAGAACTTTCACCAAAAAGGACATCTAAGAAGCCAACAAACATATGAAACGATGTTCATGATCCTTAGCCACTCGAGAGATGCAAATCAAAACCACAATGACATACCATCTTACCCCAACTAAAATGGCCCAATCAAAACAAACAACACCAACAGAAAACAGGTAACAACAAATGTTGCTGATGATGTGGGGAGATTGGAACTGTAAAAGGGTACAACTGCTTTGGAAAACAGTATGGCGCTTTCTCAAAAAACTAGAACTGCCCTATGATCCAGCAATCCCACTCCTAGATATAAACCCATTGCCGTTGAATCGATTCTATCTCATAGCTACCCTACAGGACAGAGTAGAACCACCACATAGGGTTTCCAAAGAGTGGCTGGTGGATCTGAACTGCTGACCTTTTTGTTAGCAGCTGATCTCTTAACCACTGCCACACACATACGCATATCGATGTTTATAGCTATTTTATTCACAATAACAAATAAATGGAAACAACCAAAGTGCACATCAACAGATGAATGAATGAGCACATTATGGTACATACGTACAGTGGAATATGCTGTGCAACCATAAAGAACAATGATGAGTCCATGAAACTTATTATAACAGGGATGGACCTGGAGAGTATGACGCCAGGTGTCATCAGTCAAGCATATCAGGACAAATATTGTATGATCTCTCTTTTATAAGAAGACAAGAAAAGATATGTATAGAGAGAGACTAATAATCTTCATTGATGGTTACCAGAGAGAGGAAGGGCAGAGGGAAAGTGTGCTTGAGATTGCAGAGACTGTTATTTAAAAAAAATTTTTTTTGGTGATGAGAAAAGTGGCACCAAGTGTGGATGTAGTGAGCACAGCACAGCCAAAGTAAAAACGAGTGTTTGAGCACATATGGGTGGGTATAGGCATACTGGTATACAGGTAAGTAAAGGTGTGTACGTAGGTGAGAACAGATACAAGCATGTATAACAACACTAAACCAAACCCATTGCCGTCAAGTCGATTCCAACTCGTGGTAACCCCACAGGACAGAGTAGAACTGTCCCCATAGGGTTTCCAAGGCTGTAAATCTTTATGGAAGCAGACTGCCACATCTTTGTTCCACACAGTGGCTAGTGGGTTTGAACTGCTGACCTTTTAGTTAGCAGCCAAGTGCTTTAACCGCTGTGCCACCAGAGCTTGTACATGTAAATACAAATAAGTGGGTGCAGGCACATACATATATTGAAGACACGAATACAGATCCTCTGCAGACATAACCAAACATCTTCCAAGATTGGTTTTCTGGGTTTGAAAGCCTAGGACCATTGTCTCATGGGACAACTCAGGCAATTGGCATAACATCGTTCACAAAAATCATGATCTGCCTCCTAGTGAAGTGAGTAGTGTCTGACGTCTTAAAGCTTGTGAGCAGCCATCTATGACACAGCTACTGGTCTCTACTCTCCAGGAGCAAAACAGTAAGAAGGTAACCACAAGCCCAGAGAAGAAATAGGTCTACATAAGCCACAACCTCAGCTACCCTGAGACCAGAAGAACCAGACAGTGCTCGGCTGCCGCCACTGACCACTCTGACTGGGGTCACAATAGATGGTCCTGGATAGAAAAATGTGGAGCAGAACTCAAATTCTTATTAAAGAAAAAAAAAAAAAAAGCCAGACAAACTGAAACAGCAGAGAACAGAAGACTATCACCCTGAGACACTCTTTAATCCTGAAACCAAGCCTAACCCCTGAGACCACCTTTTAGCAAAATAGCAGAGTGGCACACAAAATAAAGGATATTACCTGTCAGATCGGTGCTCTACTTAAAAGCTATCAGTTTGAGACCAAGAGGTCAACAGCTACTCCAAAGCAAAGTTGAGAAGATAAGGGAGCAAGGAAACTAGAGTACTGGAAATGGGACAAAGAGAGCACAATTAGAGAGAATGTTGCCACATTGTGATAAATGTAGCTAATATCACTGAACAATTTGTGTGGAAATCGTCAAATGAGAACCTAACATGCTGTGTAAACTTTCACCAAAAACTCGGTAAAATATTATTTTTTAAAAACAATATAGGCTGGAGAAGAGGATAAGAGTGGCTGAAGTAAGATGAGCCAAGAGTTAATTGTGTTTGCAAGGTGGTGGGTACATCTGGATTCATTTTAATAGTCTGTCTACTTCTGTATATGCTTGAAATTCTCTATAATAAACAATATTTGTTTTTTAAACTAGAGAATCTTGAAACCTAGCTATTACTACTAGTTATGGTGAACCTATTTATTACAAGCTCTATATAATTGACAATTAGGGCTGATTACATGTATATATATTTCCTGATGGCTAATAGGAATAGAAAGTATGCCACAAATTAGAGTCGCATCCTTGTCTGTTGCAGAGCCCTGGTGGCGCAGTGGTTAAGTACTTGGCTGCTAACCGAAAGGTTGGCAGTTCAACCCCCCCAGCCACTCCACAGGAGAAAGATGTGGCAGTCTGCTACCATAAAGATTACAGCCTTGGAAACCCTATAGGGCAGTTGTACTCTGTCCTATAGGGTTGCTATGAGTCAGAATCAACTTGACAATGATGGGTTTGGTTTACTTATCTGTTACAATAATTTGACCCAAATATATGTTTAACTCCAAATTTATTGGCTAGAGGATGTCCATTAAAAGACGTAATGTTCGTCACAAGATGTCTTTTCGGAGAAGTGTTTTGGCTTTGTTTACCAAAAGCACATCTTTGTAACGTAAGAGTGTATATTTGAAGTCGTGAGGGTTTACTAGAATCCAGAATATAACCTTAAATAATTAACGAAGCAGACATAAAGCCTGCGCCTCTCTGACCTATAGATCTTTAGACATCACTGGGAGAACTGATGGTATACAGCACTTTCTTTGCCTA
Source organism: Trichechus manatus latirostris (assembly GCF_000243295.1). Classification (NCBI taxonomy): domain Eukaryota; kingdom Metazoa; phylum Chordata; class Mammalia; order Sirenia; family Trichechidae; genus Trichechus; species Trichechus manatus. The sequence goes on along the minus strand of NW_004443937.1, from coordinate 39,600,086 downwards.
ACCTATGAGGCCCCTTTGGGAGTATCCTAAGTTTGCTGATGGATCCTAAACTGACTGATTGATGTTTGATGTGAGGCAGCTTTGGGGAAATGTTCAAGGGATTACAGTTATTTGTAGTGCATGGGAAATACATGCTTTTTATGATCAGTTCAGCTTCAGCTCTTTGTGAATCTCTATTTTATGATTGGAGTGCACTTTTAATTTTTTTAATAAATTGCAGCTGATATTTGGCTTAATTTTTTTTTTTTCTTCCCTAATTAAAAAACAAAATAAATCTTCCTACTGGAAATTCCAACTTTGAATCATCTATTTGGTTTTTTTGTATAATTTTTTTGTTGTAGTAAACATACATATAACAAAACATCTGCGATTTCAATTTGCTGTACAATGGAATATTACTCAGCGATAAAGAGAAGCGAAGTTCTGATACATGCCACAACATAGATGATCCTTGGAAAACATTGTGCTGAGGGAAATAAGTCCATCACAAAAGGACAAATATTGTATGATTCCACTTATAGGAAAAAGAGGAAGACCCTCACTAAGATGGACTGACACAGTGGCTGCAACAATGGACTCAAACAGCAACAATTGTGAGGATAGTGCAGGACTGGACAGAGTTTTGTTCTGTTCTGCGTGGGGTCGCTATGAGTCGGAACTCACTCAACAGCACCGAGCAACAACAACACCATATGAGATATCTAGACTAGGCAAGTGTGCAGAGACCAGAGTTTATTAGTGGTCACGAGGGGTGGGCAGGAAGAAGGGAGAAAAAGGGAGTCTTTGCTTAGGGGACACTGATTTGTAGTAAGGGGGATGGAAACATTTGGAAACAGAGAGTGGCAGTGGTTGAACAACATCATGAGTGTATTTGATGTCATTGAATGGTACATGTAAGACATGTATGAATGTCTATGTAATTTTTCACTTTAAGAATTCTATAAATATTTATTGTACCTTCTATCATATGTGGGAAATCACACATTTTCTGGTTCCTAGTAGAGCTGACAGTATGTGATCATTTACAGAGACTGGGGTCATAATGTAGGCACTCTGTCAGGCGCACGGAAGTGTCTTCTACCCTACTCCAGTTCATGTTGGTCAGTAAAGTCTTGGACAAATGACGAATGATGGGGATCCTTCTCTTTGGGATAGCTCTATCATCTTCAGCTCAGAGGAGGACTTTTCGTGTTTTTCTGTGATTTCACCGCTATTACCAGTCGTAGTTTGGGGTCTACGTATGAAAAGGTGGAAGATTTCTGAGCCCCTCATTTTTTTTTCCCCAGAGAATTTCAAATACCTTCGATTCTCGGGACTTCTCCATTTCACATGCTGACTCCCCAATACACATACACACACACACACACACACTCACACACTCACATACACACATATATGGGTTTTTAGTGCCTTTTGGCCACTGTGTTTTGCATCAGTTGGCAATTTTTTCTTTTCCTAAGAGACTCAAAACTTCGTATCTAAATAAAAATTATTTGTGAATGCTTTTGGGCATAGCACTGTAACTTTGATGTCAGTGAAGGAACAAAGTCATCTTTCCTTTCTTCCTTGGAGAATCGATAACGTGGTCATGCTTGCAGAGACAGGCGTGTCTGAAGCATAGTCAAGCAGTACATTATTTTCAAATCTCTTTTCTCCCAGAGGTCCTTCAAGTCTAGTCCTCTTTGACAGTTTCATCATGAATGTTCTACAGCCTTGCGTCCTGGGCAACCTTAGAAAAGTTCCATTAAGAACAATATAATTAATACAGTGTCTTTTACTGGATCTCATCCATAATTCCCAAAGCAACAGTTATATTGCGTTCCGTTTCAACAGCGTACTCCGTGGCATGTGGTTTGGATTTGATGTGTGGTGTTATTATAGTCTCTGTGTCACTGGGAATTTTGAGCGTGTCTCGTATGAGTAATTTTTCTATACCTTCAACATACTAGGTTGTTTCATTTATATGTCCACTCATTTATTTATGCAAAAAGATGGAGGACCTGTTATGTGTAAAACATTTTGCGAGCTAAGTGAAGGAGCATGCAATATAGTAGGGAAAGACGACTGTATATAATGCCCATAGCCTAATGCCTGGCGCAGAGATGGTGGTGGTTTGGGTGACACTCTCATTGTTGCTGCTGCTGTTCACCATCGCCGCCACCACCATCCTTCCAGCGTTTCTGCCATTCCTGATTCTCCGCACAGAGTACAATCTTTCTGTTACAAGAGTCACTAATAAGGGAGATGATAATATGAGTTAATGGTTTGGAGGTAATAGAGTTTTATCAAAGCCTATATGTTTTCAATGAATAAATTTTATTCTAATTTGCTTGACTCCCTTACCTTTGAGTTTGTTGGCTGAGACTATTCTCTGACAGATTGACCAGGACAGGACCCAGGACGTTTAACCTAAGTGTTGTGGAAGGCCCTGCCTCTACAGGCAGACAGCCTGGGATCTAGTCTCATTCTCCTCTCTTGTCTCTCTCTGTCTCATTTCTTCATTTGTAAATGAAGATCATAAAACTAATGCTTGTTGAGAGGGTTAAAGTTGGTAGTCAAATAAGGGGCTCACCCTGTGTCCAACACATCATAAGCAGTCAGTAGGTCCTTGTAGTAATTTTTATGGTTGCTCCCATTGTTATTATTACTGTTATTTGTTATTACTATTGTTGCTGCTATTATTACTTGTATAGTGAGAACAAATTTCCTGTCTCTTACCCCACTGAGAATTTACATGCGTTTGTGCCATGTACATTTTATTTCTGAAGTGAGCAAGGAGAACTCAAACCAGACCAAGACAATTCACCTTTCACTTAGAGCACACAAAAGATGGAAGAGTTCCATATTCTTATCAGGGAAGTTTGGGTGAAATAATGGTTGGTTCTGAATTGATTATTAAAACAAACTCTGAACTTCCTGTCCACCAAAATAAAAACAGTGTGGCTTCTAATTGACTTCTGACACACACAAGTTTACGTTCTATGTATGTTCATATCTATATACCTATACTGGTTGTGAGATAGATGGACGTCTTCAGTAAACCTTTTAGCATGAAATTTATCACCCCGGGAGATAATAATGTATGATTCTTTTCAGCCACTCTAGAATGCAAAAAATTATATGAAGTATTTTACTAGTTCTGCCCTAATCAGGCTGTGCAGAGGTTTATAGTAATTACTACACAATGTGGTTAGTTGCAAGATACTATGAATTCAGTATGCATTAGCTAATAATAATGATATCAAAGAAGATTTAATGGAAGACCCAAGTCTGTCTAGAAAATCCAAAGATAATTGTAAACACTCCAATTTCATCTCTGCATCTCTCTTCAAAGAGAAGGAGTAGTTAGTGTAAGGAAAGCAATAAGATAATTTCTAGTTCTCTCGGTAGCCTTCATTTTGTGCACCAGCCATATTTCTGGCTTTTGTTGTATTTGTACTTACGTGTAAAAACATTCTGACCAGTGAAATTGCATTCAAAGATGAATGAAAAAATAGGAAATACGTTCTAAAATCCTCAAGCAATTTAAATTGCCCCACCCCCATGGGTTAAGGAGCCCTGGTCGCGCAATAATGAAGCCCTCTGCTGTTAACCGGAAGGTTTGCAGATCAAGCGCGCCAGAGGCTCCACGGGAGAAAGACCCGGCAATCTGCTCCTGTAAAGGTTACAGCCTAGGACAGCCTATGGGGCACTTCTGCTATGTCCTATAGGGTCTCTATGAGTCTGAATCCACTCCACAGCAGAGAACAAAAATGGGTTAATAACACACTTTCTTTTATCACCTTCCTCGTTGCTTATTTTTATAGGGAAAAAATGGTGATTGTTTTGAATATGATATCATAATAAATTCTGCCCTTAAAAATACTGCACTATATAAATATAGTTTTGTTTGTGATAATTTTAAACTTTACCTGAGCCCCGTGCTCCCAGAAGATAAAGGTTAAAGAAATTCTCCCACTGTTTGTGTTCAGGCTTACTGCAAAGATCTACCTTCCCCGTGTAATTTACTTATACGACTAGGGGATGCTTCTTATTTGCCTCTGACGGGGCCAGACACAAATCCTCCAAATTCCTATTCTTTACTTCATAAGTAATTAGCTAAATTGTTCCTACCACTGACCAAAAAAAAAAAAATATATATATATTGCTTTTGAGTCAATTCTGGCTCATAGTGACTGTTGGTCAAAGTAGAACTGCCCCATAAGGTTCCCAAGGCTGTCAATTTTTATGGAAGCAGACTGCCACATCTTTCTACCAGAGAGCAGCTTAGTAGCTGAGCACTTAACCACTGCACCACCAGGGCCCCTTCCCACCGACTAAAGACCTCCTGCGTTGACCAAACTTGAGTCAGGCATCTCTCCTTCCCAGCAACTAGCCCACCTTGGAGCACTGGAGGGCAAACAGACCCTCCTTAAAGATCCCTCCCACGAACTGGCTGACCTCGGGGAAAGACGTTTCCTGATCAACTCTTCGGTCAAGTCACTCATTCATCCCACTTCCCTGCACCTGGTATTAGGGACCTGTAAGTGCTAACCGAAAGGTTGGTGGTTCAAACCCACACAGTGGCACCTAGGGGGAGAAAAAACCTCTCCCCTTTTCCACCATGCTCCCTGACTCTGTTAACTCCTTGAGGGTGTATTTAATGCTGAAAACAAAGATCATGACAGCTACCATTTAGTGAATTCTATCTGCCTCTTTAAAGTGTTAAATAGCAAAGATGTCACTTTGAAGACTAAGGTGCGCCTGACCCCCCCCAAACAAAACAAAACAAAACAAAACCTGTTACAGTCTAGTTAATTGTATTTTCAGTCACCTCATATAAATGCAAAAGTTGGACAAAGACTAAGAAAGACCTAAGAAGCACTGATGCCTTTGAATGATGGTGTTGGCAAAGAATGTTGACTATACCATGGACTGTCAGAGAAACTGACAAATCTGTCTTGGAAGAGGTATAGCCGGAATGCTCCTTAGAAGCAAGGGTGGCAAGACTTTGTCTCATGTACTTTGGACATGTTATCAGGAGGGACCAATCCCTGGAGAAGGGTATCATGCTTGGTAAAGTAGAGGGTCAGTGAAAAAAAGGGAAGACCCTTTAGGAGATGGATTGACACAGTGGCTGCAGCAATGGGCTCAAGCATAACAATGACTGTGAGGATGGCTCAGGACCAGGCAGTGTTTGGTTCTGTTGTACATGGGGTAGCTATGAGTTGGAACTGACGAGATGGCACCTAACAACAATGACGATGTGCCAGTCTTTGTGCTCAGTGTGTTTTCTCATATAGTCTTGACTGCAAAGCTGAGAAGTTGGTGCCTCTACTATCCCATTCTACACGAAAGGACTTTGAGATTGGGGCAGGTTAACTGATTGGGCCAAGACCATGAAGTTGGTAAGTAATTAGGTGCTGGTGATTCACCTTGTGATTTTTCACAACCCACCTGGCCTCCTGGGTGCAGCCTCTCCTGTTGCTTTCTCACCGGCTGCAGTGTTGAGTACAGAGCCACTGCTTTGACTCCAGCCGGCCTTGGCTCTCTTGCCAGTGAGAGTTTCCGGTGAGGACGGGGCTTTGATTTTAAAGTGCTAACCGTTGTTGTAAACCCATTTTCTATTTACATTGAGTTTAATGTTTATTTGTTGCTTATCTGGAATAAATAAATGATCAAGTAGGAAAAGAATGCTTTTCAGACCTGTATCATTTTCCCGTTGCTATTTTCGCCAAGAAAAAAAGAACCACTTTGGTAATCACTTTTTAAATCTGTTTTCCTTTCTCTCGCTCTCTTTCTTTTTTTCTTTCTCTCCTCTTCTCTCTTGTCAATGTAGTGACTAAAGTGTAGGCTCTGAAGTCAGACAGACTTGGGTTTAAATTCTGACCCTGTTGTCTAATGGCTGTGTGACATCCCTGACCTGTTTCGGCATCTATACGATGCCTAATGTATAGAGATGTTGTGAATATTAAAAAGGTAATGTATGCATAGTGTCTCATACCAAAACACAAACCAACCAACCCATTGCTGTGGAGTTGATTCCGGCTCATAGCGACCCTATAGGGCAGGGGAGAGCTATCTTGTACAGTCCTTGGTATATACAGTGAAACCTGTGAGCCAGAACTTGACAGGACTGCCTTGTTTTTATGGGTTCCCCAAGTTTTCTGCTTTTGACAGGGTGCTTACCACTTTTCTGTTGTTCTCTATGAAGAATCCTACCTCATAAATACCCAGTGGGTTTCCTTCTGTGCCAGGTTTCTGCCTTACACGGGTTCCTGCTTTTGCAGGTTTTTCTGTAGTACGCAACTAACCAGTTGCAGCTGCTGTTTTTATTGATATCGTTATTTTTCATTTTTTCCCAAGTGATGGGTTCATATCAGTGAAGTTCCAGTAGTGCCCATTTCTGACATGAGCAAAGTTCTAGAGGTGGGAAATGGCAGATTAGTCAGCCTGGGTCCTTGTAGCTGTTGAGTTTGCTATTGAAAAATTACCACGGTGTTTTCTTAAGAGTGATGCACACAGGAGATGGGGCCTCCTGGCCTTTCTTCTGCTGTTTCTAAGATGCAGGTAATGATTTTCTTGCCTAATCATTAATAAATACAAAAACTGGAACGTAAAACTGAATATCATGGAATTTCCAGGACCCAATAACTGCTCATTAATTTAGCCCTATAAAATCGGTCTACAAACATGACTGGTGTTTTTATTATGTATGAGTGTGATAGAAGCCCTTTGGGGCTTGCTTCATCTGTTCTCTGTGGCTATGTTCAGTTGATTGCAGATTGCCGGGCTTATTTTTTCATTAGTTCTGAATTTTTCAAATTAATGTAATGTGGACACATGTTCGTTTTTCCCTGGATGAAAAAATAAGCTTAGCGGTGGAAATTGTTTAGGCTTGCCCTACCAGAAGAAAATCTAGCTTTTGGTGTTGAACAGTCAGGGTTGACGCTGTCTGCCCTCTGCCTGCCTTGTCTGCTTGGTCTCTGTTGATCGCTGGCTGGACAGGCTCGGTCCCGGTCCTGACTGTGTTACTGCTGGTGTTAGGGAGAAAAATACGTCGGGATTTATGGAGATGTCTTCTTTCCAGTTCTGAGTGTAAGTCTCTGTAAGTGCCTCCCAGGATAACGTCTCCCTCTCGTGTCTCCCAGTGTTGTTATCTGTGTTCTCTGTGAAGTTAGAGCTTCTTGTGCGGCTGCCTCAAACTCAGTCTTTCCAAAAGAGAATTCTTTCCAGCAAACCACTACCTCTCTCGTTTTTTTCTGTGTTCAGTGGCCTTTCTGCTCTCACAGTCATTAAGCCTTAAAATATTTTTCTCCCCTCTCCCCTGTGGTCTCTTCAAATTGGCTCCTTTCTCCCTTGCTAATGTCTCTCGTGGAGCCCTGGTGGTGCAGCGATTAAGAGCTCAGCTGTTAACCAAAAGGTCAGCCGTTGGAATCCACCAGCCGCTCCTTGGAAACAGTTTGGGGCAGTTATACTCTGTCCTGCAGGGTCACTATGAGTCGGAATCAACTTGACGGCAATGGATTTTTTTTTTGTTTTTGGGTAATGTCTCTCACATCCCTCTTGTCTATCCCCACTGCCATACCTCAAGCCCAGGCTGTCACACTGTCTTTCCAGGAATATTTTAATAGATTCCTAATTGATCCCCTTGCCTCCAGCTTCCCTCAGCCCTTTAGTTCATCTCCAAAGGGTGCTCCTACAAATTAAGTGCTTTAATTATGGTTTGATTGGAAGTGAATTTTATTGAAGAAAGCCAACTGCTTCCATGGGATGCATTTTTCAGGGTTGGTACCTATCTTAAGACCAACACCTTGGGAGCAGAGCAGTATACTTTAAAGTGAACACATCTATTTGTTAAAGTTTCGTTTGCGTCATTGACTGTAACACACTTGGATCTGCAATCAACATAATAGCTTTTGCTTTCTAAAACTTTTTTTTTAGAAAATGATTGACTCTGGGACATTCATCTCATTAGTATTAAAAGTACTCAGTCTTTGTAAAATGAATATAATAAGCATTTCTATAACACTAAAGGAGATAAATGTCGAGTTGTCAAAAAACTTAAATGAATAATGGTATTTGAAGCAATTGTTTTTCTTGCAATTCGAGATATGATAATTACTGCTATTTAAATCCCCCCTCCCCAACAATTCCAGCTTGCTTTGATGTCTTTGGGATCGGGGATTTTGGACACATATGGCATTTTCCTATCCTGTCAGTTCTTGAAGGATTAGGAATATTTTTATGTTCTCTATGAGAAAACAAAGCGTATAGAATTGAAAGGCAGCAAAAACTAGCACTACTTTTAAAACAGAGCATTGTACAAAACTTTGCAGAAGGAAAAGAGTGAGCATATAGTTTGAAGAAAAAAATGGGGCTAACTATGAATTGGTTTGAAACATGTAGACTTGTGATGCCATCTTGGGATACAATTAGCCTAATAAATTATTAAAAACACAATCGTTACGATCAAATTAATCCTTTTATTTGATATAAGACACTGCCCATATTATAATGGAAGATTCAATCGGCTTGACTCAGCCCAAAGGCTTTTTATTTATCTCAGGAATGCAGGGGAACTTGGAAAGATCTTATTTCTGTTCCTTGGATCGTGCCTTTTTGAGAAGAATCTTTTAGTGGCTACGGTATGCCATGGTTTTGTTTTTAAGCGGTTTTACTTCTGTTTATGTGTACTCTTACAAAGGATTTAAGAGGAAATTAGGATGTTGTGGTAACACTCCCAGACTCTGCAGATAAAGGGCATAAAAGAAGCTTCTGATTTCTCTCTTTGCAACAAAGAATCCTGCTAAAAAAAACCCCGTAAAACCCGGTGCCATCCAGTCAATTCCGACTCGTAGTGACTCCAGAGGACAGAGTAGAACTGTCCCATAGAGTTTCCAAGGAGCAACTGGTATATTTGAACTGGTAACCTTTTGGTTAGCAGACATAGCTCTGCCACCAGGGTTTCCAAGAGTCTTGCTAGAAAGTTCATTAACTAACCCAAAATGAATGTTACTTTCTTAGGTAAAGTTATTCTTATTTGTGGATAATAGCAAACAGTGGCTACCATTACCCTTTATCCTGGCAGGCTCTGTGCTAATTATTTAAGAGTGTAAGGTAGATACTTTTACTTTCTCCATTTTACATGTGTGGACCCTGAAGCCCAGCAGAGCTAACTAAATTGCCCAAAGCCGCAGCCTTAACTGGAGTCCAGGCTGCGAAGACTTAAAGGTTATGTCCCTGGAGACTCCTCTGGCCGTGCTGCAAGCTCCCCTGCCTTGATGGCTTGGCAAGATTGTTATTGCTGTTGTCAGGTGCCTTAGAGTCGGTTGTGACTCATAGCGACCCTGTGTACAACAGAACGAAACACTGCCCGGTCCTGCATCAGCCCCACCATCCTTGCTATGTTTAAGCCCATTGTTGCAGCCACTGTGTCAATCCATCCCATTGAGGGTCTTCCTCTCCATGGTATATTCAGTATTCTTTGCCAACATCATAATTCAAAGGCATCAATTCTTCTTCAGTCTTCCTTATTCATCGTCCAGTTTTCGAAAGCATATGAGATGATTGAAAATACCCAACACTTGGATCCACAGTCAATACCTGTGGAAGGAACAGTCAAGAAATCAAATGATGTATTGCACTGGGCGGATTTGCTGCAAAAGACCTCTTTAAAGTGTTCAAAAGCAAAGATGTCACTTTGAGGGCTAAGGGGGGCTGACCCAAGCCATAGTATTTTCGGGATTTGTTGAATTCAGAATTTTATTCTTTCCCCTCCCCCTAATAAATGATGGATTTCCTAAAGCTTTTCTTCCTCTGTTTAGAAAAGGAGGAGTGGGAGAAGCAGGGGAGGGATGGTGGAATAAAGTATTTAGTCACTAGCAATGGAATTATAGTTTTAGGGCCAGTAGTTCTGACTGAAAGACCTCATCCCACAGAGTCCTCCTGCCCTTGGTTACTGCTTAGTGGTTGTCTTCGAATGTGATTAAATCCCTATAAACTGAAAGAAGAAAAATTATCTTGTCTTCAGGAAAATATGTATTGACATATAATTTTATGTCTATTCGCAGAATTCTTTTAAAACCAAACCTGATCCCCAAGAGATAAGAAAAAAACAAATCTTTTCTTCCTAACATTTACATAAAATAACAGCCAAATAGTTTTACGTGTGAACAAATGTCCCATGGTATTCAATGAAGTGATATGATATCTGTCTCCTTCTGCCACCTACAAATCAAGAAAACGTTTTGATGAGAATAATGTCATTTTTAATCTTTCACGTTCTCCAAATTCCCCTTCCATGCTAAAGCCTAAGGGATTCATGTATTGCCTGCAGGATGAAACGGGTAGAAATTAGCTGGAGCAGTTACTACCTAAGTGAAGCAGAGCTCTGGTGTTCAACCCGTGTCATGTTGTGGAGTTTCACCTGGAAGCAGGGCTCTGAACTGGTTTGTTCTGGTTGGAACCCCTGCAGAGAATCTGAACTTCTAGCAAGTTTCCAGGCGATGCTAATGCTACTGGTTTAGAGACCAATTCTGAGAATCACTAGTTGAGCAGTAGTTCTCAAAATGTGTTATACATAAGAATCACCTGGGGATCTTGTTAAAGTGTAGATTCTGATTCAGTATATATGGAGTGGAGATGCAAATCCTCAGCAGGGATTTGACCTGGAAGGAACTGGTTCAGTTGGAGTTCCTGCCTGGACCATGTGAGTGTTCAGCAGGCAGCATGGACTTTGGTTTCATTGCCTTTGTTGGTCTCCTGGGAGGACTGTGCAGTGTCGACCATGGGGTGGTCAGAAGGCTCTTGCTGCTTGTATGTAGATGCAGCCAGAGAGGCCTTTTCAAAACACAGGTATTGGCAAGTGACCTCTCTGCTGGAACCCTTCAGTGGCTTCTCATTTTAAAAAACATCACTTGCCTGCACAACATGATTGGCGTAATTGGCTTTATTGACTTGTACATGTGAAAAATGTTGAATGGGCAAATGTTATGTTCTTTATATTTTTACAACAATTAAAAAACTAAAAAAACAAAAAACAGTTGCTGTCGAGATGATTCTGACCATGGCAACCCCATATGTGTCACAGAAGAACTGTGCTCCATAGGGTTTTTAGTGACTGTTTTTTCAGAAATAGATCACGAGACCTTTCTCCCAAGGCACCTCTGAGTCAGCTTAAACCTCCAGCCCTTTGGTTAGCACTACGCAGGGACTCTGGCTTCCCATTACTCTTAGGATACAGACAAACTCCTTTGAATGGCATACAAGGTTTTACCCAGCATGACTCCAGCTCTTCTCCCTGCCCTTATCTCCTGCCATACCTGCCCTCTGTGCATTCCATCCTAATGGGCTCCCAAGCCCTTCTCCTCACCAATCCTTTGCAGGGGCTTTTACCTGAGACTAGATGTTCTTCTCTTTCCACTACTGTAGCTTCAGCTCTTAGCACAAACGTCATTTCCTCAGGGGTGTCCTCCCTGCCGAGATCAAACCCCTCGATCGTAGGCTTTTACTGGTGCAGGTGATTAACGTGCTAGGCTTCTCGAACCAAAAGGTTGGAGTTTCAGGTCCACCTGGAGGCACTTCAGAAGAAAAGCCTGTTGATCTACTTTTGAAAACTCAACCATTGGAGACCCTATGGTACACAGTTCTATTCTGGCACACATGGGGTCACCATGAGCTGGGATCAACTCAGGGCAACTGGTTGATATGACCTCTCCTCTGAAGGCTTGTCTGCTGCGGGGGAACCTGGACTCCCAAGCCATTCAGCTGGGGTCAAGCCAGGCTCTTCCACTTAGCAGCCCTGTAACCACTCAATACTTTTTCTGGAAAATGGGCACGAACCTAGTACCTGGTTCTTAGAGGCATGGTGAGGATTAAATGAGTTAATATTAAAACAGTGCCTGATCCATACAAGGGTTGGAGCCTTGGTGGTATAGTGGTTAAAAGCTCGACTGCTATCCAAAAGGTTGGCAGTTCAAATCCATCAGCTGCTCCTTGGAAACCTTTGCCCTAAATAAATGCTGTTCAGCTTGGAGAGTGACTTGGAATGTTTAATGAACAAACATGGAGGTCAATTGAGGAAGGAAAAAACTTCCAACACTTTTGTCCTGTAGGGTCACTATTAGTTGGAATCGACTCAATGGCAATGAGTTTTTTTTTTCGGTGGCGATTAGTTGCCGACTCATGGCAACCCCATGCGTGCAGAGTAGAACTGCTCCATAGAGTTTTCAAGAGTGTGACTTTTCAGAAGCAGATTGCTGGGCCTATCTTCTGAGGCACCTCTGGGTGGGTTCGAACCACCAACCTTTCTGCTAGTGTTCGAGTGCTTAACCGTTTGTGCCCCCCAGGGACTCCCCAACAGGTGGTAGCTCTCTTTATTATTTGATTAATGACTGTCCTTGCATTAGACTGTGCGTTCCAGGCAGACAGGGGCTGTGTCTGTTTTTGTTCACCATGTGCCCCCGCACATCCTAGGCACTCAATCAGTATTTGTTAAATAAAGAAATTTTGTTAAAGACGAGTCAAAATGTATATGTAAAACCATGGATGGCTGCAGGGGGCCCACTTGCTCTTACGTAGGTCATTTGTTGGTAAAACTGCTGCGTTATCAGTCTTTATCATGGGCTAAGAAAGACGTTTCATTCATTCAGGAAGTTCCACTGAGCATTCCCTTTGTGAGCTAGGCAAACTGTGGACACTGTAACCTGTGTTTGGATCAGTACGTTGGCAGGAACAGCGTTTCGAGGTGGGCTCTTGGTGCAGAGATGCTGGTAGTTCTCATCTGGCAGTCAGGGAGCTCTCTATAACAGCCCTGTCTGTCTTCTGGGCTGTAGTACAAGGACTATCTCAGGAAAATGTGCCTTCCTACCCAGGACCCCACCATATGCAAGGATGAGGCTTGCAATCCTGCCTGCTTATTTTTAAGCGCAGATCCTTTTTTATCAAACAGTCTTATTTAGAAGCTCCACATGTCAGATTTAAAGCAGAGGTGCTCTAGTTTAGGAAGAGCCCTGTGTACTTGGGGCCTCCCACCCTCTACCCTGCCCGCAGCTGCCCTAACAACCTTTGCCCTAAATAAATGCTGTTCAGCTTGGAGAGTGACTTGGAATGTTTAATGAACAAACATGGAGGTCAACTGAGGAAGGAAAAAACTTCCAACCTTTTTAACTCAAATAAGGAAGAATTTCAAGTGGTGATGTCCTGGACAGCTAAACTGTTCTTACAGTGCTGAAAAGAAAATTCCATTATGACATCCACTTTTTAAGGCTACTCTGTAACTGCCATTCTTCATCTTAAAGAAAGGGGATGTTAAGTATAATGAAGAGAACAAAGTCACACATCCATTTGATTCGTTGCTTGATTTCCTTTGGCTGGATCACTTAGTATGGTAATATCTCTGGTAATGTCTCCACAGGCTGCTGGGGAGTCTTCTGTCTGTAATAGGAGAGAGATCCCAAGAGGAAGGTTTGTTTAAGAGTGTTACATAATGTATTCTAGGTGTTGATTTCCTTTGAGTCTAAGGTTAGGAATGGTAGAACTGGATTTTTTGGCAACTCTTTTTATTAAAGGGGAAACCATGAATAGGGCTCACTATTGAAGAACATACCCAGTATCAGACAACTTAATAAAAGAATGAGACTTTTTTGGTACTTCCAGAGTTAGTTCAAATAAAAATCCCATTTTTCAGTGTGAAGGAAAAAGAATTTTATTAGGTCACACAATGGAAGGGCGAAGAGTAAGAGCGTTTTGTTTTGGTTTTTCCTTATCATTAAGAAAATTTTCTTAAGAAAAGCTTTCTGTGCCAGAGTTGTTACATATATTCTTTTTTCTTGTGTATATATTTTTTATCTTAATCTTAAAATATATTCCCTTTAAATAGAGTCCTAAATTCTGGATTGATGACTAAGGATCCCTTAAATCCATATCTATTTAAATTGATTCACAGCTTTCAACATGAATTTCCTTCTTGAACGGGAAAAAAAAAATATTTAGGTGATATAGGCCATCTGGCTTCAAAATGTGGGGAATATTATTCCAGCCTGCATCTATTTTAGAGTGACTGTAGGATCAGAATTCCAATGAATCTAAAACATACATTCACAATTTAAACTTTAATGCTTTGGGGATTGTAAATCACAGCACATATGGGATGATACATGTTTTGGGAGAAATGGATCATCCCGGCCCAAATGTAAAATTAAAGCTGTTGGTATTCAGTGTTTATTTTTTTTTTTTGAAGGGTTTAATCTTTTTATTTTTTTTTATTGTTGTAGTTTAAATGAAGTTTACATTTCTAGTTAGTCTCCCATACAAAAATTTATACATACATTGTTATGTGACCCTAATTGTTCTCCCCATACTGTGACAGCACACTCCTCCTTTCTACCTTTGATTCCCCATTCCATTCAACCAGCTCCTAACCCTCTCTGCCTTCTCATCTCACCTCCGGACAGAAGCTGCCTGTTCAGTCTCCTGTATCTACTTGAGCTAAGAGACACACTCCTCACGAGTATCAGTTTATGTCCTACAGTCCAGTCCAGTCCCCGTCCGAAGAGTTGGCCTCGGAAATTGTTTTATTTCTGGGCCGGTAGAGAATCCAGACGCCATGCTTTCTGGGGTTCCTCCAGTCTCAGACCATTAAGTCTGGTCTTCTTACTAGAATTTGAGTTCCGCACCCCACGTTTCTCCTGCTCCATCAGGGACTCTCTGTTGTGTTCCCTGTCAGGGCGGTCATTGGTGGTAGCCAGGCAACGTCTAGTTCTTCTGGTCTCAGGCTGATGAAGTCTCTGGTTTATGTGGCCCTTTCTGTCTCTTGGGCTAATACTTTCCTTGTGTCTCTGGTGTTGTTTATTCTCCTTTACCCCGGTAGTTGGGACCAATTAATGCATCTTAGATGGCCGCTTGCGAGCTTTAAGACCCCAGACGCCACTCACCAAAGTAGGATGCACAACATTTTCTTAATAAGCTTTGTGATGCCAATTGACCTAGATGTCCCCTGAAAGCATGGTCCCCAGACCTCTAACCCTGCTACTCTGTCTCTCAAAGTGTTTGATTGTATTCAGGAAACTTCTTAGCTTTGGTTTAGTCCAGTTGTGCTGACTTCCCCTGCAGTGTGTGCTGTCCTTGCCTTCACCTAAGATAATTCTTGTCTACTATCTAGTTAGTAAATAACCCTCACTCTCCCTCCCCACCCTCGTAACCATCAAAGAATGTTTTCTTCTGTATTTAAACCTTTTCTTGAGCTCTTGTAATAGTGGTCTTATACAATATTTGTCCTTCTGTGACTGACTAAATTCACACAGCATAGTGAGTGCCAGCTTAACTCCATGTTATAAGATGTTTCACGGCTTCATCGTTGTTCTTTATCGTTGCGTACTATTCCATTGTGTGGATATACCATAATTTGTTTATCCATTCATCCGCTGATGGGCACCTAGGTTGTTTCCATCTTTTAGGTATTGTGAACAGTGCTGCAATGAACATGGGTGTGCATATATCTATTTGTGTGACGGCTCTTATTTCTCTAGGATATATTCCAAGGAGCAAGACAGCTGGATCGCATGGTACTTCTATTTCTAGCTTTTTAAGGAAGTGCCAAATCGATTTCCAAAGTGTTTGTACCATTTTACATTCCCACCAACAGAGTATAAGTGTTTCAGTCTCTCTACAACCTCTCCAGCATTTATTATTTTGTGTTTTTGGGATTAGTGCTAGCCTTGTTGGGGTGAGATGATATCTTATTGTAGTTTTGATCTGCATTTCTCTAATGGCTAATGGTCGTGAGCATTTCTTCGTGTGTCTGTTAGCCGACTGAATATCTTCTTTGGCAAAGTGCCTATTCATATCCTTTGCCCATTTTTTAATTGGGTTGTAGTCTGTGTTTATTGAATATATTTACTTTACCAAGGTAGGTCTGAATAAACAGTCCTAGGTTTTTAATCTTATCATTGGGATTTTTTTTAACTGAAAAAAAAAATATCTTGTATTATAAATGCTGAGGAAATCCTGGTGGCGTAGTGCTTAAGAGCTCAGCTGCTAACCAAAAGGTCAGCAGTTCAAATCCACCAGGCGCTCCTTGGAAACTCTATGGGGCAGTTGTACTCTGTCCTATAGGGTTACTATGAGTCGGAATCAACTCGACAGCAATGGGTTTGGTTTTTTCTGTTTTGTTTTCTAAATGCTGAACAGTGTCCCCTTCTTACAAAGTTTCTCAGAAGAAGCCATGGCTCTCCTCGCTGTTTTCTCATGTTTCATTACAAAGAAAAAAGAGAAAGTATCTTTTCCCTTGGAAGGAAGCTATGATTCTAGCGGTTAATCTAAAGACATGGAAATCCTCGTAGAACTCCTTCCAATGAGGCAGGATATATGGGCAGTGATTTGCACAATTAGCCAAGGCAAGATACTCTGCCTTGTTTCATTGTTCCTCAAAATATGTTCTGATAAGGTTACTCCCCACAGTAGAAAATAAGTGAGAAGTTTCCATCCAGGCTCCATAGGTTTATCTGTGATGGACTTTTAGATCTTCGTGTAGTTTAGTGTGTGAATATGCTTTTAAACCTCTAAAGAGAACTATAATCAGCCATGTTTCCCAAACGATTTTGACCCTGGAATATTTTCTAAAACTCTTATTTTGCTGATTGCAACTTGAAGAAAGACCTTCTTGTCTCGTTGGCACATGTCACCTTTTTTTTTCTTTTTTAATTGTGGTAAAAATATATAACAAAAAAATTTCCATTTTAACCATCTTTAGGTATACAATTCAGTGACATTAATTACATTCCCCACGTTGTGCAACCATTGCCACTATCCATTTCCAAAAACTTTTCATTACTCCAAACACAAATTCAGTACTCCGTGTGTAATAACTACCCGTCCCCTCTCCCCCCAGCCTCTGTCATCACTAATGAGCCTTTGTCTTTGTGCATTTCCCTATTCTAGGTGTTTCATGTAAGTGGGATCATATAATATTTGTCCTTTTGTGTCTGACTTATTTCACTCAGCATAATGTTTTAAAGGTTTATTAATGTCGGAGCATGTATCAGAACTTCCTTTCTCATTATGGCTAAATAATATTCCATTGCATGGATAGTCCATTTTTTGTTATCCATTCCTGTCTAATGATGGGCATTTGGGTTATTTTCACCTTTTGTCTATTGTGAATAATGTTATAGTGAACATTGGTGTACAAGTATCTGTTTGAATTCCTGCTTTCAAGTCTTTGGGGTATATGCCTAGGAGCGGAATTGCTAGGTAATATGGTGTCACAGTGGTTTAAGTACTCAGCTGCTAACTGAAAGGTTGGCTGTTCAAACCCACCAGCCACTTTGCAGGACAAAGATGTGGCAGTCTGTGCCTGTAAAGATTCCAGCCTTGGAAACCCTGTTGTAGAGGGTAGCTATGAGTCAGAATTGAGTGTGGTCATTCTAGGGGCCCAAGTGGTGCAACAGTTAAGCACTCAGCTGCTAACTGAAAAATCGGGGATTTGAACCCACCAGCTGCTCTGTGGGAGAAAGACCTAGTGATCTGCTTCTGTATAGATCACAGCCTTGGAAACCCTATGGGGTAGTTCTACTTTGTTGCATGAAGTTGTCATGAGTCAGAATCAACTTGAAGGCAATGGGATGGTCATTCTGTTTTTAACTTTTTGAGGAACTGTCGAAGGGTTTTCCCACATGTAGCCTTTTTAATGCAGACTTTCCTGGATTCTATAAGGCACGGGATTGCCCCACTCTCTCCCCATGCCAGTCCGTGTTAATGCTTCTGAAATTGGGATGTAGTCTACAAAAAACATATACGTGTTTTCTTTTACTTTTTTTAATTTCATGAAAGCTATTAGTGAATTGACAGTGCCGGAGAATTGAGTAAGTAGTTACATAACGTAGCTTTTAATTCTAATTTATTCATTATGTCTGCCTAATCCACAGGAAGTACAATATTAAAATAATTGAGAGAGAGGAAAAAGACTATTCTGTTTTGTGGAAATTTTGTTTGCTACTATACAGAGAGCTTTGTTCTCTAGAAGTTCTGGAATCTGGCAAAAAATAATAGTCACGCATGCTCTTTGGCAGCTTACTAAGCATATAAGTGCTTCCCATACACACACCTGTAGTAGGTGTCATTAACCCCATTTTAAAAGTGGGAAAATGGAATCTCAGAGAGGTTCAGTAATCTGTCCTCCTAACTAGCTGATGGAGAATGTGATTTTAACCCTGGCAACCAGACTTTTATAACCCAGTCTTTGTTTTAGCTAACTGAGCGTTGTCATGTCTTCACTTCCCATCTCCTTTCTTCGTCCTTTGCATTATGACCTATGCCAACGATTCCATGGGCTGGATCATCCTCAGAATCGTCTAGGGATTTTTTAGCAGCTACAGATTTCTGGTCTCCACCTCCAAGGGATACAGCTTTGCAGTGAGGTGTGGGAAGCTGTCTTTCTTTTCTTTTCTTTTTTCTTCATCAACATAAAACAGTCCATGTGGTTTTGATGATAAACTAGATTTGGGAATGACTAATAAACACCTTATAAGAAATACTTTTTTTTCTACTGCAGATTAAAATGTGATAGAATGCACCCAGCCCTCAAACCACAAGAATGTTGTATGACTCTGAAGGCCCCATAATATCTGGCAGAGCTCAGAACCCAGATTTTCCTGCCATAACTATTGGCACCGAAGAAGTGGCAGTTGGGTGTGTTGAGAAAGCAAGAAAGGATAAACCCACCTGGTACCTATGCCTGAAATGTGTAAGGGTACCTTCATGCCTCCTGATTCACATGTTCTTGCGGTTTTAAAGACTTCTTTGGAAATAACCTTAATATAAACTGTCAGAGACGGATATTGGTAAGATATCAACACACAGGACCTTTCAATCTTCAGCTCTGATGGCAATAATAACAAAACGAGTCCCTTTAATCTTCCTGCAAATAGCTGCCGCTTCCTTGATCTGGTCTAATCAAAGGAACAAGCCCACAGGGGTTTAAAGGATTCCACGCTGCTGTCACTGCCATTAATTTAATTGCTGAAGTATAGTGAATTATGAGGAAGTCAAGTTAAATGCTGAAATCTTTGGGGCAAGAGACTAAACAGGTTAGTTACATAATTAGTGTTGTCTTTAAAAAAGGACATAGTGTTCTCCAAAGTTTTACTTTGCAGAACTGACAGTTATGTCTAAAGTCCCCATTGGAAGTGAAGTAACAAGTCAGTTCTGGTCTTGGGAAGTGGGTGGGCGTACCTGACAGAGGAAGGAGCCAAATAAATGCTCTCTGACTTCAGTGCAGATCTGCGGGCCACCCTCACTGGAGGTGGCCAGGAGTTATACCACCTTTCTCCTCTACGCGAGCTGTGTGATAAGTTAAAAAAGACACACTCTTTTAAATATTTATTCTTATAAATATTTAAATGAAACTCTGTGTATTTTGTGTTGTGCAAATCCAGGAGAGAGCCAGCATTATCCAGGGGCATCTGATCAGACGCAAATTAATTGAGTCTTTTGCCCTTTTTATAGCAACTCATTCCGATGGTCGAGCTCACTGGCAGTGTGTTCACGCACATGGATTGGGCATCTTTTGGATTAATTGACTAGTTTAACAAACCTGTTCATTACATGAGTCGAACCACTTATTGGGCTCAGTTTACCCAGTTATAAACACAATTTAATTGAGCTGCATTGGGTAAGCAGGTTTACCTGATAATGGATTTTGAATGTATTTTTTAATTAATTTTATATTTTCTCTTTGTAAATTTCCTTTCGCTGATGCCAGTCTAATCCTGGTATCTATTTCTCCCTACTGACCAGTTTTTAGTAAAATAATTTTTCTCCAGTTGAGCATGTGGCTGGTACTACAATTAACACAAGGCAGTCACTCATACGATTCCTCATTTACAGTAGCTAGATGTTTGTTTTAGTTATTTATTCCTATTAAATTGCATAATCTAGAGAGAAGGGTGTCTAGTATAGGACGTTGCTGCCTTACTAGTTAAATGACTTTTTTTAGGAATCATGATAATTTCTTTAATAATTATTATTAAAAATGGAGCAAACCTGTGTTGAGTGCCCACTGCATGCCTGGTACTGTAACACATTTTATCTCATTTTATTTAATTATCTCCTTTTAATTCTCATAACACCCTTGTATTGCTCTGTAATTGATTCAGTTGGTTGGTTCTAAACACTTGCAAGAAGGCAAGTCCCTTGCATCTTATTTCATGATAAAGACTAGCCAGTCACCTTGTAAATGCCATGGTTGGCTACAGAAGATTGCTGGTCCAAAACTCCGTGTTGGAAAAGAAGACCCAGATTCTAACAGGGGTTAAGTGATCCTTGTTGTCTAAGACCCTGGCTAAAACTTGAGTTCAGTCTTTGGTTAAAAAAAAAAAAAAAGTCCTGTCTGAACTTCATGAAAGCTCAACCTGATTAAGTTGGATGCCTGAATTCTTCTTTAACAGCTGTCTGCAATGGCTGGATAATTTGCTTCCTTTTTTCCTTCATTCACCCACCCCCTCAACTCAACTTACTTCACCCCTGCCCCATCTTAATTTGTATTTTGAACTTGAATGTTGCTTTAAAAAATAAAAGAAAGAAAGAAAATATCTTCTCAAGGTGCCTACACTGCTGTATAGTGGCTGTGGACATTGGGGTCAAATTGAGTTCGACTCACAACTCTAACACTTTTGAGTTAGTGAAACTTGGATAAGTGACTTAACCTCTCTGTGCCTCAATATCCTTACCTGTAAAACTAGTAGTAGCATCTCCCTGGAAAGACCGTGAGCGATGAGGTCATGTATGTAACAGCCTTAGCACAGTGGCTAGTATCTAGAAAGGGCCAACACATGCTCAAGAAATGGTGGCCCATATTAGAAGATGGATTTGTAGCTATAAAAATTAGGTTAAAAATTAATGACTTTTGGTGCTATGGGACTTATGAGCTCAAGGACTAGCGCTACAAGAACAACAAACATAAGCCTGCTTATTTAATAGACGGTGCTCTTGGTGAGAGTCTGGTCTGTTTTCAGCTCAAGAGCTCTTCAGAATTTTAATTATTTGGAGGAGCTTCCCAGGGTAATAGACATTACTTTATGGCTGCTTTCTCTTCATGTCAAACTGAAGGGATAATTGTAACAAATGAGCATTCATATGCCAAGATGTGATGAAGCAAATGAATTTATGGATGATGATGATAATGATCATCATCAGCATGGCCAAGGTTCGGGTTTGATCAGTAGCTGCAGCCTGCTTCCTTGACGTGAGAATAGTTGTTTAAACAAACCCGACATCTTTTCTTGAAAATTTTTCTTGAATGCCACGCAGGTAGTTTTATTATTATTATTTTTTCTCGTGTCTATTGAAGACCCATTACTCAGCGTTCTCTCCCTGTCTCCTCTCCAACTTCTATCTGTCCAGACTGAGTTATCCCAGGAAGATTTACTCCTCTTCTGTGGTGCTCTTAAAGCATCCTTCCTATAGCTCATCATGGTACTTATTATAATGCAAAGGTAATAATAATATAATCATTATTGTCATCCTTATGGCAGCTAATCTTCATTGAGCGTATACCAGGCATTATATTGAAAGCTTTCCATCATCATATCATTTAATCCTCACAACAGCCTTGGGAGGTAGGGGCTTTCATTGACCTCAATTTCCAGATGACGAAGTGGTAAGTTAGGGGAGTTTATGTAACTTGCCTAAGGTCACAGCTAGGATTAGGGTTAGGGTTAGGGTTAGGAAGCTGAGCGCATAAACATGACCCGAGGTCGCTTCTCTGGTTTGTAATTCCCCTTTTGTTTCCACATGGAGTCCCTTGGAGGTGCCAATGGTGAACTCACTAGCTGCTAACTGAAAGGTCGGTGGTTCAAATCCACCCAGAGGCACCTCAGAGGAAAGGCCTGGTGATCTACTTCCAAAAAACCAGCCATTGTAAACCCTACAGAGCTCAGTTCAACTGTGACACACGTGGGTCGCCATGAGTCAGAATTGGCTCAGTGGCATCTGATTGGTTGGTTGGTTTCCACTCCCGTTGTTAGTGGGTTTGTGAGTGACCTGCATCTATCTCATATCCTGGTTCCCGGCACGTAGGAAACGTTCAAGCATTGGAAAGAATGAATGAATGAGTTGAGCACCTCTGCGAAGTGGATGCCGAGAAAATGGTACCTAGCCTTTAAGAGCTTTAAAGTCTAAAAGAAAAAGAATTTCAAAAGCGCCTTTTTAAAAGCAAAAGGCACTGCTCTGTGTCCATAGGAAATTGAATACAGCGAGAGAATGGCCAAGCCAGGTTAGAAGCATTCGGATATGGAAGTTCTACAGGGCACTTGGTTTTTTCTGTTTTTAATCTGCTCAGGCATGTAATAATTAAACTTTTTATGACCGCATGTAATAGCATCATTATGTACACAGCTCTGTTACTGTAATTTGGATCATAAGAGAGTAAAGTGTCAAAATCTCTCCAATGGTGTTTAATTTTGTTGTAGCTTTTCCTAAAGGAGGTGTTTAGTTTGTACTTTGAACTTGTAAACTTCTGACAGAGGTTTATATTCTTTGCTGTAGCAAATCATTCATAAAACCTATAGAAATGACTCATTTCCTTTTTTTATAATTTGGAGTCAGGTCTTTATATGAAATTTAGATATTGCAGTGTTGAAGGCACCTGTATTTTTTTATTTTTAATGTACCTTGTTTTTTAACCATCTGTTATATTTGGAGTTAATACTGGTAGTAATATTACCAGTAACCAAACCAAACCCATTGCCATCAAATCGATTCCGACTCATAGTGACCCTATAGGACAGGGTAGAACTGCCCCATAGGGTTTTCAAGGGGCAGCTGGTGGATTCAAAATGCCGACTGTCATGGATTGAATTGTGTCCCCCAAAAATATCTGTCAACTGGGCTGGGTCATGATTCCCAGTATTGTATGATTATGTACCATTTTGTAAATCTGATGTGATTTCCTTATGTGCTGTAAACTATCACTACGATGAGGTTATATGTGATTCCCTTATGTGTTGTAAACTCTATCACTATGATGAGGTTATACCAATGAGGTTTACAAGATTAGATAGTGTCTTAATCCAATCTCTTTTGAGATATAAAAGAGAGAAGTGAGCAGAGACACATGGGGACCTTATACCACCAAGAAAGCAGTGCCGGGAACAGAATGTGTCCTTTGGACCTGAGGTTCCTGTGCTGAGAAGCTCCCAGACCAAGGGAAGATTGATGACATGGACCTTCCTCCAGAGCTGACGGAGAAAGCGTTCCCCTGGAGCTGATGCCCTGATTTTGGACTTGTAAACTACTGGACTGTGAGAGAATAAACTTCTCTTTGTTAAAACCATCCACTTGTGGTATTTCTGTTATAGCAGCACTAGATGACTAAGACACTGACCTTTTGGTTAACAGCCAAGCTCTTAACCACTACGCCACCAGGACTCCAATATTTACCATTAAGAATAATAAAAACTCAATTTATTCAAGACCATTTTAATTAAAAATATGTGCTAATACTTCAAGGACCAGGTTGAGGTTTACACGTCTCTGAAGACAGGGGCTGCTGAGCCAATTAATAATGTAAACAAGATTTTGGAGAGAATATTTAATCTACTCAAGAAACTTCTCAAGCAAGCTCCAGCACTTTAGAGCTGTCCATGGACTTTCAGAAGATGATGTGTTAATTACTAATCATTGTTTTGCATTCATTAAACAGGTTGCTTTAAACACCTTGACTTGACTACCTTCTCTTGGCTCCATACCAATTCGAATGTCCCTTGACTATGACAGTGCTGCATGCTGAAGCCTTCCTCGGCAAGTACTGGTTACCATTTGTTGTTATCAGTTGCTGTGGAGTCCAGTCCTACCCATGTACAACAGAGCTACATGCTGCCCAGTCTTGTGCCATCTTCACAATCATTGGTATGCTTGAATTCATTGTTGCAGCCACTGTTTAATTTGAGTCCCTTCCAAACCTAGGGGACTCATCTTCTAGTGCTATATTAGACTATATTCCATTGTGAGCCATGGGGTTTTCACTGGCTAATGTTCAGAAGCAGATCATCAGAACTTTCTTCCTAGTCTGTCTTAGTCTGGAAGCTCCGCTGAAACCTCTCCCCCATGGGTGACCTCGCTGGTGTTTGAAATATTAGTGGCATAGCTTCCAGCATCGTAGCAACATGGAAGCCACCAGAGTACAACCAACTGACAGATGAGTGGTGGAGTCCCTATTGACTTTCCCATCCTCAGTCAGATGGATGGAGACAATAGCTACAACAGTGGACTCAAACATATCAACAGCTGTGCAGATAGCACGGGACTTGGCAATGTTTTGTTTTGTTATACTTAAGGTTGTCATGAGTCAGCGTCGACAGCGACTGACAAAGACAATTCAGTCGTCTTCGGCGTGCTGTGCTGCCTCTCCCAGTCTCACCTTCTGCATCTGCCAAATGGGACCTATTCTGACTACTGTACCAGATTTTCTGAGACTTAATGACAAAAAGCATATAAATCCCTTAGTACAGTGCTCAGGAAAAATATCTTACTAATTATTAGTCCAAATTAGTGTAGGTTTATTATCATGTGTTGCTGCTACTATTGCAAAGTTTTCTGCCGTAGGGTTGCAGTGCAAATTCATTTATTCAGGGCTTAAAATGAAGACGTGTGATTAGAGTATTTTTCTCCTCAGATTTGTGCATTTACTTCTCTGAGAAGTCTCACAAAAGTACAGAAAGAAAGTGTGAGCAAAATCAATTAGTATAAAATCATGAGTCTTGAAATATCAGTTGGAGTTGCCACACTGAATTATTCCTGGAATTTGAGATCTGGTGGGTCCCTGGGTGATGCAAACAGTTAACGCTGGTCTCCTAGCCAAAAGGTTGGCTGTTTGAACCCACCCAGAGGCTCCTGGGAAGAAAGGCCTAGTGAGCTGCTTCTGAAAGGTCACAGCCTTGAAAACCCCATGGAGCAGTTCTCTTCTACAGCATATGGTGTATTTGTGAGTCGGAATTGACTTGATAGCAACTGACAACAAGAAGTTGTTGAAATGTGGGCCTGAGTGGTCCCAGAGCCCCATGTTGGCCTGAAGTCTGCATCTTTAAGTCATTTTTAGGGTTAGAAGCTTGCTCCTTTGCCAGTGGTGTGATTTCCCCTCTTCCTACATGGCTGGACTTTGTCAAATATTCCGGCTCTTTTGAAATGCTCCATTGCTACCTGTGGGCTATACTCAGTTAGGAATGTTTCCTGTTGGGAAGTCAGACTTCCTTGATTAAGATTTTTTTCCTTGTATTCAAAAAAAAAAAATTTGGAATACTTTTCAGTTGTACTCATTTATCTATGTGCAGGGTGATATTTTACATAGATACTTGTGTTCCTTCTTAGAGTTGTTGACCCACTGATTTCATCGGTTGACATTTAATATCCTTCATGAAATTTTGTTTAGCTGATGTTTTGCATTCATAGATCTTCTGAAAAACAGCACCAAAAAAGAAGTATTTATGATATGATCTCATTTTCTCCTTCTCACAATTTTCTGGAAAAGACCAAATGTCCTGGACAATTAAGGAGATGATTTTTTTCAGGCTATTCCAATAGGGAAAGTCCATAGGTGGTACAAATGGTTAATGCCCTCAGCTGCTAACCTAAAGGTTGGAGGTTCAAATCCACCCAGAGGCACCTTGGAAGAAAGGCCTGGTGATCTACTTCTGAAAAATCAGCCATTGAAAAACCCTGTGGAGCACAGGTCTGCTCTGACACACACGGGGTCGCCGTGAGATAGAGTCTGCTGGATGGCAATTGGTTATTTGGAAAATAGTGTTCATTAATGAGGAATGTCTCAAAGAAGGGGGAGGAAAGTTGGGGTTTCATCAAACAGGGAAGTCATTGAAGAAGGCCAGAAATGGCAGTTACTTGTGAATATGCTAGGGTAGAGTAGTCCTTGTACTTCTGGGTAAGTTTCCCAGAACAAATACGGGTGGAGAGATTTCTTATTGTCTATGTTCCGGGAGCACGGGGCTCAGGCAAAGTTCAATGTTGCCACATAGGTAAAACTTCATAAAAACTATTCAAATAGGAAGAAAAGCATGTTAGGCTTTTAATTATTATTTTACCAATGTTTAATTCAAGTATTTCAGCACCGTGATTGCCTTTTAGTTAGCCTAACAACTCCTGGAAACACGTTTTCGGCATACAAATTACAAGTATGTATCCATTTTTACTCTCAACTATTGTAAGCAGTTAATTTGAAAAAATCCTCATCAGCGTATACATCTCATCTAAATAGCTGTGTGATCTTGTCCCAATAATATGAGAGATTATTATGTTCCTGATATTACTGAATGCAAACCAGCTTTTTCATATTCTCTCACGATCAAGGTAAACACTTATGTATTTTATGGAAATTTTCTTTGTAAACTAGTAGGGTTTTACATTTCTAAGCTTTCCTCCATTGTAAGAGTCGATAGGCGTTTCTGTTAGAATGTTCTTTTGGCGCACACGCTCCCCGCGTCCCCCCCGCCACCCACAGATACACACCTCTGCCCATTTCTCTCGCCTTCATTTCCTGTTATCATCTTTCCAGTCTCTAAATCGGGAGTTCCCCTAGTTCTGTCCTTCTTTTTAACTCCTTCCTGTGTCATCTCATCTATTTGCATAGCCCTCTAGTGAGCATCTCTTTGCATCTCGGGGGTCCTTCGTCTTTTCTCCAAGCCAAAATATTTGAGGTGGAAATGCCTATTTCTACCCGCACCGAGTTACCAGTTGCTATTGAGTTTATCCCAGCTCATGGTGGCCCCATGTGTGTCAGAGTAGAACTAAGCTCCATCGGGTTTACAAGGCTGTGACTTTTCAGAAGCAGGTGGCCAGGCCTTTCTTCCGAGGCACCTCTGCTTGGGTTCAAACTGCCAGGCTTTCAGTTAGTAGTCAAGTGCTTACCAGAGCCCCTTTCTGCCTGCACTAGTGGATCCTATGCTAGTGAGTCTCACCAGGGTTCCTTCTGAAAGTTTTGAGATGGGGAGCACGCAGTGAGTGAAGAGCCCTGCCAGTAACCTGTAGCCTCGCTGCCTGAGTGTGCCTCGCCCTCCCCTGCAAGCATGAACCTCAAGTCCAACCTCTCTCTAAACTAGGTTCAGTCAAATGTTTTCAGCTGCTTCCTGATAGCCCATGTTGCGTGAATCAGCCCCCAACTCGGGGCAACCACATGCACAACAGATCTAAAGATTGTCCAGTACGGCCCCATCTCCGTGATCAGCTGCAAATGGAACCGTTGTGATCCGTAGGGCTTTTAGTGACTGGTTTTCGGAGATAGAGCACCAGGCCTTTCTTTCTTGCCCACCTTAATCTGGAAGCTCTGCTGAAACCTGTTCATCATGGTAGCAACATGCAAGCCTCCACTTGGCAGACGGGTGGTGGCTGTGTGTGAGGTACTTTGGCTGGGAATCAAACCCAGGTGTCTCACCTGGAAGGTGAGAATTCTACCACTGAACCACCAGTGCCCGCTGAATAGCCTGTAGAATCCTTATAGTAATATTTAAAAACTCCATTTATAAAATGAAACCCTAAGTAAACCCTCCTGACTCCCGCATTTCTGTTATTTGCACAGATTTTCTGAATCATGTTGAAATAACAGAATTGTCCTGAGGAGAAAAAATTCCGATGCGTTTCAATTTTTAAATTGCTTTCTCTTTCTGGTTATAAAAGTCAGATAATACTTTAGGTGTTAAGACAACCACCTGTGATCCCATTGCACTGAAACAGCTGTTGTTAACATTTGAGTGTACATCGTGCCTGAATTTTTTCCTACGTATTTAAGCACAAGGATGTGCTTGCTACAGAAATGCAAACCAGGTAGGTGTGCTGGTTTGTATCCTACCTAATATGATACAAAGAGAGGTGAAATAGCACGGTAGTCAAGGAGCACAGCCCCTGAAGTCAAACTGACCCCCATTTGGACTTGGGCCAGACTTCTTACTCTCTATTTGACCCTGGGCAGTTAATAAATTACCTAATCAGTAAGATGGGGTAACCCTCCCCAAGTTGTTATCGGGATCAAACAGGATCCTGCAAGTTGGTATTCTGGGTTTATGGTGCCTGGCACACAGCTTCCTCTATATTCGGTGATTTTCTCTTAATGAGTGAGTTCTTGTCTACTGCTGTTTCATCCCACAATTTCTACTGTTTGTCAACACTTGGGAGCCTTGGTGGTGCAGTGGTTAAGACCTTTGGTGAGTTACAGCTGCTAACCAAAAGGTTGGCAGTTCAAATCCACCAGCTGCTCCTTGGAAACCATACAGGGCAGTTCTACTCTGTCTTATAGGGTCGCTCTGAGTTGGAATTGACTTGATGGCAATGTTTTTTTTTTTTGGTCCACACTTAGGCAGTACTGGAGTTACCTGGACTCCCCAGGACCCACTTCCGAGACACACCTGCGTACTTCTCTTCCTCTCTAGCCCTGTGCTGGGACCACTCTATCCTTTTCCCACCGCTGTGGGGATCGGCATCTCCTCTCGGGCTCACTTCCTCTGGGGTGGCTT
>NW_004443937.1:39556565-39560753 GCF_000243295.1 Trichechus manatus latirostris | reverse complement strand
TTAGGACTTCAACACATCTTTTCTGGGGACACAGTTCAGTCCACAACAGTGAGGTTGCAAATTTCCAAGAAGGAATGACTCCTTTTAAACTATCACATCTAAGAAGTTCATGACACTTCTTAGTATCTTAGATACTTCTTGCTAGGTTGTAATTTACTAGAGTATCAGAATTATGTCCCAGTGTAAAAATCAAAGCACCTTGAATACTAAATGTAATGTAGTGTCCTAACTTATTTGCATTAATGAAAATATCCTGAAATGAGAAACTCTAGAGATGTGTTGCCCCACTGAATATTGTAAAAACAGCCAGAGAGCCAAGAGAAAAACTACTGTAGGACTGTATAAATATTATTTATATGTTTGGTTATATTTGGAGAATCTTTGAGCCATCTAATTTGGATTAGGATTTGACTTCAACATGGTAGGTTGTGTATACTCAGCTTCCTTGAATATGAGGTGGTGGTAGCAGTGGTACTTTCCTCATACAATTACTGGGATAATTAAATGATAATGTAGCTGAAATTCTCAGCATAGGACTGGGTGCATGGCCATTATTATTATTATTTGATGTGTTTTTATCGTTTGGTATATGCTTAATTGGCATGTCTACAATTCTTTTTTTGTATTAGACTGCAGTTGTGTAAATGTACATCCCATCTTCCATGTAGAGACAGGTGGCAGGGAATTCGGAATGACATGCCATAGAAGTGTGACAAGCCCAATTCCTACTGCGTCAGAGAAAGATCTAATTCTGGGAACTGATGGCTGGGCAGACGCCAATTGCTCCCCTTGAGTTTGAATGGGAGGAAAAGCAGACCCAGGGCAGTGAGTTGATTCTGGATTACTCAGAGATGCTTAGGAACCACTGGGTTGTTTGAGAATCGTTGGACTCGCAAACGGAGGATCCTCTTAACTCTGTTGCCTCCTGTGAAACGAGACTCCAAGAGAACTCACAGGGCCGTAACTGAGCGTAAAGAATTGGGGGGCTGCGGATGTGAAGGCAGAGGCGAGAGGATCTTAGTGAGTAATGGGAAAGAGTTAAAAAAAAAAATGATGAAAAGCAGCACAAATGCAAACAACGTCTGCATATTAAGCGTGGTATCTGCATCTTTTGCCTACAAAGCTGTGTGAGAAGGGGTTACCTTTGAACGAGCCCAAAGAGAAATGATTCTATTATCTCTAGAACAGCCTTTTTTTTCAGAAACATTCTAGGACCTCTGCTTTCCGTCTGTAAGGCGAGCTAAGCTAAGCACTTCTGCCCTCCTGGGGTCTGAGAAAATTTGAAAAAAGAGGGCCAGGAGACACAATGCCGAGAAAGGAGCGAGTACTGCCTGCCGTCTCAGGCCAGGTGGTTAGTGAGATGAGAAGGCCGATGAGCCCAGTGGAGTCACTGACTCGGAGACCATTTGACCCAGGGTGCCATCCCTCTGAGCACCTGGAAGCCTGCCATCAGTCCTTAGGGTATCTACATATCCAAAGTGTTGAGAAGTAGATGTGAAGGGGCCGAGGAATGGAGCGCTTGTTCGAATGCTCGAGCACATGGAAACTGAGCCCTGCGTGATCTCACACAATGCACCACACAGAACACACGTGAACAAAGGAAGGACTCTGGTTTTTGGTAATTGAGGAGACACAATTGCCTAAACTAATTAATTCATTAGTTTATCCAGTCACTGAACAAGTATTTGAGTACTTATTATCTGCCCGCAAAAGGCTGGGTTCTAGGGGTGCAGTAGTGAACAAAACTGGCCCTGGCTCTCAAGGAGCTTATAACCAAGGATAAAGACAACCAAGTGAAAACAAAGATGGTGCCAGCATGTATATGGTAGTACAGGAGCCCAGAGGAGGTGATATGAATAAAGCGCAGTCAGGTGGGTGGGGCGGGGGAGGTGATGCCTGGAACCAGGTAAAGAAGGAGCAGAGTGAAGTCTAGAGAGAATGTGCCCAGGTAGGAAAGAATGGTCATCCCCTTGCTTGAGGTCCTACAAGAAGAATCCAAGGGAGAAAATTCTGTGCACGGAGACCAAAACGAAGTAAATGAGAAGATTCTGAGATTCTGAGGATCCCACAGGTAGCACAGGTGAAAAACCATGATGATTAAAAAAGATGCTCAGCCTGAGGAAGAAGTTGAGGATGGATGAATGAGCCAAGCCCAGGACTGGGGTCCCTCTTGCCTGTAGAAACCCCTGACTTGCATCCAGTACTGCAGAAGCCCCTTTACTCAGGTTAGTCATGACTTCTAGTTGGTTAATTGATTGAAACACTTGGTTAAAACAAAAGTTATTAAAAAAATAATACTATTTGGGCATTGTATTTTAACCTAGAATGCTGAAAGGTGCATCTGTCTGTCAGTGCTTTGTTGGATTAAGCCCCTCTTTGAATGTGAATTTGCTGATTGAAATTCATATCCATTGTTTTGTATTAATAATGCCCATAATGTACTACTTGGGCTTCCTTTAACGTGGAGTGAAAACGTGGACAGTTGTAAAGCAATCTGTGGCACAATTCTGGAATTTTACCATGTTTCTCTTCCACTTTGTAAAATTTTCTCTGCTACATCTAATGTAAAGAAAATCATTTTCACAACTTAGATTTATCCCATCTTTCCAAAGAAATTATGGACGCAATGGCTCTCTTTTCTGCATTCATATTTTGTCAGTTTATGTTATGCTTAAATCATGTAAATACAATCAGGAGTATAGTAGGTTTGGGAGTGGGTATACAGATTCTTGGTAAACATAACTTAGCTGACGGAAGCAAATTGTGCAGTCGTACTGGAAAGTGGCCTAGGCAATTTCAATGTTCTGGACACCATAGAGATTATTCATTATGTTTTAAAAGGGATTCAAGAGCTTGAGTTAGTCCAGAAAGGTGGTTAGGTGGTGATCAGTAAGAGTGTGTTTATTTTCCCACTCTCTTAATGAGAGAATATTCATGATTAAACAAAAACAGTTCGTTTTTACTTGGAAGTATAGAATTATTTTTTAAGCTAAAAATACATATAGTTAGTCTACATAATTATTTTAGATCTTTCAAAATTTTATTTTATTTCTAAAATGTCATGATATATCATTCTATATAGCTGTTGTTGAACTTGAAGCATGTGGATGTCTGCTGGTGGCTCAAGCAGTTTGCAATAGGCTGCTAACCAAAAGACGGGTGGTTCGAATCCATCCAACTGCTTCGTGGAAGAAAAAGCCTGGTGAGCTACTTCTGCCAAGATTACAGCCAAGAAAACCCTACGGAGCCTTTCTGCTCTGTAACACTTGGGGTTGCCCCGAGTCAGAATAGACTTGATGGGGTAACTAACAACAACAGTTAATTCAAGTGGCTCATCATGGTTTTAAAAGCCCTGGTGGTGCCCTGGTTAAGCACCCGAAGGCTGCTAACTGAAATATTGGCGATTTGAACCCACCAGCTGCTCCGGGGGTAGGGAAGGGGGAAGATGTGGCAGTCTGCTTCCGTAAGGATTTTCAGCCTTGGGAACCCTATGGGGCAGTTCTACTCTGTCCAATAGGGTTGCTATGAGTCAAAACCGACTCAATGGCAAAGGGTTGGGTTTTTTTGTTTTTTAGTCATGATTTTGGTGCGTAGGACGGGGAATATCTTAAATTAAGCCACCCAAGCACCTGTTAGTCAAATACTTGTGGCATATGATGTGTAGATCTGGATTATCCCTGAGTTTGGATTATTTTGTGTAAGCAAGTCCTCAATTAAAGCTGTTCACGTGATGAATTAGAATCACCTTAATCAACTACCTGCCACAGTTTTTTTTGGATGTCTAGTTCTGCAAGTTTTTGCTGTCTGCTGCAGTCAGTGCCTCGTGATAGACAGGCACTGGGAAGGGCAGACAGAACTAAAGACACATCCCTGATCGTGGAGGCAATGCTCTGTTGGGAGGAGGAGTGTGTATCCCCAGCATCAGGCTGATCAGGTAAAATAGTCAGTGGTAACTATCCAAGCATGGCTCAGGGATGAGAAAATGAGGGTGTACATTTGGACTGAAGAGGACAGACAAGTGTCATAGAGGAACTGAGGGCTTTTTTCTTTTTAAGTTCGATACATGAAAACATTGGGTTTTTGTTACCATCGAGTAGAATAGGGTGTTAGTTAAGAAGCAGGCTTTGGAGCTCTGCCGGTCTGAACTGAAATCCTTGCTCCACCACCTCCTAGCCGTGTGTCCTTCAG
>NW_004443937.1:39549967-39554977 GCF_000243295.1 Trichechus manatus latirostris | reverse complement strand
GAGCAGGGCTTCAGTAAGTTGGCTGAATGAATGATTAAGAGAGCTTTTCTTTTTTCTCTAAGTTCAGTGGCTGACAGGAAGGGCTCCTAAAAAGAACATCTAGAGAGAATTTCATAACTTAATGGAGTGTTTATTTACGGTGTGGATGTATTGAATAATCCCTTTCCTTTTATTGCAAATCTGCCCCACTTCTCTCTGCCTAAATGACATCCATATCCATATTAAGAAGAATCCTTGCCTGGCTTCAACAGTCTTGTGCACATGTCTGTCTAAGATTTCCTGATGCCAACTATTGATCGAGAGCACCAGCGATGGGTTTTTAAGGGATAGCATCTTCTCATTTTGTTTGCCACTTTGCAAAATTTCAAGAAAGCTACACTCAAGTTGAGGTTTTGATGGGCCTAATGTGAGAACGTGGGGCAGAGATGGATGTCATTAAAAAAAATCAAGTAGGAAAGCATACAATAGGAAGTATCTGTTAGATACTGTGCTTTGTTTTATTTCTACTTGGAAACTATTTCTACGTTTCGTGCGGTCCGTGCAGCTTCTTTCACAGAAGAACATTCTGTGAAGTAGATAGGCACTTAAAAGAATCTCAGACCAAAAATGCTTTTCCCAGACAGTAAACCAACATTTTCTCAAGATGATTGACTTTTACAAATCTGTACTCTCTAGGAAAATGAATAAAATTTAAACTGAGTTCATTTTAATATAAATCCTTTAGAAATGTAAATATATGTCATTTAACTCAGATCCATGAGGATGAACAAAATATATTGATCAGACCATGAATTCCATGAGGGCAGGTTTTTTTGTCTGTTTTGTCCACTGCTATATCCCCTAGTTGAGTCTGTCAGTGGTGCAAATGGTTAGCGCAGTTGGCTGCTGACTGAAAGGTTGAAAGTTCATGTCCATCCAGAGGTGCCTCAGAAGAAAGGTGTGGTGATCCTCTTCAGAAGAATCAGCCTTTGAAAAGCTTATGGAGCACAGTTCTACTCTGACACACATGGGGTGGCCATAAGTCAGAATCAGCACAACGGCAACTGAGTTGGTATTTTTTTTATACCCCCAGTACCTAGAACAGTGCCTGCTATATAGTAGGCATGCACCATATATCTGTTAGATTATTGAATAGAAGTAATGCAACTTAATCTGGCATTTACCTCTGTTCTGGAAAACAGCCGAAAGGTCTTGGCTTTTCTCAGTCTGCGAGGTATTTGCCTTCACACTTCCTCACCTACCTACATGAAATGTTTAGTTGGATATTTCAGCAGATATGTGCATTATTCTTCATAAACCAAGTTGGTGGTAAAAAAAAAAAAAAAAAAGTTTTTTTTACTTTTTTAATTACATCACGAAGCATATAATTCCCCACTACTATAGTAACTCCTCGATCACATCAGGGGGCTTGTGAAAAACTGCCTTGCCATCATATCTGAATTTTTCATTGAAAAATAAACTCCAGTGGTACTCAGTCATTTACAAGGTAGACTCCCTGGAAATGTTGTTGGCTGTATTTGCATATTTTATCCATTAAGTCTGTTTTTAAAGGACTAGGAGTTTATGGTTTGTAGTGACTTCCCGTGGTGCTTTGGCCGAAGGCTGGTATGAGCTGGATAGCCTGCATTTCAGCACAGATCACAGGGGAAACATGGTGGCCTGCTGCCGGCACACGCGGTCATTTTTGCTGCCGACTGATTGATAAGGGGCGGGCCTGTAATGCATTACGGTTTTCCTTCTTCCCCATTGATCCTGTCCAGTCAGTACAGCTTAGTCATGCACTGTGTAAATTACCATTTCCATTGCACTGCCTATAAAGCTGAGGGCACTTTGCATTTTATTTGTTTGGAGGCGACATAAAAGAAACTGCAGAAGAAAACCCCTGGTATATGTTGCAGATGAGGAAAACATGGCCACAAATACTCCTCTTCCCTTTTGTGTAATTGTGAATGTTGGAGTTGGTAAAAGTTATTTCAAAAATGACACCCCAAAGTGCTAAAACTATGATTGGGGTGGGCGGGAGTGGATAAGGAATTTAAGAGACGATTTTCATTTAATGCGACTGAGCAATATACTGCAAACTGTTTCAAAATAATTAACAGGAAAGATGTGGGAGTAAACTGACGAGAAATTATTCTTTCTGATATCTCTTTGGGATGAAGCGAACATTTATCTAGAATGACGTTAGTACAAGTCTGTCAAGACATTAAGGAAAATGGTTTGAAAAGACACTTTGAATCTGTTATTAAAATCTGATGTGGAAACAAGATAACGTACATCAGCCTGCATTTTCAGCCGCAGGGAAATGTGATCACATTACTCTTGAGGTCGTGGTGGGAGTCAAGGACAGCATGATCATCCTTACCCTGAGGTGTCAAATGGACATCAACCTTGAATTATCCCAAATGTACCGCCACCCCCCGCAGGCTGAAGGTGGGTGAACAGACAAAAACAAAGGGGAGGACAGAGTCATGGGTATCTTTGATTCCTGTTGAGTGTGCCATTTGCCCATTCTTTCAAAGTGACTATAAGCATACAGATTTACTGTGAGATTTTGCTGTCAATAGAGATTTGGAAGAGAAAATATTTATTTTCTAAATGCTGAGAGGTGAACAGTGCAGAAGATTACAAAAGGGAGATGCATCTACTGAGAGAAATACAGGATACAGATGAGGCAGACAGTAACCGCCAGCTGTCGTTAAAGCAATTGATTGACAATTCTTCTAGCAGCTGTTTTCATCTCTCTTGACCTTATAAGTAAAAAGCAAATGATTTAAATACAAACAAATATAGGTAATATAATGTTAACACCTGTTGCCGTCGAGTCAGTTACAACTCATGGGGACCTCATGTGTGTCAGAGTAGAACTGCACTCCACAGGGTCTTCAATGACTGTAATTGTATGCAAGTAGGTCACCAGGCCTTTCTTCCACGGTGCCACTGGGTGTATTTGAACCACCAGCCTTCCAGTTTGTAGCCAAGTGCAAACCATTTGCGCCACTCAGGGACGTAATATGATATTAAACCTGTTACCTGTTGCCATCGAGTTGATTCTGACTCATAGCGACCCTATAGGACACAGCAGAACTGCCCCATACGGTTTCGAAGGAGCTCCTGGTGAATTCAAACTGCTGACCTTTTGGTTAGCAGCCGTAGCTCTTAACCACGGTTTCCAATTAGCAGGTGACAAAATCCAAGAAGGCTCAATAT
This sequence comes from Trichechus manatus latirostris, assembly GCF_000243295.1. Lineage (NCBI taxonomy): Eukaryota > Metazoa > Chordata > Mammalia > Sirenia > Trichechidae > Trichechus > Trichechus manatus. The sequence continues at coordinate 39,551,767 of NW_004443937.1, read as the reverse complement.
TTAGTATGGCAGCATTTTAATTGTATTTCTATTACAGGTGCTACCAGCAGAAGCATTATGAGCCAGGAGCCATCGTTTTTCAATGAAGGACACCTCTTAAAGATCCCATGACCCCTCTTGAATGTTTAGCTGGTGAAATTAGAAATTATCTTTATTTGTAAAGTGGCCTGCCAGCTAATAGTTTCTTCCTTATGAAGTATTAATAGGCTCTCCTTAAAAGCTTTTAAAAGTGTCTCTGTGTTAAGATTAAAAAGTTACAGAGAAATACACTTGGCCACTGTTTTACTGTATACTCAATTTATATCATTCCATCGACATATTATAGATAACCCATATGAGCACCCATTCACATGATTTTTTTTTCCCCCAGAGCCCTTTCCTTTTCCATCGTGATTATAAGAGCTATCTAGATTATTCCCTAGATCCAGACTGGGTTCAACACTCATTTATTGGGCACTTATATTGCACCAGGCACTATGCTCAGCCCAGAGCATTAAAAATGAGTGCCCTGCCTTCAAGGAGCTGCTTGTCGATGGGGTGAACAGGGTTTAAGCAGAGCATTTTCCCTTGTCCGTTAATAAAAGTAGGCCAGGGCCATGGATACTCAAATGGAGCAAGAGTTAATTTTGTCTCAGGTGGACAGCCAAAGGCACCAACAGAGGACTCTGAGCAGGACATTCGAGAATCAGTCAGAGCTCAGTGGAAGGACAGGATTTGAAGGGTGTTTTAGGCTGAGGAACGGTGTAAGCGAAGGTGCAGGGAGTGGCATGGCATCCTGAGGAAGCAAGGAGCAGTGACTCTGGTACCCAACTTTTGCCACTTACTGGATGTGTGACCTCGGACAGCATAGTTCACTTGGTTGACCCTCTGCCTTTTATGAGTAAAATAAAACTGAAAGCAAAAGCTCGCTATTAAGAAAGTGTGTGGGGGCGATGGGGGGATGTGGTTGGAGGAGGTCACTGGCAAAGGATGAGTCTAGTAAAATAGGCAGCAAGCAGCCTCATATGCCACACTAAGGATTCAAGATTGATTCTGCAGATAAGGGTGAGCCCATGGAGGTTTGTAAGTTGGGAGAGCTTCCACTCTCCTGTAAACTAGTTAATTGTTAATCAGTTTGTTGGGAAAACTTAGGTAGTAAATCATTAGGCCAACATCATAAAAGGAAACCATGAAGCAAGAATGTTGGACTCTGGGAACAGAATGAAATTAATGGTAATTCATTTGTTTAATCATGAGGTGAAATGGGGCGGGGGGAGAATACTCGGGAAAAGCAGGACTGAGAAAAGACGGCACTCTGCTTCAGAGTAGTTGAGGATGCCAGCTACCCTGAAACTCATCTGCCTTTGGAACTATTGGATTGATCTCAAAGGATGAAAACTTCTGGAAGTAGCAGAAAGATATCTCTGATTAGCAGAGTACATCAAAACCTTTCATGGCTATAATCTCAAAATGTTGAGTGAAAACGTAGACTCATCAAAGAGTTGGTAACTATTATCTAAACTTGGAGGTAAGTGTGAGAAACCAGCATAGAAAATAACAGGGTTTACAAAAAGAAGGTGAAGAGTAAAATATGATGACTGGGGAGCTAATGATGCAAAAGAATCAAATGCAATATTTGTAGCTAATGTGATTTGTGAAAATAACAGTGCAATAAGGCAACTTGGGGGTGGGGGGTAAGGGAACAAAAACACAGCCCTTGAGTCACAAGAAACCAGAACAAAATGAGTTAGACTCTGTAAGACTGAGGTTTACCCAGAAGTCAGGCATGTCAGGTAATAAGTGAACTATATTTAGAATCTG
>NW_004443937.1:39547891-39549156 GCF_000243295.1 Trichechus manatus latirostris | reverse complement strand
CTTGGCCGCTAACTGATAGGTTGGCAGTTGGAACCCACCAGCTGCTCTGCGGGTAGAAGATGTGGCAGTCTGCTTCCGTAAAGATTTCAGCCTTGGAAACACTGTGGGACAGTTCTACTCTGTCCTGTGGGGTTGGTATGAGTCAGAATCAACTCAAGGGCAATGGCTTTAAAATAGATATGATAACTACCTTAGAGGGTTGTTGTGGGGATGAAGTCAACTAATGTGTATAACATTATGTAGGAATGTTCTCAGCAAGTAGCAGCCTCTTCCTCCCTTCTGCCTTCCCGCCCTTATCCCCACCACATCCAGTTGGTAAAGTCTCCCCTGCCCTCTCCACCATGAGTCCCTGGGTGGTGCAAATGACTAAGCTCTCAGCTACTAACCAAAAGATTGGTAGTTAGAATCTACCCAAGGGACCTCAGAAGAAAAGCCTGGCAATCTGCTTCTGAAAGGTCACAGCCATTGAAAACCCTCTGGAGCACAGTTCTACTCTGACATGCATGGGGTCACCATGAATCAGAATCGACTCCGTGGCAACCGGTTTGAATTTGTTTTGATTTGCCCTCCCCACCACACCAAAAGACATCATCAAAGAATTATCCAGCCATAGGGCAAGGCCCTATTAACACTGCAGAGTAGAGATGCTATCGCCAGGGGATTGCTTGTTGTCCTCTCTGCAGGTGTGTCTGGCAATGCCGACTAGAACGTCTGCTTCTGTAGTTTCTCCATCCCCTCTAAGGTGTGTGGTTGCTGCTCTGTTTAAGGAACTTCTGGCTCTCTGCCCCCTCTGGCTTGGATTTTTTTGAATTTCGTCTCCATATTTAGCTCCTTCTCCTCTCTCGGACTCTCTTCCTATACAATTTTTACTCATCTACTCAAATATTGGCTAATACATATTATTAAAGCTTTTTCTACTGATTTCTCTGACAGTGATGGATGGAGAAAATCAGTGAAGGCCTTTTGAACCTCTTAAGGAAAGGTATTCATAAAAAATTTAACTGATGCCTCTGGTTTATTTGTCATAAATTAGAACCAGAATTTTTATGGGTGTCATGTTCTCATTGTTTGGAGGAAAATAAAATTGTGTCACTGTGTCTTAGTTATGTAGTGCTGCTATGACATAAATACCACAAGTGGATGGCTTTAACAAAGAGAAATGTATTCTCTCACAGTCCAGGAGGCTAGAAGTCCAAATTCAGGGCACCAGCTCCAGGGGAAGCCTTTCTCTCTCTGTTGACTCTGGGGGAAAGTCATTGTCATCA
>NW_004443937.1:39501272-39546787 GCF_000243295.1 Trichechus manatus latirostris | reverse complement strand
ATAGAAAGGAATTGGAGGTCATATTAAGCTTTCAAACTGGATTGATAGCAAAAATGTTCTGTTGCCAATATTCAAGGTATTAATTAGAACAACAACAAACCAAACCAGTTATCATCAAGTCTATTCCTACTCATGGTGACCCCAAGTGTGTCATAGTAGAACTGTGCTCCATAGAGTTTTTAATGTCTAATTTTTCAGAAGTAGATCACCAGGCTTTCTTCCAAAATGCCTCTGGGTAAACTCAAACCTCCAAATTTTTGGTTAGCAGCCAAGCACTTTAACTGTTTGCACTCCCAGGTACTCAATAATCAGAACAGCCACCACTTACTAGATTCCTCTTTAGGTCATCTTCATGATGGTGTGTGAAGTAGATATCCTCCCCAATATTCAGATGAGGAAACTGAGGACCAGAGATACTAAAAAATGTTGAGATCATTGCAATTAAGTGACAGAGCTGGGATCTGAAACTTACACATAGTAGACTTTGAGAGCCCATTTGAAGCTATCTTAGTTCCATTGGCTTTTCTAAAATCTTCTTGAAGATATTTAGAAATTTTAAATAGTTTTTTGATAAATTAGAGAAAAGGCCAGACCAGTAGTAGTAAGGGTCTAAATTCCATAGAGAAGGGGAAAAAGGGATTGAATGTGACTCTGATGTTAAAAGCCAGCACAACTTGGCCAATCATTGGTTCTAATGGAAAGGGAAGAGGGAGAGTCTGCTACTGAGGCTCAGGTGGCAGACTCGCAGACTGAATGATTGGGACAAGAGAGATTTCATCAAAGGACCAGCCTTGTAGGAGGAGAAGCTACTCTGAGCAAGATGTAGAAGGAATAATGACAAAGTTGATTTGGACATATCAAATGAGGAGCTTAAATGGTACCCACATGGAGTTGACCAGCAGGCAATATAAAAAATAGGACATGGACTTAAGCAAGAACAATATAGAGATCTGAATAGAGCCACATACAGATGCTTATTAAAGCAATTCAAATGGACACAATCACTTTGGATGGTGTTGAGACAGAAGAACAGCGATTCAAGGAAAAAACAGCATATATTTAGGTATTGGGCAAAGACCAATGAGAATACTGTGGAAGGCAGAAGGAAATAGGCAAAGTGGTGTATTAGTTTTCTATTGTGTTTTATTTATAGTTTGAATTTACCACAAGCTTAGTGGCTTAAAATGATATAAATTGTATCTCACAGTTTCCACAGGCCAGAGGCTGGCACATTTTGGCTGTATCCTCTGCTCACCGTCTCTCAAGGCTGAAATCAAGATGTCTGCTGGCTGCATGCTCATAGGGAAGCTTGACTTGAGAAAGATCTGCTCCCAAGCTGCCTCAGGTTGAGAGAACTTATTTCATTTTAGTTGTAGAACTGAGGTACTTATTGTCTTGCTAGCTATTAGCTGGGGGCCACTCTCTGCTCCTTGAAGCTGCTCTCAGGTCTTTGCCATGTGGCCACCTCCCTAGGCCCTCTCACAATGTGGGAGCTTGCTTTTTCAAGACCAGCAGCAGAACAGCAGAATCTCTTCCTTCAGGAAGGGCTAGTCCCTTTTAAGAGCTCATCAGAGTAGGTCGGGCCTGCACAGGATAATCTCCCTTTTGATGGACTCAAACTCAACTAATTTGAAGTCTTAATTACAACGGCAAAATCCCTTCACCTTTGTCATATAACATAACCTAATCACAACAGTGATTTACAGCCTTGGAAACCCTATGGGGCAGTTCTACTCTGTCTTACACGGTCGCTATGAGTCGGAATCAACTCCACGGCAACAGATTTTGAGACCTTAGAATGCTTATAACATTAGGGAAAGAATCAGTGGAATGAGGAAAATAAGTATGATCTCTTTCCTCCGCATTTAAATCCTACCAGCACTTTGGGATACTTCAGCGTGACAGAGATCTTTTCCTTTTCTCAACTGTATTTCACTTATTTACCCAATTATGTGCACTTATTGCATGCCAGGCCTTGTTGGAAGAACTTGGCAAGTACTAACTCATTTAATATTTATAGCCATCGTGTGGAGATAGGTGCTATTATTATCCCCATTATACCGGAAACTCACTGAGGCACTGAAAGACCAATAACTGATCCAAGATCACTGAGCCTGTACGTGGTAGGGTTGGGATTCAAACCCTGGTGGTTGGCTCCAGAGTCCATGCTGTTAACCACCATGCTAACACTAGTGCTCTTTTCTATGTGGTTCCACTGGCCATTAATTGTGTGAGCCCTTGTGACACCTCTTGCATCATTATTGCTGCCGGGGTAAACGTTCCACATGCTAACAACTGTCAATTCCTCAGCCAGGTGGTAAGCTGCTCGAAGGCCCAGAACTTATCTCAACCCTGGACTTTCTTCTTTGTGACATCTCATATGTCACAGATGCCAATAAATAGGTATTGATGCCATTTAAACCAAGATTATATAATTTACTTTACTTCCTCATTTCCTTTAATCTCTATTGATTGTAAAATTAATGGGGTGGTACGTAATTTGGATTTAACTGCTTAGCCTGTAACTGTAATTTTATGACTTTTAGCACCATGATAAATCTGGACCTCTTCAAGGAGTTTCTTGCTTTATAAAATAGATACCACTTAATTAAAAAAAAAAAAAAGAAAAGTGAACGAATGCATCATAGTTCTGAGAATCGTTTTCAGTAAGGGAAAAAGATGATTAGCTATTGGCTTCCTAGACTGCGTTTTAATCTCCGAATGATGAGAGTGCAGAATGGGAGAGATTGGGCGCGATGGAGCTGATTTCGGTGTTACTGAATATTGGAGACATCATTCATCTTTGGCAATGCTTTTGGCCCTGTTTTACCCCTTTTCTATTCGTCAGCAATGAACCAAAAAAGTAGCCAACCACTGTTCATTATCGAGCTCAGGGGTCATTTCCATCTCACTGTGCAGCCCTGAGTTCGCCTCTGCTGCAGGATAACATCTTCATTCTCTTTTTCTATGAGGAGGAGCCCTGGTGGTGCAGTGGTTAAGTGCTTGGCTGCTAACCAAAAGGTTGGCAGTTCAAACCCTCCTGCTGTTCTGAGAGAAAGATGTGGCAGTCAGCTTCCCTAAAGATTAAAACTCATTGCTGTTGAGTAGATTCCGACTCATAGCAACCCTGTAGGACAGAGTAGGACTGCCCTGTAGGGTTTCTAAGGAGCAGCTAGTGGATTCGAACTGCCGCACTTTTGGTTAGCAGCCTAACACTGAACCACTTCGCCACTGGGGCTCCGTTCCCTAAAGATTGCAGCCGAGAAAACTCTGTGGGGCAGTTCTGTTCTGTCCTGTAGAGTCACGATGAGTCGGAATCGACTTGATGGCAATGGGTTTAGTTTGGTTTTTGGTTTTGTATGAGGATGCTTCAAACAGCAGCAGCTGGTTCCCGGTCGTGCGTGATGTGCGGAAATGATGCTGGGTTTGTCCGTATGTTTCTACCCCACAGTCACGCAGGTTCAGCTAAGATTGTTTTCACTTGCTCACCTACATCTGAGAGAGTCTCCTAATTTGCCTCTTGCCTATTGTTAAAGTATTTGCTATGATGTTAGGAGTTAAAGGGGAGCTAGGATTAGACTGACTTTTTGTTTATGAATGCAAACGGTGATTCCTGATGAAAACATCAGAGCCTGGGGGTCAGTTATTCTTGGTTTGATCACTGTTACAGATTGAATTGGGTCCCTCAAAGATACGTGTTGTAAATCCTAACCTCTATGCCTGTGGTTATAATCCCATTTGGGAATGGGTTGTCTTTGTTATGTTAATGAGACAGGATTAGTGTAGGTGTGTCTTAAATCAATCTCTTTAGAGATATAACAGAGATTAAACAAGCGAGCAAGGGAAGCAGAGATGGGGTAAAATAGATGCCAAGACACGTGGAGATCTCCAAGGAACCAGGAAGCAGAAGCTGAGGCGACAAGGACCTTCCTCCAGAGGCGACAGAGAGAGAAAGCCTTCCCCTAGGGCCAGCTCTCTGAATTCCAGCTTCTAGCCTCCTGAACTGTGAGAAGGTAAGTTTCTGTTTGTTAAAGCCATCCACTTGTGGTATTTCTTTCATAGCAGCACTAGATGACTAAGACAATCACCTAGACGCACTGCAGACAAAGAAAACAAAACGCCATTGCTAGAAATGACACTCATGAGGGGGGCAGGATTTTACAACATTTTTTTTTCCTCAAAATGCTGCATAAAAGTTACTCCTCTGTGTTCTTCTTCAGAGCACTTGTACGTGAAGTAAGCATCAGATATTTACCCCCTGCTGACTGTAGCTACATTTGATCAACAGCAAGGAGTCAGGGGACAATTTTATTTTATTCTCCCTCTGGATTTGGCGTGTATTTGTGTGTAAGTGCGTGTGAGTGTATGAGATCACAAGTGTGAGTTCGTGTGAGCAAGGGTAAAGTTTATCAGAAAGCAAGAGATTGGGGCTGACTGGGGACAACGCTTTAGGATGCAGAAGTTTCAAGAGGTCCAGATAGAGCAGGGTGGTGACGTAGTTCTGACTTATCTTTGCAAGCTCTTCAAGAAAAATTTTTATGCTTGCTTTTGTTCTCTTTGTAAAACAGTATTTATTTCCCTGAATCTAAAAATGTTGAGATTTCAGCAGGTTCAGTTTTTTAATTATCTCAAAACGTATGTTCTATCGTCAGCCAGTCTTTTCCCCAGCATGCTCTATATGAGAGGCGGTATAGCCTAGAGGTTAGGAGCCTGGGTTCTAATCTTGGCTTATAGCTGTGTGGCTTTGGGCAAGTGACTTAACCTCTCTGATTCTTAGTGACCTCATCAGTAAAATGATGGTGATAGTAGTAATCATCCTTAGAAGGCTATTGTAAAGGTTAAAGGGGTTAATGTTTTCAAAGTGCTTGGAATAGAGGCGTAGTGCACAAAATGTTCTGATAACGTATACTCTTATCGTTACAGGTATTGTAGTACAATTATAATCTAGAGTAAAAGCAAGTAGGATTACAACACAAAATTATTAAACCGTCAGTTTATTTTAGAACAAATGAAGGGAAAAGGATGGTAGAAATTGTTTTACTATGATATTAGGAAAATCATCTTTTAAAAAAAGGGTGGAAACAGGTATGTGCTGTTAAGAAGTTGTTGCTGTGTACCGCGGAGTTGATTCCGACTCAGAGCGACCCTATAGGACCGAGTAGAACTGCCCCCCAGGGTTTCCAAGGCTGTCATATTTACAGAAGCGGACGGCCACACCTTTCTCTTGAGGAGCTACTGGTGGGTTCGAACTGCCGACCTTTCAGTGAGAAGCTGGATGCTTAACCACCGCACCACCAGGGCTCTGTGATAAAAAGTTAGCTGCTGCGTTTTGGTTTCCTCGCTCTGCTGAAAAACAGCCACGTTAGTGTGGTTGTTACAGATCCACTACTGGTCGGCTGCGTAACTTGGCTGTACCGGGACTGCTGGGGGATTGGTGTGGTAATGCTGATAACTTCCACAAACTCTCTTCAGCATTGCATTAAAGCCCTGAGAACTAAGTTATACCTTAAGTTAAAGTCAGGAAACGTGCATCTTAAACTTAAGGCGTTATTAGGGGGACGCATGTTCCCAAACACCTTGTTTAGACTGTTCTGGTAACACATACTGGTCATCTCTCTGAACTCCATGCTGTCTCACAGAAAAAACCCGCTAATTGTCATACTTCCTTTGGTGATCATGTAAGTATCCTGTAGACAGACTGATGAGAGAGAGAGCAGACGATGTTGCTCACACTCTGCTTTTGGCTGGATGTACTAGTTACGATTTTTATGTCACAGGCAGTACACACAGTGCAGAAAGTTTAAGCTGCAAAAGGACTTTATGGCTTGGATCACTGGAAGATCTGAACGTAGTGTGGGCTTCAGCACTGATTGACTGAGCAGCTCAATGAGGCCACCCAAGACCGCGGTTCTTTCTGTCTCTCCTGTTCGCCCACCTACAGTGCTTGCTTCAGATGGCTGCTGGCAGTAACTGAGGTTGCATGTTCCCTTTCGCATGTCTATGGGAAAGAGAGCTCCTATTACCATATTCTATTCCCTTCTAATAGTTCTCCTTTATATTACAGTTAGGGCACTATAATGACTTTTTTAAAATTATGAGTATAGGTAGATTATATTAAGTAGGTTTCATTTCAGGAGAGTAAAAGAGGGCATTGTGAAATATTTGTAATAAAAAGTGGCTTGGTCAGCTGGGGTTGGGAACCCTGATGCAGGTCCTTATAAGGCATGTTGAGGAATTTGTATCATGTCCTTAGGACCAAGAAAACCATTGGTAAGTTTCCGTATGTGGAGTTTCATTATGAAAAGATCCCCTAGACCGCTCTTTGGGGAAAAGATGAGTGGGGGAGACCTATGTGCCCGAGCAACATAAGTTTCTTTCTGTGTTATGAAATGAAAGCCATCTTTAAGTCTAACCCATCACTAGGGAAGGACATGCCAGCTTCAATCTTAGCTACTGCAACTCTCTTTCCAGTTGCCCTTGAATTTATGGAAATCATAATTGATTGTCCTTCAACAACGGCGACAACAACAAAAGAGAATGTTGTAATGAACAATCAAATATCGATTCTTGTTGGATACGTAAAATGTGATAAGGGATGAGAAGAGCTTCGGAACCTTACAAGAGTTTTGAGAGGGAACAGCTTTAAAATCTGTGCTGTGCTGTGGGAACACGCAGGCGTTTTGTCTGAATACTGCTTGATCCGGAGCATTGCAGCACGGCTAAGGAATCGATTCTTCTGCAGAACCGCTTAGGGTGAACAGAATTATTGCTGCTCCTCCTTGTATTTGAAGCTTCTGCACATGCATCTCTGGAATATTTTCACACCACCAGTATTTTGACTTTTGGATGTATGACAACCAATGAGAAGTGTTTGAAAACTGGAGCCGTACTTGTGCAGTCAAATCGAAGGATCTACCACATACAAGGAAGGATCATAAGGCTGAGATTTGGATGGTCAGTCGACATTTGGTCAGAAATTTTCAAGTGCAGAGGCTTTTAACACGTCAGTATACATCCTCACCCTGCCGAAGAAGTCTTCAGCAAATCCTGATAGTTTGCCCTCTAAAAGGGGCCTCTGACCGGTCCACCTCTCATCCCCACTGACACCATCCTGGTCCGGACTGACAGTACTTCACCAGTGCCACTTCCCGAAACAAAAGCTATATTGTCCTAATTCTCAGGGATGGCGGAATCGTTTAGCACAGAATTTCCTTCATTTCAAGTTTTTTTTTACCCTTAATATTTTATTAATATTTGGTGCTAGCTACCAAATAAGCAAAACATAGCAAAGTGATTTTAATGAGAAAAAACTTTAATGTTCCTGGACTGTGCTTGGTATTTTCTCCTAGTAAAAATGTTTCGAGTTCATGGAATAAAAATTAATATGTCACTATTTACAGTAGTAAAGAATTTGAAATAAATAAAATGAATAAGGACACTAGGGGACTAGTGAATAGAGTGTCATATTTGTATCATGGATTGTTATATGAGGTTATTAAAAATTACAATGTATAGCTGGTATGGAAGGTTGGACATGATAAATTGTAAAATTAGCAAAAATTATCTGTAAATTACAGATAACCTTTGGTGAAAAGAAACAAGGAAAGCCTTTGTAGTTGTGAGCACAGTTTCTCCAGGTTTCTGGTAGTCCTAGGCATTTCTGGGCATTCCTTGGCTTGTAGATAAATGTTCCCATGGCTATCTCCGCATTTCTCTGTGTCTGTTCTCCTCTTTTATAAGGGACTGAATTGCTGGGTGGAGGGCTGTGAGGACCATGGTCTCAGGGAGCACCTAGCTCAATTGGCATAACACAGTTTATAAAGACAGTATTCTACATTCTACCTTGGTGAGTAGCGTCTGGGTTCTTAAAAGCCTGTGAGCAGCCATCTAAGATACTCCACTGGTCTCATCCCTTCGGGAGCAAGGGAGAATGAAGAGAACAGGATACAAGGACTAATGGTCCACAGCTACCAAGGCCTCCACCGGACTGAGTCCAGTACAGCTAGATGGTGCCCGGCTACCACCACTGACTGCTCTGACCTCAACAGAGGGTTCTGGACAGAGCTGGATAAGGATGTAGAACAAAATTCTAACTCACAAAAAAAAAAAACCAGATTTACTGGCCTAAAGGAGACGGGAGAAACCCCAAGAGTATGGCCCCCAGACACCCTTTTAGCTCAGTGGTGAAGTCATTTCTGAGGTTCACCATTCAGTCGGGGAGTGTACAGTCTCATAAAACCAAATGGGACTAATGAGGCACAGCAGTCCAGGGACAAGGGCCAGAAGGCAGAAGGGGGCAGGAAAGCTGGTGATAGGGAACCCAAATAAAAAAAATAATTAACTAAATTGCTGGGTCCCAGACCTGAAATTATGTGAAACATCTGTACTCCTGGAATTTAACCCACTTACATTACATGAGTGAGTCTGTGAGCTGGGAGCAGCCTTTCTTAGGCTGGGGTTCAGAATCCAGAGAGTGAATGTAGATGGATACAGTAAATCAGCAAAATGGGTCCAAATCTAGCAACTAAAGAGGGAAAGCGAAGCAAGACATAGTGTGGAGTTAAAGCAGCAGAACTCAAAAGCCAGAAAGCAAAGATAGATGAAGGCAGTAGAAACAAATGGGTCCCAAACCACGGAGCAATATTTCCAAAATGCCAATGAAGTAAAGCAGTTTTTCTAGCCATCTCATCCAAACTGTCTTCAGTCAAAGCTTTATTCTCCCTTTGAAAAACGTGGCCAGAGAGGAGGGGAAGTCTTAGTTCTTTATGGAGGTAATTGTGATGACAGAAGAGCAGAAGATAGGGAGAGAAAGTCAGAGCTTGGAGAGCTAGAGCGACAGAGAAGAGAACGATGGTCATAAAAGATGGACGCAGGGCGATATAAGGCAAGTCGGAAACAAAGATGTGTTACAGCACATGTTCCCCTAAACAACCTTTCAGTGTGTGTGTTTGAATATGAGAAAATTCAGATTCAAACAATTAGGGAAAAAAAATTATACATGACAGGCCAGTAGTTAAACCATTTTAATACCAAGATCCTCCTTAAAACGTTTTTTTTTTTTTTTAAGTTAGTCCACCAAATGAAAACTGGGCAATTGATGTGAATTGGCAGGTTACAGACGAGAAAATCCAGATGACCAACATGCTTACTTCCTACGACTGCCATAACCAAATACTACAGAGTGGTGGCTTTAAACAACAGAAACTTACACGGGCAGTCCCCTGGTTACGAACTTCCGACTTACCTACAACCGGCTGTTATGAACCAACCCTCGTAAAGCGTATTATATATTAGAAATCCGAGGTATATGCAATGGTTGGTAATAACAAATGGGCATTACTTTGCAACGCACATCAAAACATTATTATTACTGCATTATTATGTTAAAGATGTTTTAGCGTATCTGGGAGTGTTTCTTTAAAGTTTTTTATGCATGGAAAAGTACACTATATACTGTATAGGAAGACAAACATTTGACTGACATCAGATACGAACCATACCTAACTGATCCAACGTACAAATTCGATTTAAAGACAGATTTAGGAGTGGAACTTGTGTGTAATCCAGGGGCTGCCTGTAATCTCACAGTTCTGGAGGCTGGTAGCCTGAAGTCAGGGCACCAGTGGGTCTATGAGCTCTCTGTCTGCTCCGTGGGAAGATCCTTGCTTGTTTCTCCGGGTTTCTGGTAGTCCTAGGCATTTCTGGGCATTCCTTGGCTTGTAGATAAATGTTCCCATGGCTATCTCCGCGTTTCTCTGTGTCTGTTCTCCTCTTTTATAAGGACGCCACTCAGATGGCATTTAGGACACACCCTACTCCTGTATGACCTCATGTTAAATTAAATGATAACATCTTTAAAGTTCCTATTTCCAAACAAGAGCAAGTTCACAGGTCCCAGGGGTTGGAGTTCAGCATATCTTTTCGGGAGACACAATTCAATCCCTAACAGCCAGGTAACAGGAAGAATTACTCAATCTCAGAGACTTGCTTATTAAAATTAAACGATAATATTTTTCACCCATGATATAGGCAAAACTTCAAAACATATAATACCCAATACTGGTTAGAATGCAGAGAAATACTGAGAGTAGTGTGCATGGCTTGCAACCATTTAGGAAAGCAGTCTGGCCATATCACTTTAAATAAAAAAGCCACACAACCTTTGACAGTCATCTCACTTTTATGAATCTATTCTATATAAATATATATACACGATTATTCATTGCAGCATTGTCTACAGTAGTAAAGAATTTAAAATAAAATGAATAAGGACACTAGGGGACTAGTGAATAGAGTGTCATATTTGTATCATGGATTGTTATGAGGTTATTAAAAATTAGAATGTATAGCTGGTATGGAAGGTTGTACATGATAAATTGTAAAATTAGCAAAAATTATCTGTAAATCACAGATACCTTTGGTGAAAAGAAACAAGGAAAGCCTTTGTAGTTGTGAGCGCAGTGAAAGGTGTTCAATTAAACACATCAGGGTGTTGGCATTGCACATGGTCTGAGAAGAGAAAATAAGAAATAAAAGAAATAGAACAAAATTCAGAATTTTCTACCCAGCTTGATCCTGATTCTTTCAATATGTACGTTTATAAGGATTAGAAATTATAAAATATAACAGAATTTTAACACTGGTAGTGGCATTCTGAATGGTTTTTATTACCTTCTGTTACTTATTTTGTTTTTCTCCTTGTTTTCCTAAAATGAGCATACGTTATATAATTGGAAAAAATAAAACGTATTTCAAAACTAAGGGAAAAAAATGTAGGTGGTATTATCCCTATTTTATCCATAAGGAAACAAGAGACTTACTGATACAATGCCTTTCCTAAGATCCCAGCTAGTGGGTAGCAAACATGTGATTGGAGTCCTAGATTTTACAAAATGACCACGATTTATAGAATAATGTTAAAAGGCAATTAAGAATAAGAAAATAGAAAAGGAAGGGACTTTTAGCAAAAAGAATATTGGATGAAAACACAAACTGCAGATGTGCTAATGGAACTGCCAGCCAAGAGTGAGAGTTGACAGTCCACTTCAGCCCTAGCCTCAGACTCCAGCTGAGAATGAACTCAAGCTGGAAACAAAGACCTGCTTGATTACCTTGATCTGTTACAGAGTGCAAAGGGTTCGGGGATTTAAAAACCAATTATTTTATTTGAGGCTTAAAGTGGTGGTAGGGAACAGTGCTGACATTTGCCCCTGTTTTTCACTTGGCAAATTAGAAAAAAGGAGGGATAAGGGAAGCTAGCCAATTTCACATTATGGCTGAGACAAGATGATGACAATAATAGCTAACGATGATAGAGAGCTTACTGTTCAAGGTACTTGCTAAGCCAAGTGTTATATGTGTATTGACGCATTTAATGCCCACCATGACTTGCTGAGTTAGGCACCACTAGCTTCATTTTGCAAATGAGTTAACAGTGGAGGTATACGAAAATTTAGTAACTTGTCCAGGATGATCTGGCTAGTAAGTGGTGGATGTGAGATTCTGATTTTGGGGTGCAGAGCCTAAACCACTGTGATGTGATGTGGTGTTCTGGGTGAGAAGGGTTTGTGAAAATTCCTTTCTAGTTGGAAAAACCATGCAGGCCATTTGGGACACGTACCCTCCACTGGGGCTGAAGGGGACAGAACCAATTTTCTTATAAGACCTTGTAGTTGTGTTCTCAGACCTTTGTTTGTGTATATACAAATCTAAAGGTACACATATGTGGAGTTTGGCTGTTATTTTATGAAAGTTGGATCATCACATGCTACCTAATGTTCAGGAACTTGCTTTTTACCACTTGCTATATCACAGATATCTTCCCATGTCGGTACAAGTAGATCTTCTTCAGTGTTTTTAATGGCTGCATGATATTCCACCTTGTGTAATTGTTGCTGGCTTTTCCATTTACTTCTTGTTCATTATTTTTGTAGACTAAACACAAAGGAATGAGGAAGAAATTAATTTCTGCCTCCAACTCTGCTTCTCTGTCAAAAACAAAAGAAAACAAAAAACAATTGCCATCATATCAGTTCTGACTCTTGGCGACCTCCCGTGTGTGAGCGTAAAACTGCACTCCACAGGGTTTTCAACGGCCACGTTTTCAGAAGGAGACCACCAGGACCTTCCTTCTATGGTGCCTCTGGGTAGACTTGAACCTCCAACCTTTCAATTAGCAGCTGAGTGGGAGGATGTTTGGGAGGGTGTAATTAGGTTACTTTTAATCAAATAATGCTAAGAGAAGTTCAGTATCATTTAGATTTAGTACTATTTAAGACAAGCATGAAGTGTATCTTCATAACTGTGCTATCCAGTGGTCTATAATATATGTGTGTGTGTGTGTGTGTGTGTGTGTGTGTGTGTGTGTAGGAACCCTGGTGGAGCAGTGGTGAAGCACTCAGCTGCTAACCAAAAGGCTGGTAGTTCAAACTCACCAGCCACTCTGCGGGAAAATGATGTGGACGTCTGCTTCTGTAATGATTACAGCCTTGGGAACTCTATGGGGCAGTTTTACGCTGTCCTATATGTTGGCTATAAGTCAGATTCAACGTGATGGCAACGGATTTTTTTTTTTTTAATGTATGTGTGTGCCTGTGTGTGTAATATTTAATATATTAATATAATTATACATAAAACATATAATACCTATATTTTATAATTATATAATAAAATATATTAATATCTTCATTTGTTGTATATATTTCAAACTAAAAAACAAATGCAAAACCTTCTCTGAAGACTTCTCGATTTCTGATTTCTGCAGTTTTGCTTTATTTAAGGAGAGGTAGAGAGTTTAGGTGCATTTTCCCCTCTAAATACAGTTTAGTCTTTTAACTGAGATTAAAAAATGTAATAATTACGGGGAACATCTAGCTCAATTGGCATAACACAGTTTATAAAGACAATGTTCTACATTCTACCTTGGTGAGTAGTGTCTGGGGTCTTAAAAGCCCGTGAGCGGCCATCTAAGATACTCCACTGGTCTCATCCCTTCGGGAGCAAGGGAGAATGAAGAGAACAGGATACAAGCAAAAGATTAGTTTGAAGGCCTAATGGTCCACAGCTACCAAGGCCTCCACCAGACTGAGTCCAGTACAGCTAGATGGTGCCCGGCTACCACCACTGACTGCTCTGACCAGGATCACAACAGAGGGTTCTAGACAGAGCTGCAGAAGGATGTAGAACATACTTCTAACTCACAAAAAAAGGACCAGATTTACTGGCCTAAAGGAGACTGGAGAAACCCCGAGAGTATGGCCCCCAGACACCCTTTTAGCTCAGTGGTGAAGTTACCTCCGAGGTTCACCGTTCAGCCTAGGAGTGGACAGCCCCGTAAAACCAAATGGGACTAATGAGGTACAGTAGTCTAGGGACAAGGGCCAGAAGGCAGAAGGGGACAAGAAAGCTGGTGATAGGGAACCCAAGGTTGAGTAAGGATAGTGTTGATGTGTTGTGAGATTGTTATCCATTGTCATAGGGCAACACGTATAGTAACTGTTAAATGAGAAACTATTTTGTTCTGTAAGCCTTCATCTTAAGTGAGAATAACAGCACAATTGGAAGAGCGTAGTCAATGTCCCTGAACTGTGCATGTAGAAATTTTTGAAACGGTGTATCTTTGGCTATCTGTATTTTCACCAAAAAAAAAAAAAGGTCGAGAAGGGAGAAGGTTGGCATGTTGTGGGGTTGTTAACCAATGTCATAAAACAATATGTGTACTACTGTTTCATGAGAGAATATTTGTTCTGTAAGCCTTCACCTGAACTACAACAAAAAAATTTAAAAAAATTTTTAAAAGTGTAATAATTAGTTTAATGCACACAGGTTAGCAGCCTTTTGTAATGTTAATTGCAACAAGAGGCCCATTTGTGCCACATAAAAGACAAAGCTTGCCTGCTTTATTTATGGAGGAAATGTACATGGTAGACACTCAGTCTCCTTTGCGGGAAGAGGCTGGCATGTCTGAGACTCCGAGGTAGTCACATGGGAGTTCATAAAATGCTCAGTAGATTTTTGCGATGTTTGGCTGAGACCTTGTGAAAGGAGACAAACATGTAAATGAAGTCAACTTCGCAGACCGCTGGGATACATTACAGCTGGAGATGCTCTTAACACATAATTAGCCGGGTCTGTTAATCACACGTAACAGGTGTGGAGTAATGAACTGAGACAGGGTATCTGCCATGACCACTTTCTTTTCTGATCTGGGCAGGCACGCTGATGCCCATCGGATCCTCTGGACACACTGAAATGTGACTCGGCATTGTACCTTCTGGACGCTGCCATGAGCCTTGTGATGGTTGAGGGTAGTGACATTCATACTAAAACCACAGGATGAATCTGTCCAAAAAATCTCCCTGGGTGCTCTTAATGGATGTGTGTTCTTTGGCTTTTTTCTATTCTATTTTCTTTGCCTCTTTTCTCATTTGAGCCTGTATCTGATTTGTCAGTTGGTTGTAGAGAGACAAATCCAAATATTTGCGAACAGCAAATAGCTCAATCTCAGCAAGTGGATTATTTCTTTTCTTTCTTTTTAGCTATGCAATGATTTTATTATACAAGCCAATGAAATGGGAAAATTACATTTTCTCTGTTAACTATTAGGCTGAGTTTCTTTTTGTGTGTGTGTGCTTTAGGTTAAAGTTTATAGCTCAAGTTAATTTCTTATATAAAAATGTATACACATATTGTTACGTGACCCTAGTTGCAATCCCTATACTGTGACAGCACACTCCCCCTTTCCACCCCGGGTTTCCTGTGTCCATTCAACCAGCTCCTGTCCCTCTCTACCTTCTCATCAGACCTCCGGACAGGAGCTACCCATTTAGTCTGATGTATATACTTGAACTAAGAAGCACACTCTTCACGAGTATCATTTTATGTTTTATATTCCAGTCTAATCTTTGTCTGAAGAGTTGGTTTCAGGAATGGTTTTAGTTCTAGGTTAACAGAGTGTCCAGGGGCCATGGCTTCAAGGGTTCCTCCAGTCTCAGTCAGACCATTAAGTCTGGTCGTTGTACCCCACTTTTCTCCTGCTCTGTCAGGGACTCTCTGTCGTGTTCCCTGTCAGGGCAGCCATTGGTGGTAGCTGGGCACCATCTAGTTCTTCTGGTCTCAGGCTGATGGAGTCTCTGGTTTATGTGGCCCTTTTGTCTCCTGGGCTAATATTTTCCTTGTGTCTTTGGTGTTCTTCATTCTCCTTTGTTCCATGTGGGTTGGGACCAAGTGAATGGGCTATTTCTGTGTGCTGGGATCACAGAATGTCTGAGCTGAAAGCGACCCACCTTCTCGCTGTGCACATTTTCTCATGCTACAATAGTGGGTCTCTAAGCCCCAGCCCAACTGTTTTTCTTGTTTTCCCATGAATCTACTCTCCTTGTACAAATGGAAATAATACCTATAGCACTAATCCCTTTATACTCTCCGCCCTGCAATCAGTTTGTGCTAATCTTCCAAATTTTTGAAAGGAATATGTTTGCATGTTGATAGAATTATCAGTAGAAAATATGCAACATTGTTCAATTAAAAAATTTTTTTTTCTTCTCACAGCGACCTAATGTACAGCAGAACAAAACACTGTTTGGTCCTTCACCATCCTCACAATCATTGTTATGTTTGAGCCTATTGTTGTAGCCACTGTGTCAATCCATCTTGTTGAGAGTCTTCCTCTTTTTCACTGACCCTCTGCTTTATCAACCATGGTGTCCTTCTCTAGGGACGGGTCCCTCCTAATCACATGTCCAAGTATGTGAGATGAAGTCTCACCATCCTCACTTCCAAGGGGCTTTCTGACTGTACTTCCAAGACAGGCTTGTTCGTTCTTCTGGCAGTCCATGGTATATTCAATATTCTTTGCCAATACCATAATTCAAAGGTATCAATTCTGATTTGGTCTTCTTTATTCATTGTCTAGCTTTCTCATCCATATGAGGCAATTGAAAATACCATGGCTTGGGTCAGTCGGGTGCACATTAATCTTCAAGGTGACTTCTTTGCTTTTTAACACTTTAAAGAGGACTTTTGCAGCAAATTTGCCCAGTGCAATACATTGTTTGATTTCTTGACTGCTGTTTACATGGGCCTTGATAGTGGATCCAAGAAAAATGAAATCCTTGGTATAGTATTCCAGAATATGAATATATCACCATTTATTTAGCCATTTCCCTATCAATGAGCTGATGGCTGTTTCCAGACTTCACGCTTATAAGTAAAGCTATAATGAATATCTTGGCCCATGCCACTTTCTGCTAAGTGCGAGGGTTGTTCTGAGACAGTGTTGGCAGACTATGACCAGCTGCTTCGCCCTGTGTAGCCTGCCACTGTGTTTGTATAGCCCACTAGCTAAAAGTGGTTTTTACAATTTTAATGGTTAAAAAAAATCAGAAGATTAATAATATATTTGACACTTGAAAATTATATGAAATTCAAACTTCAGTGTCTACAAATAAAATTTTATTGGAATACAGCCGTGCCCATCCATTTACATATTGTCTATGGAGCCTCTTGCCCTCCAACAAGAGCTGAGGAGTCGCAGCAGAGATTGTATGGTAGCCAAGACTGAAGTATTTACTATCTGGGCCTTTATAGAAAAAAGTTTACTGACCTGCTCTAAGGTCAAGAGGAAGAGTGAATTTCTGTATCACAGGATATTTGCTTCTTTTTTTTTTTTTTAATTTTTAATGAACCGCCAAATGTCCTTTAAGTGTTGTATCAATTTGCAGTGTATGGGAGAGGATACCCACTTCTCTAAATTGTCATTTTTTTGATTATTATTATCAAAGTTGACTTTTTCCTAATCTTATGAGGAAGCAGTGGTATTTCACTGTTTTAAGTTTTTGTTTGCCTTTTCTTGATTCTACTGAAGTGGATCATCTTTTCCTATGTTTATTGACCTTTTTTGTTTTCTCTTTCTTTTTTTTTTTTTTTTTATGGCATCATACGTCTTTTAAAAAGTAATAATTAAAAAAACAAGGCATACAAATAACTAACATATATGCTAAGTATTATGCTAAGTGTTCTCATATGAGCACCACAGCAAACCCTTGAGGTAGGTGCTTACATCATCTCATTTCACAGATGAAGAAAGTTCATTTCCCACATTCACCGCATCTGTGATAAAAACAGATTTTCTAATACAGATCTTTGTGTGTCCAGCGACTGCCTTTTACTGCTAAACATTGTCTCCACTACCAATATAGGATACATATCAATAAATGTTATTGATTCACGCTGCTGGTTGCCCAGCACCTCTGAATATTTTCAGATATCTAAAGCCATTGCTGTCGAGTCGATTCTGACTCATATATACAAGGGATATTCCAAAGTCTCAAGACAGAGTTAAAATTTGGTCCTCTTTAATGTAGAAGTCCACATGCATAATACTTATAGGAGGACTTATGATTGCCAGAAAATTGTTTAATGATTGTTGTAACTTCACAAAGGTTGGCAATCATGAGTTCAGTATAGTTGAAGTAGATCTATTATTGGAATCAAAACCGCTCAGTTTTCCTTCCAGCTCTGTTAACTTACTTACTACATGACCTTGAACAAGTTATTTTACCTCACCAGGCCCCATTTTCCTCATTTTGTGATTATGAGTAATATTTTTGAAGACTAAAAAGGAGATGTTTTTAAGATGTGCCCAGCACAGAACCTGATATATAATCACCTTTCAGTAATACCTGTGTCTCTGTCTAAAGGCATAAGAGATTATCTGTTTGGGGTTTGCTCTTTACAGGGAACCAGGTCCTAACTAGGGGTTCCTTGGTGGCGCACTGGTTAAGCACCGGGCTGCTAATCAAAAGGTTGGCAGTTTCAACTCACCAGTGGCTCTGTGAGAGAAAAGACCTGGCAATCTGCTCCTGTAAAGATTACAGCCTAGGAAACCCTACGGGGCAGTTCTGCTCTGTCATATGGAGTCACTATTAGTTGGAATCAACTCAACGGAACACAGCCATGACAACAACAAGGCCTTTACTAGGCATATCTCAAACTGTAGCCCTTAGTCTACCAACAACAGAATGGCTGAGAATGCCTCTGCAACGTTCAGGTTGCTGGCTTCATGCCATCTTATTCCATCAGCATCTCTGAGGATAGACTTAGAAATCTTTACTTTTAACAAATTCCCAGATGATTTTTGGACAGACTAATGTTTGAGAACCACCAAACCATCAAAATTCTGGTGGCTTTCTGTTTTTCAAAATACCAGTGGAGATTATCCTCCTTCTGAAGCCGGTTAAATATTTCAAACAACATGTGGCCAACAATATCTTCTTTGCGTGTAATTTAGATCACTCTTACAGTAATTGTAAATTCATATCCTCTTCTATTAACAGAAATGACATCTTTGCCATAATCTGTATAAGTTTATGTGTTTGAAGGTAGTTGTCACCCTTTGAACTCTTTTATCTTCTCTATTAAATATGCTCTGATGACATCAAGTTCTTTGAATGGTAGATGCTGTGTTAAACTAAGAAACCTTGTAAAATATGTTATTTGATTTTGGAGTTGGTTCTTTGTATTCCTGTTCAAATTTCTTACAGGTTTTTAGCTTAGAAGGAGGTAATAGAGGTCCTTCCTTTCAGGAATGGTAATAGTAGTAGTCTTAATTGTCTTGATTATCTAGACTGTCTCTAAATCCTAGGCAGGTTATGAGTTGGGCATGATATTATCACCATTGTTTGTAAGGACATCTCGCGCTTCCCAGCTTAATCTTTCAACCTCAGCTCATGCCACTCTCTTCTTCGCTCACTATGCTCTAGACCAGTGGTTCTCAAAGTGTGTTCCCCAGACCAGTGATAATAACATCAGCATCACCTGGGAACTTGTTAGAAATACAAATTTCCCACTGGACTCTAGAGATACTGAGTCAGAAAACTTTTGAGGTGGAACTTAGTAATCTGTTTTAACAAATCTTCCATGTGATTCTGATGTATGCTCAAGTTTGAGAAACATCTAGATTATGTTATCTTCAGAGTCCTTCCTTGACCACCTTATGTAAACATGTCTCTCTCTTGTCCACCCAACTATCCTGCCAGTCTTTCTGACTCTATTTTTTTCCTTCAAACACTATCACAATTTGTAGTTATATATTTATGTCTGTTTTACTTGAATATTGTCCATTTTCCTCAGTGGATTTTAAACTTTGGAGTTGCTGCTCTGTACCTATTTTATTTACCAATATTTCCCCTAGCCCATAGCACAGTGCCTGACATGTGGTTGATATTACATGAATATTTAAACAGAAGGCTGAGTGAACCATCAGTTACGAGGAAGTGACTAAGGTTATAGTTCTTCTGATTTGTGTTGTTTTTTTTGCTTGTTTGCTTTTTTGCTATCAATGTAGACAGCAACATACCCCGAGTTTCATAATTAATTTGTAAGCAGTTTACAAGAATAATTTATGAGCTAAACATACACGTGTACATGCATACACGTGAGTGCACGCACACACACACACACACACACACACACACTGCTTCCCTGCACTCAACCTGCTTCCCTGCACTCAACCTGCTTTGCAGTTCTGAAATCCCATGTCAATGTCTTGGCCATTACAGACATTTTAGTTCAATTTCAGGAAAGAGACGGGATTTAACTCTCACAACATGCTCTTATTAAGGAACTAACACGTAGCACATCAGAATGAGGTAAGAGGAATGGAGCCGGTGTGGTACTTTTTCTTTAACTATGGTAAGTATATGTATATATATACACACATGCATATAACAAAGGAGCCCTAGTGGCGCAATGGTTAAACACTCAGGTGCTAACCAAAAGATGGGTGGCTCGAACCTACCCAGCATCTCCAGGCGAGAAAGACTTGAACATCTTCCATAAATGTTACAACCTAGAAGACTCGCTGGGGCAGTTCTACTCCATCACATGGGGTCTCTATGAGACCAAAATCAACTCAGTGACGCACACCACCACCACCAACATATATATAACAATACGTTTGCCATTTCAACATTTTTTACATGCACAATTTAGTGACATTAATTACGTTTATCAGACTGCAACCATCACTACTATCTGCCCGGTACTTCGTGACTAAGACCTTTAACTCTGTTGGCCAGGGAACGCCAAAGTTCTCAGCTATTCTAATTCTCCTGGTTTAAATAATGAAGCCTTCTGTAGTACTAGAGCCTTGGTGGTGTGACGGTTAAGTGTTTGGCTGCTAACCAAAAGGTCAGCAGTTTGAATCCACCGGCCACTCCTTGGAAACCCTCTGGGGCAGTTCTCCTTTGTCCTGTAGGGTCGCTGTCACTATGTAATACTGCTTTTCTTTTCCTCAGGGTTTCTCTCCCTCTGCCTTCTCCCCACCCACCATGTCCAACTCCGTCTTCAATGCCTGACTCACTTGCAGTTTCTGAATTCACCAGTGTAACTCCTTGAGGACTTTTCCTTCTATTTAATAGGATCCCCCTCTGACGAGTGCTCCAAGTATTCTCTCAAGGGCTGGTGAACGTCGTTTGCTGACTGTAGCTAAAATAATTCTCTCTATTCTTTTTTCTTTTATTATCATCCTTAACAACACAGATTTTAGAGTTAGGCCTAGGTTTTAATCTCAGCTCAGCCCTTTCCTAGCTTTTTAACTTTTCTTAGGCAGAGTTTGCCCTTCTGGAAAATGGAGATAATAACTGTTACCTCCTGGCAAGGCTGTGAGGGTCTCATGGTGCCAAGCGCCTCACCAGGGCTCGGTAAATGGCATTCATGATCGAAGGATATCGGGTACAGTTCCAATGATCTGGAGAGAGGCTAGGAAAGCGGCAGAGGGAGATTCATAACAGAGGCCACAGTAAAATGAAAACATAAATCTTGGCAGATAAAAGGGAGATGGAGATTCTGAATCTCTTAGGGTCCAACAGGTGAAACTGTCTTACTTTTTGTCCTCATACAATATTGAGAAAAGTACTTATTAAAGAATTATGAGGAATGCAAGCTAGTACACGTCTTTTTCTCTCTCCTTAGTATTCTTATTAAATAAATGATAATAAACTGTCCTCATTTTATTTTGATAAACATCACAAACTAAAATTCTGAAGATGAAGATAAAATGCACAGGGAAAAAAAATCCCCTAATCAAGAGAAAATGACAAGTTTGGGTAATAAGCACCTTTGTAAACCTTTATTAAAAATATATATATATATTTTTTTAATGAACACTAAGAATTAACCTTTCAAAGGGGTCATCTGGCAGTTTTCCCAAGGGACAGGTCAGATTTGCAACTCTTTGGGAACTGTTTCCACTAGGGATTTTAACATGTCGGGTGGAAACAACTCAGATATATTCATGGTGGGACATTTGTATCTTTTGTAATTTGCCCAAAATTATGCAGTGTGTAAGGCTTGTCAAAAGCGTTTTCTTTTTTGTAACCACCATCTGGCACTTTTTTTGTGACCTAATCTAAAGCGTGATTTTAAGTTTTTACCTTGTCAGTCACAAAATAGACCAACATCCTCCCTGTCATTTGCATTATGCGGGAAATAAACAACATTCAGCTGGAAGCCACATCCAGAATGATCAGCCAGTCCATCGCCAGCAGGTCCAGAAATACACTACATACAGTAATTAGCAGTGGCTGTGTGAACCCTGCAGCGTTTGGCAGTTCCTCAGAGTTTTTGTAAATGGCTCTGTTCCCTAGGACCCTATGCTCTCCTAATATAGTAGCAGGGGTACTGTCCTTCTGGATACATTAAGTGGATTATTTGCTTAGTGGGGGAAGAGAAGGTCATGAAAAATAATAACGTGCCATTTTCTCCCCTGCAGCTAATGCACATTTCTTTGTTAATTTCCACATTGAACTAAGAAATGAGAATAGCTTTCCTTCTTAACAGGATGCAAAATGTCTTTTTGAAAAGATGGGGGAGAACTAAATAATCAGATTTAAGAACTAGTTTAAGAATTGTCCAATCCGTAAAGAAAATTGACATCAGTACCTTGTACTCCAGGGTGCTCTGGAATTTAGATCTACGCTGATGCAGGTGGAAGTCCTTTATATGTATATAACACATAGCACAGCACAGCATACATCACATCAAACATATTACATGTCTTATGAGGGTTGGTGCTTCCTGTCTCCTCTCAAGTTTTCCTCTCTCCCACTGGCCTTTGGCACAGCAGTCAGGTTTTCTGTCTGTCTCAGGATCTTAGAATCACTCATTGAGAGGAAGGTTGATGTAACTTGAAAAGACTGGAACTTTAAATGTGCGGTCTTATCTCTCCACATAGGAAAAAGGAAGATCTTGGGCTGTGGTGTGTGTGTTTGAATGGAGGCACTAAGTAAGCAGAATGCATGTGAGAAGAGAAGCAAGCCTGCCTGTATAAACCTATTTCAAATAACATTTAAAAATTTAATTTTACGATCTTGAATCCTGTGTCCTACTCACTAGTTTTCCAGGAAAATCGCTCTCTCTTTCTCTTTCCTGTAATCTTAAAATAAGTGAGGGGTGTACTATTCATCCTACTCTTCGGAATCCAACTCTGCTTTTTAAATAGAAGTTATGAAAAGTAGCTAGTACCTATTTTTCGTACTCATTCATCAAGTATTATCTGCTTATGTCATTTCTTTTACCACGTTAAAAAAAAAACAAACAACAACAAAAGTCGCTGATTAGAACACTTTATAAATTTATCTTCTGCCAATTGAAATATTAAACTTCATTTCTTGCAGTACTTTCATCCATGACAAAACCTCGTGAAAATCTGTCTATAATTGCTGATGGGAATGAAATTAACCCGAGTTAGTCCTGTAAATAAAAACGCCCAGTGTAACCAGCTGGTCCGTCTTCCTCTCTCCTTGTTCCATGTAGAACTTCTCTTCTTCCGCGCTCTGCTGAACTCCAGAGAGGTTTACAATTACGCACAAATGACCTGAGGGCTTGTATCATCTGGATACCTTTTCATTCGTTCCTATTCTCGGTGGTGAGCAGCCTCACCTAGACTGGGCAGAAATGCCTAAGATCTACTTGCGCCCCCGCACCCCCACCCTGATGCAGCAATGAAGCAACAACATCAACACTTGACCTCATTTTTCTATTGTTGCTTTTACCTGTGTATTTGGCTCAGCAATAGCGGCCTATTAGTATTCTGAATTATCCCACGTATTGCTTCTATTCCCTTAAATTTGTGCTCCTTGGCAGAATGATTAAGCATTAAAATGGCATTTTTGTTGTTAGGGTGCTGTTTTTGCTCGATTTTCCCGTTATTTGAAATTGGATTTAGAAGCTTCCCTTTCTATAATGCCTTATAAGCTCTTCAACAGATGGGATGTGTATCTGTTTGTGTTTTGAAATATCCCTCATATCCCTTCAAAGATGTGTTCAGGGGAAAATGTGAAGAAGTTTATTGTTGAAAAGGCATACTTAGTATGTGCTAAAGAATTCCATTATTGTGAAAAATGGAGATTTTGCATTGTGTTTGGATGATAATCTGTTAATTTCTTATTTATTTTCATTCCAAAATAACTTCTTTCTCCAAGGCGGAATGACTTTAGATGTATTACTAACTCAAAGAGAAAATGCTAAGCTTGAGTAAATTACAACTATATTATTGAGATCTTAGTTGGTGTTTCTTATAAGATTAATTAGCAAAACCAACTTCCTTTGGAGCGAGGGATAACTATAAATGTAGTTTCTTATTATAAACATCTGGAGTCCAAGGCAGCAGATTAACTGTCGCTGGACCTGTTAAAGCAAATCTTTCAATATTTCACAATACATCCTTGCCACCTTCGATACATAGAATTATGCAAATATTCACCTTGATGAGAACTTGAAAAATACAGGTTTGTCTTGAGTTTGACTTCACTTTAAATAGCCTTTAGGCCTTTTTTTTTTTTTTTCTCTCTGAGTGAAGCGTTGTGATTCATCCTTGGTTTATATTTTTGTGACACTTCTGTCAACAGTTTCTTTGCTTAGAAAATTTTCCCTAAATGTCCTAAAATTAGGGGTCAATGAGTTTAATTATACTTTTATAATTTAAATTTAATATAAATTTAAAAGGACTTGGAGCTTGTGGTTTATTTTAAATCATTTACCATGTGCACTATCCTAGTTAATCTTTATAAGAATTCTATGAAGTAGGCACACTTATCTCTTGTGTTTTACAAAGGAGCAAACCAAGAGTCAAAGATATACTAAGGAACCAGCAGAAGTTACCTGACTCTGAAGCTGCACGGCTGGGGTTTCAGCCCCAGAAAGCCTGATCCCAGGCTCCAGACCCAGATCCTTAACCTCTGTGCTACCTGGCTTCTTGCTATCTTCTGCTAAAGAACATGCATTCTTAAATCTATGGCAAGTGACTTTTCTAAATTCTCTCAGGAAAGTCATTTGGGATCATATAATGAAGAGGGGGAAAAGGCTGTTGCAGTTAGCTGCCATTGAATTAGCTCTGACGCATGGTGACCCCACATACAGCAGAACAAAATGTTGCCCAGTCCTGCACTGTCTTCACAATTGTTGGTGTGCTCGAGTCCATTGTTGAGACCACTGTGCATTCCAACCTAGGCAGCTCATCTTCTAGCACTGTATTAGCCAATATCCTGTTGTGATCCATGGCTAACTTTCAGGAGTATATCATCAGGCCTTTCTTCCTAGTCTGTTTTAGTGTGGAAGCTCCATTGAAACCTTTCCACCATGGGTGAGCACGCTGGTATTTGAAATACCGTGACATAGCTTCCAGCATCACAGCAACACGCGAGCCGTGGCCGTACAACAAACTGACAGGTGGCTGGGCACGTCTTTAATTGGTAGAATTCCTCAGCTTTTTCATTTCACAGACTTAGTAACTGAGGCACAAGGCGAGCACATGGTTAGATGGAGGAGAAACAGAAAAACCATATCCGGGCCCCAGATCCAGAAATGTCGGTAAAGTGTTATAATGCCATAAGTAATGCGATATCTTCACCATAACAGTACCTCCTTGGTTATAATGAAACAGAAGTAGATTCTAGTCAACTAAAGTAAAAAAGTAATTTATTGGTAGGCTACTTGGTAGTTCACTGTCTAGACTGAAGGAGATGGGAGAATGTGGTTTGGAATGTCCAGGAAGCAGGGTGGATTGGGGTTACAGAGGTTGTTAGGTGCCGTCAAGTCTGTTCCAACTCTTAGTGATCCCGTGTACAACAGAACAAATCACTGCCCAGTCCTGCGCCATCCTCCCAATCCTTGCTATGTTTGAGCCCATTGTTGCAACCACTGTGTCAGTCCATCTTGTTGGAGGTCTTCCTCTTTTTCGCTGACCTTCTACTTTACCAAGCATAATGTCCTTTTCCAGGGACTGGTCCTTCCTGATAGCATGTCCTACGTACATGAGAGGAAGTCTTGCTATCCTCCTTCAAAGGAGCATTCTGGCTTTACTTCTTCCAAGACAGATTTGTTTGTTCTTCTGGCAGTCCATAGTATACTCGATATTCTTCACCAACACCATAATTCAAAGGCATCAATTCTTCTTCTGTCTTCCTTAGTCATTGTTCACCTTTCCATGCATATGAGACAGTTGAAAATACTGTAACTTGGGTCAGATGAACCTTAGTCCTCAAGGTGACATCTTTTTTTTTTAACACTTGAAAGAGGTCTTTTGCAGCAGATTTGCCCAATGTGATACGTTGTTTGATTTCATGACTCTTGCTTCCATAGGTGTTGATTGTGGATCCCAGTAAAATGAAATCCTTGACAACTTCAATCTTCTCTCCTTTTATCATGATGTTGCTGATTGGTCCAGTGGTGAGGATTTTTGTTTTCTTTATGTTGAGGCGTAATCCATACTGAAGGCTGTGGTCTTTGATCTTCATCAGTAAGTGCTTCAAGTCCTCTTCACTTTCAGGAAGTGATAGCAAGTTACAGATAGCAAGTCTTATTTCTGTTTCTTTCTGGCCATTTTATTACTGTAATCAAGATTCAAATTTCAGGGAGAGAGTATCTAATTGGGTTAAGTTGGGAAATATGCCTAATCTTGGCTAGGGTACATCTTAACTAACAGTTGCCAGCAATGGGGAGGAAGATATTTGGGTGCTGTTATCAAAAAGTCATGGAGAGTTGTTAGGTAACGGGAAACAGTAACAAAAGTTTAGAGTATAATTTCCCATCCTTCTCTAGAATTTGGCTTCTCCACAAAATCTGGCAACAACTTTCAAATGAAAGTACATATTGAGATTGATCTTTACATGAAAATAATTAACTCGATCCACAAAACGTACAGTAAAAGCAAATGATAAAGAAAGGAAGCTAATAAAGGAAATTGATTTATTTGAAGTGCCACATGTCTCCTTCACTTTCCTGCATATTACAGGACAGAATTAGTGGCAGCCTTGGCTCCAGCGGTCTGCTGGGCCGGCAATAATAGGTTTCAGCCACGCCTGTTTTGATTGTTTTTTGTCTAAAGAGAAGGAGGAAACAGCTTTGGGTTTGCATGTAAGTTGCTTGGTTCTTAAGATCAGGAACTTTTTAGAGGAAAGGGTTCTTAATGGAATAAAAAATTTAATTTACTGTCTTTAATTTTCTGTCCTGATAAACTTTCTTGTATTTATATGTGTGATTTATGTATACGATGATTTAATAAACTGTCATGCACCCACATCTGTTGTTGGACGAAGCACATTTGGAGCACTGGGCAATGCAAATTAATGATATTGATTTTTAAAGCATTTAACAAAGTACCTAGCACTTTCATAATATGTACAGAATAAATGTTGTCTTTTGTTATGATAATGATTACTACAAATATCTAATAATATCTAAGTGCTTATCTTGTGCCAGGCTCTATTTTTTGGATTTTACAGTTGCTATCTTATTTAAGTCTCACCACTTAACACTTAGCAGATTGTTGATTATTCTTGCGATTTTACCGTTGAGGTAGTTAAATTGGAAAGGCAAAGATGGTCATCTTTAGTTGCAGACAACAAAACCCAGGCTGCTTCAGGGTTTCTCAGTCTTAACACTACTGATACTGACTTCTTTGTTGTTGGGGGCCCATCCTGTACATTGTAGGATATTGAACATCATCCCTAGCCTCTACCCGCCAGATACCAGCAGTATGTCCCCTGTGATGGTTAATGTTATGTGTCAAATTGGCTAGACCGTGATATCAGTGGTTTGGCAGACACTGTATAGCATCCTCCGTTTTGTGATCTGATGTGAGCAGCCAATCAGTTGGAAAGGAAGTTTCCTTAGGGGTGTGGCCTGCATCCCATATGTAAATGGATGTTCTGGCAAAGCTTACTTGCATTCTCTCTCTCTCTATCCTGCACTCGTCGCATCTGACTTCTGATTCTTGGGATGTGAGAAGCCTTCAGCCTGCCACTTGACCTGCAGATTTTGGATTCGCCAGCTCCCACGACACCATGAGCAACAGCCTGCCCCCTAACCCATTGATTTGGGACTTGTCAGTACCATAATAGCATGAGCCATTTCCTTTAAGTAAATCTCTCTCTCTCTATTTATATATATGCTTCTCTCGTTTTGCTCCGCTGAAGAACCCAGCCTAGAGCAAAGAACCCAGCCTAGAACACCCCCATCTCTGGGGGGATGAAATAGCCTCTGGTTGAGAACCCTCGTCTAGCTAATTTGAGAAGAGAAGAAATATATTACTGGATCCCTGCTACTGCTGCCTCCAAAACCTGGATGTCCTTCCTTCATGATCATTCAGAAACTAGTTCTTGTGGGGCATCCTGCTTCCCCTTGTTTTCGGAACCAGTCACAGGCAAGGCATACGTGATATAACTGTGCCCTCACTGAATGGAGCCCTGGGAGCGCAGTGGTTAAGTGCTTGGCTGCTAACCAAAACGTCAGCAGTTCACATCCACCAGCTGCTCCTTGAAAAGCCTGTGGGGCAATTCTGGTCTCTCCTGTAGGGTCGCTATGAGTCAGAATTGACTCCATGGCAAGGGTTTTTTTTCTTTTTTTCCATGATTGGAAGCCTGAGAAAGCGAGTTCCTTCTTCTGCCTTGGTGAGTTAGGACTCATAGTATTGGAAATTCCTCAAACATTTAGGCTTTTATTATAGGGCATATAAAACATGGTCCCTGCTCCTAAGAAACTGGTACACTCAAGAAATACAACTCTTCCTTAAGTGCTCCTATAAGGCAAGCACAGTTGTATGCTGGGGATTCAGAAGATAGACATGGTCCTAGGTCTCGTGAAGCTAAAAGTCTTGTTTGTTGTTATTACTTGCCATTAAGCCAACTCCAACTCATGGCGACCCCACGTACAACAGAATGAAACACTGTCTAATCCCGCAGCATCTTCTTGATCATTGACATGTTTGGGTCTACGTGTTGGGAGCATTGTATAGTGCCTTCCATCCAAAGGTTCATCTCTGGCGCTATATCAGACAATATTCTCTTGTGATCCATAGGGTTTTCATTGGCTACTTTGTGGGAGCAGATTGCCAGCTCTTTCTTCCTAGCCGGTCTTAGTCTGGAAGCTCTGCTGAAATCTGCTCACTCTGGATGACCTGCTGACATTTGAAATACTGGTGGCATAGCTTGCAGCATCATAGAAACGTGCAAGTCCTCACAGTACAACAGATAGGCGGGTGACGGAGAGTCTCAACGGAGACATCATTACAATGCAACACAAAGGCTATGGTGGAGAGAGAGCAGAGAGCTGCCTTGGAGGGTCCAGAGAAAGGCACGTCTGACTGTGCTCAGAGGAGACCGTGAAGAGGAGGTGGCTTTTGAACCTTGCGTTGAAGAGTGAATGATTTTTCCCCAGGTCAGGAAGCAGGTGTTGGCTACTGCCACAGTCTGAAACAACCACCAGAACGTATCTGGTGGCCTGAAATGTGCGATTCTTGTTTTCTTTAGTTTAAAATGTACTTTTTCTTTTCTTTTTTTTTCTGTTAGCTCATGTATATAGCCTCTAAATTCTTAGGCTTAAGATCTGAGATTTTAGATCTTTTTCATTGTTCTGATGGTTTACCCTGTGTTGACAATTTTGTTGATTCCTGAGCTGTCTTAGCTTCATTGCCATAGCGTTTCTTGACGCGGCCAATGGAGCTCTGAGTTAGGTAGGCCTTCCTCTTTCAAGAGGAGGTTAACAAATGAAATCAGAGACATGTAGGTGTTAAAGAAAAATTAGTACCGAAGTGAGCCTCTTTCTTCTTGATGTAATCAAACAAGTCTTTCTTGAAGGGCACAATTTGTTTTTAAATTAATGCATTAGGGTATTGGAAGATATTTTTAATTCACTCTGATTGCTAGTGTCTATATTCTTCTTGAATGGGGTGGATATTCCATACAAATTTGTAAGTGTAACTCTGTTTTAAAGGATTCAGTGTCTACCAAATAAATCTAGAAATACAGAGCTTTGTCCTCACTACTTGAGGAGAGTTTGTGCTAAAAACCAGCCCTCCCTCTCTTTTTCAGCACTGCATTTGTTGTGCTGCAGAAATGCTTAGGAGCTGTTGAAAACAGCCTTCCAGGCAATGATGTGCACATGGCCTCCTATTGGATGTCACTGGATGGTTGTCAGCAGAGGAGGGCAAATCCTGCATAGTTCAAGGCCTGTTGAAAGGAAATCCAAGTAGCATCAGCTCTAGAGATAATTTTAACAACCAGTTGTCTTGAAGCTACACTGGGATAAACCTACTAATTGTTTCTTTCTTTGCCCAGCTCCATTGTTATCATTCTGCTTTCTCATGCTGGTCATTTCAATGACTCCTTTTTTGTCTTTGTCCACATGGCTTCTACTTGTAGAGAAGTAAGTACCACTTGAGAAGGACTGGGATTGTTGGCTTCCATTATATGCTCTCTGTAGGCTGGAGCGTATTGCTTGTCTGCTAAACAGAAAACCAGTCAAAACCTTTGTCTAGTACGATAGGTAACTCTGTCAAATAAGAATTGCCTTCTGGAAATGAGTATCAGTGCACAAAGTTGGCCCTTGAAAGTAGGTACTTGTTCCAAGTGTTGGGATGAGAGTGGGCAAAGTCTGCCAAGATAATGGCCACTAAGGCATTCATTTTATTCAATAAACATTGATTGAGCGACTACTGTGTGCCAGGCACTGTGCTTAGCAGTGGACAGAGAGTGATTATTAATATTCTCACCCTTCAAGGAACTAAAAATCTGTTATATTTAATTTTTGGACTAGTATAGCACTCACAGTGTTAATACTGTTTTATTATAGGTAAAATATTCTATTTTCTAAGCCATAATCAGGCTTTCTGCTCTTAAACTGAGACAGACAATTTGAAAACAGGTGTCTGTCAGAAATCTGGTGCATATTGTTGCAATAATAGTTTTAAAAAATGATTATAATTAGTCAGTTATAAAAAATAAAGCTTATTTTTACCTGTGTCAGCTAATAAGGAAGCTAGTCAGTTTTTAGAATTAATATCCTCTTTAAAGACGGTACTGTGGTCTGACCTGTATTCCTGAAGAAGCAGCTGTACATAAAGTTTATAATAGTAAATATCATGGCCAAAAGCTTTGGGGAAGTTAAGTGGAGGCCATGGAGGGGTCCAATCAGGTTCTCGATGTTGGAACTCACATCACAGCTGACTTCTGCCACCCTCATGCTCCTTGGAAAATCTCCTCCCTATTTTTCCACTGACTGCATATT
Source organism: Trichechus manatus latirostris (assembly GCF_000243295.1). Taxonomy (NCBI): domain Eukaryota; kingdom Metazoa; phylum Chordata; class Mammalia; order Sirenia; family Trichechidae; genus Trichechus; species Trichechus manatus. The sequence continues at coordinate 39,516,223 of NW_004443937.1, read as the reverse complement.
ATTCTTAGACTCAGACAGGAAGACAAACTGTAAGTGACAAGACCAGATGCACTTTACCTCGGGTATGAATACAGTCTGATGCGGCTGTCTATGGGAGTCTTTCTTTTCTTTTCAACCCTTCTGTAAGTAGAAAGGGTGGTAATAAAGATCAGGAGATGGGAGGAGTTGGCAGGGATGTGGGAAACAATAGCCCCTTAATAAGACTCTCAGTCATCAGGCAGGCGTTTGTCTCTGGAGTTAGGGATGCAAAAGCGACAGGCTGACCCTTTCGAAGGCTGCCATCATTACGGACTGGACTGGCATGCTTCTAATTACACATGAAATGAAAGGCTTCGGCGAAGAAATGACCCAGAACACTCAAACATTTTAAGTATCTGATTAAAGCAAGTAAGCCTCCTAAAGACCAAACTGCAAGATTGCACTTGTCCATTTTTTTTCTCAAGGTTTATTTGCAATGTGCTCTTTTTCTCTACCTCTTTTTGTCTTTTCTGGACAACTAGTTTTGCACCCAAATTTGGAATGCGCAATGCTCATCTACCAGTCAGGGTCCCAGCAGGGAACAGGCACAGTCAGAGGATTTAACATGTGGGAGTGTATTAAAAGGGCTATTTATATGGGCAGTGTTGCTGCCGTCAGATCTGCCCCCGACTCATGCGGACCCCGTGCACAACAGGGGTTTTTATTGGCTGGTTTTCAGAAGTAAATCAGCAGGCTTTTCTTCCTAGTCCATCTTAGTCTGGAAGCTCTGGTGGAACGTGTTCAGCATCACAGCAACACACAAGCCTCCGCTGACAGATGAGTGATTGCTGCGCTTGAGGGGCATTGGCTGGGAATCGAACCCGTGTCTCCCGCATGGAAAGTGAAAATCCTGCCACTGAACCACTACTTTCCTCATATGGGTAGAGTCAAGGCAACTAAAAGGAATGGAGAAGCGCCAGGGACTAGCCTGTACCACCTCTAAGCCTGGAGGGACAAAGTGTTTTCAGAGCACACAAATGCCGCCGTTGTCCAAAGAGGCCCAGCAGGGGCTACAGAACAGTGACGAGCACGGGAGTATTTTACCCAAGTGTGCAAACTTCTCTCCTTTCCTGGCCTTCGTTCCCTAGCTGGTGATTCACATTGTGAGACCCTGACCAGGAGTCAGAGGATGAAGTAGTCTGGCAGTTCATAGAAAGTGGCTTCTCAGGACACAGGGAGTAAAGGGCAGAGGATGGATCTGGGCGCACATGGACATAACCAGCATGCCTGCCTTTCATAAGCATGAGACACCCATGGAGGTCACATGTTCACTGGCAGATTAACATGCATTTCACATCAAAGTACAGAACTAAGGGATTTACCTAAAATATGTTGAGCAGCCACTAAGGGCAAGGCAAAAATAAGCACTGCAAATGTATATGAATGTCTTTAGTCATGGATAGACCCTTCAGATCCTGTCCTCCCAGGGGTTGCAGAATCAGGTGCCCCCAGGGACAGGCAGCCATATGAGTGGGTGAATTGGGCTGGGTGTTAGGCAGTAGGGAGTGTGGGGTCTGCCATGAACTGTAGCCCATGCTCTCACTAATGGCGGCAGTCACCATGCAGCAGCAGGGATTCGAGCCTAAGGCTTCAGATTGTCTCATTTTTCACCAAAAAGCCATATATCTGGATTTTTTAAAAAATGAACTTGTCTCATTTTTAAATGACAGCTAATTCAATTTTGCTTTTTAAAGACCTCAAAGTTAGATTGCTATCAGGGAGATTTGATGGTTCCTAAGTTCTTGCCTGACCCAAGCCATGGTGTTTTCAGTTAGCTCAGATGCATGAAAATGCTGGACAATGAGTAAGGAAGACCGAGGAAGGACCGATGCCTTTGAATTGTGGTGTTGGCGAAGAATAGTCAACATACTATGGATTGCCAGAAGAACCAACAAATCTGTCTTGGAAAAAGTGCTGCCAAAAAGCTGTTTAGAAGCAAGGGTGGCAAGACTTCTTCTTACGTACTTTGAACATATATTATCAGGAGGGACCTGTCCCAGGAGAAGGACATCATGCTTGGGAAAGTAAAGGGTCAGCGAAAAAGAGGAAGACCCTCAACGAGATGGATTGACACAGTGGCGGCAACAATGGGCTGAAGCGTAACAATTGTGGGGATGGCGCAGGACCGGGCAATGTTTGTGTGTCTGTTGTACATAGGGCCACTATGAGTTGGAACTGACTTGACAGCACCTAACAACAAGAAGTTCTTTGGTAGTGGAGCCCTTGTGGCACAGTGGTTAAAGCACTTAGCTGCTAACCAAAAGATCAGTGGTTCGAATCCACCAGCTGCTCCACAGGAGAAAGATGTGGCAGTCGGCTTTAAAGGTTTACAGCCTTGGAAATTCTATGGGGCAGTTCTACCCTGTCCTTGAGGATCGCTATGAATCAGATTCGACTTGATGGCAACGGGTAAGTTCTTTGATTATTTCAGCTCCCCTGTCGAATGTTCCCAACAAAATGATGTAGTTAGACTTACTGAGGGAAGACCAGCTCCCTACCCCCAGTGTTTCCAAACATTCATGAGGGTCTATCATGTTCTTCTACCATCTCTTGCTCTGTGTTCTGCTTCTGTGCACATGCTGGAATCCCCACTCACCCTTTTGTCTTTTGGACAAGCAGGTCTCTCTTACCCTGTTCCTCCAATCCGCAAAGCACTACTCACCCTCTACTGTTGTTTCTAACAGACAGTTTCTGGAGGTGTGGCCATCACAGAGGGTAACTAGATGACAAAACAGGAATCCATGTTCAATCGAAATCTGATGATGCCACAAGGTTAGCCATGCTCTCAAGAGGAATTTCTCCTGGATCTCCTTCCTTCTTAGGCTCCAGGCCTCTGCTAGGCTCCTCTATCCCCTACTTCCTTCTGTACTGCTGCTTCCATCTCTTCTCTTCTATATGCCCTCTTATTTTGCCATCCCCTCCTGCTACCCTACTGTAGCATCTAGAGAAAACCCCTGAATTTCTATGCTTAATATTCCAGTGAGTGTCGTACCCTTTGTTGCAGCTTTACCCGCTCTGAGCTAGGCTCCTGTACAACCAGAAGACCCACAAACGAGCATTCCTTTGTAAAAGGACAATCCTTTCTCTACCCAGAGTGCTGCCATCCCCCTAGAGCGACCAGCTCAGCCATTGCTGGCTTATAAATTGGCTTATAAATCTTTTGTCCTGTTCCTGCAACAGAATCTAACTGCCTCATTGAGAGGAGAGGGAGAGGGTACTCTGAATGAAACAAAGTTTCTTGCAAAAGAAATCTCAGACTCTGGAAGGTTTGATACTAGGTGGCACACAAGCTGAGACACACAAACCTTTTCTTTCAGAAGGCGTGAAAACGTAAAAAAAATATTTATGTATCATAGTTGATGAGATAAGAACTGGTTTCAAGGCTAAAAGGTGATTATAATCCCCCACACAGTTGTTACAAATGGTGCCCTATTTTGTATTTTTGTTTATTATAGGCTGGAGGGAAGTAAATTACCACCTCATTGTCAGCCAATAATCATTTTCCAGGAAAAGGTAATTTATCTTCTGGAAGAGAGTATTCGCCTGCTCACCTTTCTGATTGCTCCATTGTGTATGTGATTGTTAAACTGCCTACTGACCAGGAAATCGGTGCCTCTGTCCTCCAGAACCAAGACGCAAGTCCGGAGTGGGGCGTGAGTCAGAAAATGGATGTGTGATCTCACTTCTCGGAGGGCCGTCGTGGGAGGCAGCGTGTACACACACAACCAGCTGCTGTCAAGTCGGTTGCAACTCGCGGTAACCCAGCGTGTGTCAGAGTAGAACTGTGCTCTGCAGGGTTTTCGATGGCTGATGTCTCGGAAGTGGATTGTTGAACGCTTTAACTGTTTGCAGCACTCAGGGACTCCATATTTACACAGGCAGTTGATAATTCTCAGCATCTCTCTCCTTGAGCTCAGATTTCGGCAAAATGATTCTTTCTTCCTCACAAATGTTGGAGGATACCGCTTCCTCCATCATGAGGGTAAAGAAAGGGAGAAAATGAGACCTTCATTTTAGATCTAGGAAAAAAAAAAAAAACCAGTGTGAAAAAAAAAAAAAAATTTTTACATAAAAAAAAAAAAAACCCTTGAAGTTGATAAATCAGGTATTAAAACAAGAGGAAACTTTTCCTAGGATGTAAAGAAAATACCTTACCATGCGCTTGTGGCAACAATTTCCTGGTTACTAAATTGTCGTCGCAAGGACCAAAAAGCTGATAGAAAGTGCATTATATAAAAGGGGGTGATTACTGTCCCCAAACAGATACATTAATATTAGCCTTCGAAAAACTCTCTGTGCTAATCATAGTACTTACTTCTCAGAATATGGTAAAATTTCATTCTGATTCATAGCCTTTCTGCCTTTTATTCCTTTTGACTTATTTTTTAAAAAAATCTGTATATATGTGTCAGGAGCTCTGGTGGTGAAGCAGCTAATCCCTTGGCTGCTAACTGAAAGGTTGGTAGTTCAAACACACCAGCTTCTCCAGGGGAGAGGGATGTGGCAGCCTGCTTCACAGGAAGCAGGATTCACAGCCTCAAAACTCCATGGGGCAGTTCTACTCTGTTCTGTAGGGTCGCAGTGAGTTGGAATTGACTCCATGGCAACGAGTTTGTTTATATGGGGTTTTGTTATGTATATATATAATATATATACACCAAGGTATATATGGATATAAAACCAACCAAACCCATTGCCATCGAGTCGATTCTGACTCATAGCGACCCTATAGGACAGAGTAGAACTGCTGCCCCACAGGGTTTCCAGAGAGTAGCTGGTGGATTCAAACTGCCGACCTTTTGGTTAGCAGCTGAATGCTTGATCACTACGCCACCAGGGATCCATATATGTATATATATGTATGTTTTATGTTTTTATAATTTTTAAAGTCTTTTCTGTAAACGCCAAGATTTTATTGCTTTTTCCCCAAACTTAGATTTTATTTCCACCTATATGGGATATAATTTTCTTATTTTATTCTCATGAAATCAAACTGGTCGATTCCAAGGTACCTTATTCCTCCCATGACATTTAATTTATTGGATCCTACAGTAACCTTGATATTTTCTAACGTGTTAACTGTGTCATTTACTAATTATCTCCCTAGATTTCAGACAAAAAATACAGTTCTACAAAAATGATGGATATATGTTGTAACATGTTCGTCTTTCCCTAATAAAACATTTATAATCATTTGGGGAGAGTAGTGCTGACATTTGATTTATAAATACTTATGTGCATGACCCTGTTTTCCATGTGGCTAAATGTGTGAAAATCTGTAGTTATTTCTTTGTAAAAGTTTCGATTAAATTTAACCGTCAGCTCATTTAAATGATTACCTGTATCCACACTTGTTGTGCAGGATCTAATTTGCCATTTGTGGATTCTATCGTTGCTTGTCAGTTTCTCATTGATTGGTTTCTTTGCTGGTTGGAACCTTGATTAGAGTGTGGACGCGGTGGGGTTGTTTCTGTAGGTTGCCTTTCTCCTCCTTCCCTAGCAATACACCCCAGAGATTTGGGGCAGAAATTGCAGGAACTATTGCTTTAAAATAAAATTGGATGTTATTTTCGGATTTCAACTAGCCACAGCTTCCTGTTCCGTACGAGGGGTCGAGAGCTAACCAACTGCCAAATCCGTAGCGGGGTTTTGAAAATATGCTCACACAGTGGCCTGAAAACATGCCACTCAGATCTTCTTTTGCAGGAGGAAAATTGACTGAAGAACCAGCTTCTGCTGTTGTAGGTCCACTGTTGTGTTCACGCTGAGGCCACACTTCTGGAAGTCTGCTCCGCGCCAAGAAATGAGCACAGTGGGACTTCCCATACAGATCATTCCTGTGATACGTGGGGTCCCTCCATTGGATGACTGGATGGCTTTGGCTTGAGGACTTTTCGTTGGCCTGGTCCAACTTTTCTTGGAGCATCCCTGCAATCTCAGACACCTCTTGCCCCAATCTCCTTCCTCCCTCCCTTCCTTCACAGGAGTCAAATCTGCATCACGTCCTGGAGGATCCTTGGCTATTCCTGCTTCCGGCCGTTTGTGGTGGTTGTTAGCGACCCTAGAGTCAGCCCCTGACTCACGGTGACCCCATGCACAGCACATGGAAACGCTGCCTTGTCCTTCATCAGCCCCATGATTGGTTATGGATCAGACCTGTGTGATCCATAAGGTTTTCACTGGCTGATTTTCTGAAGTAGATGGCCAGGCCTTTTCTCCAACTCCATTTTAGCCTGGAAGCTCTGCTAAAAACTGTTCAGCATCCTAGCAACACGTAAGCCTCCACTGACAGACAGGTGGTGGTTACAAGTGAGCTGCATTGGCTGGGAATTGAACACTGCAAGGCTAGAATTCTACCCCTGGACCATCCTTGCCCCCTCTTTCCCTTTATCCTGCAGTAAATCTCTTGCACATCTAATCCTAGCCTGGCATCTGCTGCTCAGAGAACCTGAACAAACATAAAGGCACATGAAGCTCTGTCTCTATATTAATTCAAAAGTTTCCTTTTCTGCAATTGAAGTTATTCTTTGAAAACGTTTGAGTCGAGAAAATACTATCTACACAGTGAAGAATTTGCTTATCTGTGCAATTCATTTTCTATGTACTTACATACATAGTAGTGAAGGAGCCTGGTGGTGCAACGGTTAAGTGCTCAGCTGCTAACCAAAAAGTTGTCGGTTTGAATCAAGCCAGTGACTCCAAGGTAGAAAGACCTGGCAATCTGTTCTGTAAAGATCACAGCCTAGTAAACCCTATGGAGCAATTCTACTCTGTCACTTGGGGTCGCTGTGAGTCAGAATCGACTTGACGGCACCTAACAACAACAACACGTAGTACTGAAGGATAGAGGAAGTTTCTGGTTTGCCGGGTGCATTTCTATGTGTAATTTTGGAAACTGGAGAGCAAAAAAAGGCAAACAAAGCCTCCCTCTGCCCACGCTACCTGCTAAATTAAACGGAAACATGTCAAGGCTAATGTTTCATAGTGATTCTTTGAATGTACTGGTTAAAAAAAATGGAAGCTTTGTTAATCTACATCCTAGAATTTAATCTTTTGTTTATTTCCTAATCAAAAATGTCCTTGGTGATAATGATTATTTCACCCTGCACAGGAGTGATTGTTTTTCCCCCCAGCCACATCTTATTTTGAAGCACAAGAAGAATCATAATTGTATTTTTTTCTTTTTGTTACTCCATCACAAAGTTTATCAGAAAGCAAGGGAGTCTTCTCCTTTCCCCCACACTATGCAGCTGCTTTCTCTAGATCTCCATATGCCCATATGCACGTGTGAGAGAGAGAGAGAGAGAGAGCGCGCGCGAGAGTGAGCAAGCATGTGTGTGCACACAGCGAACCTAAGCTTTAGGAAACGCGGCCGTGGCCACCAGAGCAAAGCAAGTTGTCTATTTTCTGATGGAATACATAGATGTTTCCATTTCAGGGGCGTTACATCGGTATCAAAGACAGGATCACTGTGGGAACCACAACTGGTTTTAAAGACTGGTTTGGTTTTGCCGCTTACCCAGTATATAATTATAGGCTAAATCTTAAGTCATTGTCCGTAAGTGTGGCTGATGACTACGTGTGACATGGGTGTGGTTACGAGTATGAGATGAAATGGTGTATCAGCCCCGGCTAGGTGGTGCCTGATGGGTAGTCAGCTCGCTGTGTTTGTTGCTCTGTGTGCTCTTGGTGGTGTGGTGGGTGGGGTGTGGTGGGTGGGGTGTGGTCATGGCAGTTGTGGTGTGGTGGGTGATGTGTGGTGGCGACAGTTGTGGTGTGGGGTTTGGGTGTGTCCCTGGCGGTTATGGTGTGGAGTTTATGGTGGAGTTGATGTGTATGTCTGAAGCCAGTGTCTTTTTAGGAAAGAATGCTACGCACTGACAGACCTCCAAGCAAAATACAATAAGTGTCCAAACCAGAGAAAAGAACAACAGCTAATTCCCAAATTCTGTTGTAAATGAATATGGAAGCAGAATTCTGGTATCCATTTCTTTGGTCAAACTAAGCAAATGTAATCTTGCCACCTGTCCTCCATTCTAACTGAAATTGGAACTTGAGCTTGGGATGCATTGCTTTCTTGTCTAGTATTCAACTTACTAAGCGTATTGCTTTGCGTTTTAGTTGCCCACCCAGCCTCATCTTCCTTTGCTGTGCTCAGAGAACAGATTAGCCTGAGGAAGGCTTTCTAGCTGGCTCATAAACCTGTTCTCTTCTCTTTCTCAGAGGCCCAGTATACTCACTTTTGCCTCTGGGTATCTTAGAGGCAATCTCTCTTTCTCTCTGCTGGTGAAACACGTAGCTTTCTCTCCATGTGCATGTCAAGGAATGTAGCAAATGGCTAACAGCTAAGGCTCTGGATTCCACTTTTAATATATATTGCCTAAAAGCTGGGGGACTGAGCAAAATTTTTAACCTCTCTAGTCCTTAGTGAAGGAGCCCTGGTGGCGCAGTGGTTAAGAGCTCTGCTGCTAACCTAAAGGTTGGCAGTTCGAATCCACCAGCCACTCATTGGAAACTCTATGGGGCAGTTCTACTCTATCCTATAGGGTCACCAGGAGTCAGCATCAACTAGATGGCAATGGGTTAGTCTTTAGTGAAAGAGCCCTGGTGGTGCAGTTGTTAAGCATTTGGCTGCTGACTAAAAGGCCGGCAGTTCGAACCCACCAGTTACTCCACAGGAGAAAGATGTGGTGGTCTGTTTCCATACAGATTTACAGCTTTGGAAACCCTCTAGGGCAGTTCTACTCTGTCCTATCAGGTCTCTGTGGGTCAGAATCAACTTGATGGCAATGGTTTTGTTTTTTTGGATCAAGTGGATGAAATTTGAGGTTGATGACTTGCAATTACGTTGATTTTCATTTTCGTTGTTGGGTATTCTTCATTGTGACAGTGCTTAGAGCAAATGTCACTATATCAACAACGGCTTTGCAACATCCTAGTTGCAGCAGACAGATGTACAGTGCGAATGTGTGAAAAGTGTTCTCGGGGGAGCAGATGAAAGGCTATGCAAACCGCTTGGAGTGGTCAGCCATTCCACTTACCTCCAAGTGCCCGTGAACTTGTGTAGTGCTTGACTCTGGTTGAGAAAGATAAACGTGGAGATGGAGGTTGGGTATATCCATGACTAGGAGAAAATGGAAGAAGCTAGCAATCAAACAAGAAGTGTTTCTTCTGACAGGTGTATTGTAGGCTAGAGAATAAATAATGAAAGAAATGGCAGTAATTACAATGTGTTTACCTGAGTGAACAATTGCTTGAAATATGGTTGCATGGTAAAGACCTCCTCCTAGATCATACCTGGCACGTAAATACGATACTTAGGTGGACAGGTAATTAATTTGCTCACATAGGTGGAGTGATGGGTCAATCCGTGGCTCTGCCTTGCTTGTGGATGGCAGACACGTCCAATTCTGAAACAGAGATACTTACCTTGGTAGCATTTATAATTTTTCCAGCCAGAGACTCATTTCGGTAACTATTAGGTAGTTGTAATTTGGAATTTATGAGCAGAGAGCCTGTGTGTGAGGACACGTGACAGCGTGAGGAGTTGTAAACAGAATATGCCCCTAGGCATCACGGAAGCCAGATGCCTCACTATGCGTTTTCTATCTGCCATTTCTAAGGTGGAGTCTTCAAAAGCTCGCAGTAAATATTATGTAGAACACTTTAACATGCATCAGAGTCACCTAGAGGGCTTATTAAATCACAGGTAGGTGGGCTCCAGCCCCAGAGTTTCTGATTTGGTAGCTCTGGGGTAAAACCTAAGAATTTGCATCTTTAACAAGCTCCCAGGTGATGCTCATCTTGACGCAGCTGGTCCCTGGGCCTCCATTTAGCTTTCTACATAAATTGTTCTTAATCAATGAACACAAATAGATTACTAAATAGAGGGCCTTTACAAGGAAGATACCATTCCAATACAACAGAAATTAGGGTGATTCTCAGTTAGGCATTTACCTCCAAGCAAAGAATGCCTGGTGGACAGAGGACAGAGGACAGTCGGGTGTGGATTCTGGAAACTGAATGGCTGAGTGTGTATCCTCCTTCCACTGTTTGCTGGCTTTGTGGCTGTAGGCAAATTACCGAATCCACTGTGCCTCAGCCTCCTCATCTGTACAGTGCAGATGACAGTAGGCGCTACGCCATGGGGTTGTTGGGCGAATACCATGAGCTGGCACGTAGTGAAAGCTGTATTACTGCGTGAAGACGTTAATAACACACTAAAGGAACGTTAGTATATATGAATGCATGTATAGGGGAGAGATTCAAGGCGATCACCTGTCCTCCTAGCTGCATGGTGGGTTTGAGGCTAGTTAACGTAGGGGACTTGTCTTGCACGGAAAGTTACCTGAGGTGAGGCTGAGGTGAGTTCTTTATCATATCAAGTACCATGAGCTTATTTAGGGTGAGCTTTGTCTCAAATGTGGCTCAGACCGTTTGAAATGAGGCTGATGAAGGTGTGTGTGGTGTGTTTGTGGATGTAGCAGCTGCAGTGAGTGGTGGCAGTGGCGGTGGCGTTGGTGGTGGTGATATGTGAGGGGCAGACAGAAATGGAGACGGGAGAAACAGACAGATGGAGAAATGGAGATGCAGAAAAGGGAGGGAGCAGAGGCAGAGACAGCGAGGCGGAGAGGACGTGGGAGCGAATTGGGAATTCAGGACTATTCTCGTATCAAAATACTTTTTTTTTTTAATTTAAATTTTATTGTGCTTTAGGTGAAAGTTTACAGTGCAGATTAGTTTCTCATTCAGAAATTTATACACAAATTGTTTTGTGACATTGATTGCAATCCCCATATTGTGTCAACACTCTCCCCCTTTCTCTTTCGACCCGTTTCCCCGTGTCCATTCATCCACTTTTCCTCTCCCTTCCTGCCTTCTCGTCTTTGCTTTTGGGCAGGTGGTGCCCATTTGGTCTTGTATATACGTGACTCAACTAAGGAGCACGTTCCTCGCGTGTGACCGATTGTTTTCTTAGTCTGTCTAATCTTGGGCTGAAACATGGACTTCCGGAGTGGCTTCCGTTCTGAGTTAGCAGGGTGTCCAGGGGCCATAGTCTCGGGGGTTCCTCCTGTCTCTGTCAGACTAGTAAGTCTTTCCTTTTTTTTTTTTTTTTTGGAGTTTGAATTTTGTTCTACATTTTTCTCCTGCTCTGTCAGGACCCTCTATCATGATGCCTGTCAGAGTGGTCCATATCAAAATACTTTTTATTTAACTTACATATTCAGCCTTTCTAAGAATTCTCACCTGTACTTGTTCATTAATGCTATAACCTCTGAGAAGCCTACTGGGTGCTGGACAATGTCCTCTCAGGTTGTTAATTAGCTCAGGACCTTCTGAGAGCCTATCCGTGAGGAAGTATGAGAAAAATGGAGGTGAACAAAGCATGATCTCTCCCTGCCCTCAAGGAACATGAGAACAAGTGGGAGAGAAAAGCATTGACGAATAGATAGAATTTATTTAGGCAAAGGAAGAGAAAGAAAAATATCACCAAGTCTGGACTTTCAAGAACAGACCTGGTTAGAATCCTGGCTTCAACCCTAACGACCCACGAGGTCTTGGACAAGTGGTTCACCCGCCCTGAACCCTCAGTGTACTCGGGCATATAAGAGAGGTAGCTTTTCTGGAAAGGGCCAATGATGCATGTCAAGGCCTTAGCATGCACCACATATTGCCCGGCAAGCATGGTAGGTCCTTAATAATTGCGGGTGGGAATGATTGGTTTGTTAGATGCTGCGGTTTTGCAGGTAGAGTACAGGGTTTAGGCTCGTGGCTTTCAGCTACATGTACTGTGATTATCGCAGTGCAGAGAACAGAAGAAATTGCCTAGAGAAGAGGCAAGAAGTAGAGTGTAAGATCACACCAGCATGAAGAATGATTGCTGTTTACCAGAACGTGTGTGAGCCTTGTCCTCTGGGTATAGGCGGGAGCCGCCAGGGCAGTCAACAGTTTCTATTGAAACAATGACAGAGTGCAGGAAGAGGAACAAGTAAATGGTGTGATGACCACGCGTGCTTTTATTGACACCTTCAGTAGTCAATGCCTGGTCATTATGGCTAGATTGTTTCATGTTGTTCTAAGTCCTTGGATCCCTCAAATGTGACGCCAGAAAGGTGATTCCTCAGAACTGCACAGCTCACACGTGATGGTTGTGGATCTCTGGCTTAAGAGCATGGCTAAACTGTGGTAGCTAGGGGATAGGGTGATGGGAGCACCAAGGCCAGGCAGGAGGGAATCTTCCAGAGACAGAAGAAAACAGGGAGCATGGTCTTTGGAGCCACAGTGCCTGGGCTTGAGTCTTGGCTCTGCCACCTGCTAGCACTCTGTGACTCTGGTCAAGTTACTTGCTCTGAGCCCCAGATTCCTCATCTGTAATATGGGGATGAGTTAATATGTGTAAAGTACTCAGAGCAGCACCTGGTATATAGTTATCACTCAAGGGCTACTTATTATTTCACCTAGGAATGACATGTCCAACTTCTGACATTGATTCCCCAGGGAAGGAATGCTAGTTTGATTGTAATTAAAGTACTTCTTGAAAATCATATCAATTGAATATTTAACTCACAAGAATTCCTCTCCACATGCTCTGGGGATAACTAACTTATATGTTCTATATAATCATTTGTGTGGCTGTTCAGAGTTGCTGTCTGATTTTTCTCAATTCGTTCATCTACATCTCTATCTGTAATTGATGGTAATAAATTACTATAAAATTAAGCTTTTCACATGTGCTGCTTTTTATTTACTGTACCTGACTGTATAGATTTGTTACCATTCAGAGTTGTATACACAAAATCATGTATATTGAATTTTATGGGTGACTTAAGGAGTCCTGACGGTGCGATGGTTAAGAGCTCGGCTCCTAACCAAAAGGTTGGTATTTTGATCCACCAGCCGCTCCTTGAAAACCCTGTGGGGCAGTTCAACTCTGTCCTATAGGGTCAAGATGAGTCAGAATCGACCTGAAGGCAACGGGTTTACTTTTTTGGTTTTTCAAAGGTATTTTCAAAATACTAAGGACTGGAGAATGTCACCCGTAGTGGATGCATCTCCAACATGGGTGGCTGGCTGGTAGTCACAAAACATACTGCTGCTTTGTATTTTTCAATCTATTGGAGTAGATATTTCCTATTCCATTTCTTCTCAAGTTGTAGAATCCACTTGAACTCAGTGCAGGACACCAGAGATAGGCCAGGTGATTGGTATACAGCCAATGTTATTTTGCATGCTTTTTTTTTTTTTAATTGTACCACGAGCCTGTGTGTGAGTGACTTATATGTTCATTTTTCTTTGTTGTAATAATAGTAGGTTTTTGCTTAGAAGGCCATGTCCTTTACTGTGCAATTAGAGCAAGATGAACGTGTTTAAAAGCTGCATAGAGTAGGAGGAGGAGAAGGCATTGAGCATAAAATGAGACTTCTGACAACAGGTTTTTATTTAAATGATTTCTGGGACTTTTCTTCTGGCTAATGCACAAATACCTCCTAGCTTTCTTCATCTCTCACAGTTAGTGTTTCTCCTAAGGCTTTGTATGTATCTGGGGACTGAATAATAAGTTTGTCCCTTTTTTTTTTTTTTTTTGGAAAATGTATATCTGTTAAGTGTGCTGCTTGGCTACTATGATTCAAAATGGTAGTTTTTATTTTTTTATATTTTGTAGGTGTGTACTATAGAGATTCAAAATGGTAGTTTTTATTTTTTTATATTTTGTAGGTATGTACTATAGAGATTCAAAATGGGGCTAGCCCTTGGCAGTTTTTATTTAAACAAAAGGCTACTTCATCGTTGCTTGTTTTGTCAGTTCCTGCTGTAACATCCCAATCCAAGCCTGACCTATTAGCCATTTTTTTCTTCTCCCTATGGGAAACCTGGCATTCCTCCTGGAGCATTTAATTCATATTTTTAAGATAGGAACGCCATACCACAAAGATTATCAGGTACTTCTGAACCAGGTAGAGACACTTTTGGATCATTTCTACTTACTCCGTTAAGACTAAAATTGTATGAAATAGTTGATTTGAAAATTAGGAAGCCAAAGCAGAGTGTCAGAAAGAGATGACAATCTTACATGTTGTCATTTATTTTCTAAACTGTATTTTAGATGGTTGCGTTCAACTTTTACTGAGATTGCCAAATCAACCTTCAGAGGACAGACATTTCCTTCTGCAATTAAAACAGTGATATTTAACATTCTCTTTTATTAGTAATGTTAATAAAGACTTAGGACAAAGAAAACTGTAACAGGAAGGCAAGTCATTTTGTTAGGTTTTTAAACATGCAGTCAATGGTAGGAAAAGCTGGGAAACGCTGATTCCCATCCTATGTACTAATATGGCTGCCTATGACTGATAAGTCCGTGGTACTGAAGTGACAAGGCAAGAACTGACAAATAAAAACCACAGAGGTTAACAACTGTGTGTTTACTTTTCCTTTCCTGTAGTGTGTGTGAGAGAAAGCAAAATGCCTCACCATGCCCTTACGTGGGCACAGTGATAGCAGACCCTCAAATTATAATTTCATTCTTTCAAAGACAAGGGATATCAGTGATCATTAGGCCACCTTAATGTCAGTTGAATGAAGCATCCATGGTTCAGTGGTAGAATTCTCACCTTCCATGCTGGAGACCCAGGTTCATTTCCCAGCCAGTACACCTCACATGCAGCAACCAGTGGAGGCTTGAGTGTTAGTACGATGCTGAACAGGATTCAGCAGAGCTTCCAGACTAAGACGGACTAGGAAGAAAGGCACAGGACCAGATGGTATCTTGTTCTGTTGGGCATGGGGTGACCATGAGTTGGGGGCTGATTTGACCACAGCTAAACAACGTCAGTTGATTCGACTTTGTGTCATCATCTCTGTTGTGGACTCTGCTCTTGTTAAGATATTAAGAAAGCTATTTTTATTATTAAATCTGTAATAGTACCTATGGG
>NW_004443937.1:39498703-39499737 GCF_000243295.1 Trichechus manatus latirostris | reverse complement strand
TTGGGTAAAAATCTGCTGTAAAAGGCCTCTTTAAAGTGTTAAAAAGCAAAGATGTCACCTTGAGGGCTAAGGTGCACCTGACCCAAGCCATGGTATTTTCACTCACCTCATATGCATGTGAAAGCTGGACAGTGGATAAGGAAGACCGAAGAAGAATTGATGCCTTTGGATCATGGTGTTAGTGAGAATATTGAATATACCGTGGACTGCCAAAAGACCGAACAAATCTGTCTTGGGAGAAGTCCAGCCAGAGTGCTCCTTAGAAGCAAGGATGGTGAGACTATGTCTCACATACTTTGGACATGTTATCAGGAGGGACCAGTCCCTAGAGAAGGACATCATGCTTGATAAAGTAAAGGGTCAGCGAAAAAGAGGAAGAGCCTCAATAATATGAATTGGCACAGTGGCTGCAGCAATGGGCTCAAACATACCAATGATTATGCGGATGGCACGGTGCCGGGCAGTGTTTCATTCTGTTGTATATAGGGTCACTATGAGTTGGAATCGACCTGATAGCACCTAACAACAACTGTACCTATAGAATTTTTTGAAAACTAAAAATTGTAATGTTTGACATAGTGTTTTCCAGAAATGCCTCAGTACTCCAAAGATGATCACATTCTGCTTTTTTGTAGTTAATATGTGTTTTTGACAGTAACAACTTGATCCAGCAATATTTAAGTATTGATGGTAGATTAAAAATAAAATTTACCTATTAATTAAGGAGAGTAGATGAGTAAGGATTGAACAAATACCAGAAACAACCTATGTTGAAAAATATTATTTTTAACTAAGATATGTACCTTTTCACCTTCTAAATAGTGACAGTGTCTTTGTTAAGTTTGAAATATGTGAAAAGACAGAAGGATTTTATTTTTAAGCAGTTTATGTCCATGTAAATTATAAGTTCCTAAATAGTCAAGTTAGCAGTAGTTATAATATGACGCTCTATGGCTTGGTTTTTCAACTTTGGCACTACTGACATTTCAGACCTGATGGTTCTTTGTGGCGGGGGCTGTCCTGTGCATTGTGGG
>NW_004443937.1:39495960-39497098 GCF_000243295.1 Trichechus manatus latirostris | reverse complement strand
TGAGCACTTGACGCATGGCTAGTGTGACTGAGAAATAGAATTTTAAATTTAATTTAATTTTGTTTAAATAATGTATATAGCCATCGTGGCTGCCAGCTACCATATTGGACAATGCAGCTGTAGGCCTTTCAGACACAGTTTTCTGAGAAACATTTTTTGACCTAGGATTGTGGTCTCCATAGATCTACTGAACAAGCCATTCCCAGAGTTCTAGGGACATTATCATAGCCTTAAGATCCTAGTCTATTCACCTGGAGGAAACAGAATAATGGATGTATATACTAGAGATAAGTTAAGGTTGCAGAAGTCGTATTTACAAAGCCCTCATATTAAAATAGGCATTTCTGATATTGAAAGGAAGAAGGGGAGTCCATACTAGTGAATACTTTTAAATCTATCGTCCCTGTTCTTTGAAATTACACCTAAGCAATGGAATAGCTCTAAAGGTTTTTTTGGTGGTGGTTGTGTTGTATGCAGTGGTACTCCTCCATCCCCCAGCCCCCTTACGTTCCCAGCCAAGTACTTCAGAATACCTTTGCCAAGTTACAGAGGGATCTTTGGGGGAAATCACACGCTCTATTCCCTAATCTTGATGAGAATATTTGGGGAATACAGAATTGTTCATGTATGGCATGAAGCACCATGGTCCTGTTCATGGACTGTTTGGTGATGTTATAAATCATGGCGTTTCATGAGATGCAACAAGGCCCATGGCCATAATAGTAAGCGCCAGGAAGTGTTCTGTGTGGTTGTTTGGTTAAGTGGTGGCCATCCTGCTGGCATGGGTGGAACTGGGAAGAGACTGTAAGTTCTCAAGGTTGTGTTGGGGTTTATAAAAGCTTTGTAAATGTTTCTCGTCATGCTTGGAACAAGACCTTACCAGACTCTATCCTCTGGTGGATGGCATGTGATGAATGAAATTGCTTAAGAAACATCTGTCCGTCTGCACCTCACGAGGCCAACGTGCCCAGGGTGGTTGGAAACTGGTCCTGATAATAATTGATATTTGGTGTGTATTTGTAATGGAAGTCTGACAAGGTGGAAATACTCATGCAGTCAGCCAATTAAACTTTGACATGGTCATAAGCATGTGGATATCTAGAGTTGTACTGGTCTTAAGTCTTTTTTAAACTTTACC
>NW_004443937.1:39494069-39495342 GCF_000243295.1 Trichechus manatus latirostris | reverse complement strand
GATTATATGAAATTGTGTCATAATGATTTAAAAATAAGTATGGTAATTTTCTTTTTGTTAATAACCTGTTCTGAATCCTGGAGGAAATGTCATGCCCGGCTTACTCTGGCTGAGAATACTCAGGTATTCAATTTTTGAGTTATGAGAAGAGAAAACTATCTCTAACTTCTTAGGTTGAAGTTTTAATATTAAAATATAGTTCCCTGAGAAAGATTCCATGTTAACTATTTTCATATTTAATTAACATCCAAAATTATCTGCATTGAGTATCTATAGTATTTGGATTAACTAGATAAATATTTCAGTCATTCACTGGCCTAAAGTAATAATTTAGGGGAGGTTTGATTAATTTGACCTGTTTCATCTAGGGAGTTGGATTCTGATTGTGGGAATTATCTGGGAAAACCACTTTCCTTTTCGGGTGGAAGGATATATGTAAATTTAGAATGAAATCTATTCCTTATGGCCTCAGGGGGCCTGTGCGTTAATGCAGAAATTGATATTAGGATAAAATCTTGAACAATTAAGGATAAGTATCTAAAACCCAATTAACCTTTAGCAGTTCGCCCATTGAGGTAACATGCTCCGATTTTCACAGCTGTGGGGATTAAATGGATTCTTTGTCATTGTCCAACCAAAGACAGAAGTCAGACTCTGCAAGACCAGTTTTAGACAGGGCACAGGAGCAATTCCTCAAGGATTCGGGACGTGTGCCACTTGCGACAGGTTATATTCTCCTTCCTGTTAGAGCTTTATGTTTATGAATCTGGCAGCTCTTTCTTTGAGGTATTTGGTGATAATGAAATGAGCATCCTGCTCTAGGTCCTGAGGCCCAGATTCATGTAACGACCACCATGGTCTCTGCATTACTCACACATGGTCCTTGTGGCTGAGGAGCGGGCATTGCTAACAATATTCAAAGATATCTTTCATTTTCTTGAAGAAGACAAAAAAGCAAAATGTCACACCCATCTTGAAATTACCTTAACAGTAACATAATTTCATCATATTAGTTTGGCATGTTAGATCTGTGTAGGTTGTTCTGTACTTTGGACAAATACTTTCTTCGTTTAAATTACTCTTGAATAATAATAGCACTTTGCAGAAATTCCTTCGAATTTAATTGCCAAATGATTACATATCCCTAGACCTACTATAGGAGACCTGGTGGCACAGTGTTTAAGCACTCGGCTGCTAACCAAAATGTAGGCAGTTGGAACCTCCCAGCAGTCCCACAGAAGATAGATGTGGCAGTCTGCTTCCTTAAAGATTA
>NW_004443937.1:39487692-39489213 GCF_000243295.1 Trichechus manatus latirostris | reverse complement strand
AACTTCTCTCTTCTAGAATCCCAAATTTCTTACACAGCTCCTCTGACTCAGCTCTTTATCATGTGCATTAATCTGGCCTGTCTCTCATTTTTCAGTTTTTTCTTGTATCTCATTATCTGGCTACGAACAGCAAAGAAAACTGAGTAGCTGACTCAGCAAATAGTAATGTCTCCTCCATAAAAAAACCCATTGCTGTTGAGTCGATTCCAACTCATAGTGACCCTGTAGGACAGAGTAAACTGCCCCACAGGGTTCCAATGGCTGTAAATCTTTAAGGAAACAGACTGCCACATCCTTCTGATGCTGAGTGGCTGGGAGGTTGGAACTGCTGACCTTTCAGTTAGCAGCCGAGCGCTTAACCACGGCACCTCCAGGTCTCCTCCTTCTTCATAGATTGTTCCAAAAAGACACTGCCCCACAACTGTCATCACGTCTCCACATTAAGGAAACATTCTAAATGCTTATGGGAAAATTGATCATGCTATTTGATCTTGGCTTTGGACTCCGTGTTTTAGAAACTCAGTTATTAATTGTGTGCATGTCCTTCAACCCCACGCTTGAGTCCCTTTCACGGAAATGTCATTGCTTTGCCAAAAGGCAGTGCTGTAGACAATCTAGTGTGGGCGTTTGTTCCTTTTTCCTTTTTCTTAGCACACTGGAGGTAAGAAGCTGGGATGGAGGACCTCACTGCCTGTGCAATGCAGGCTCCAAAGCCTGTTATAAGTCACATGGACATACTTTTTTCTAAATGATGTGCTGCCACTTAACTTGAAAGCTGTATTTGCAGTTTAATTGTATGAAGTAAAATTGAATACAGTCTTCTAGAGTTGGATTAGCAGAGGAGGGAGTTTATTTCAATAGAATCAGTAGAAGCCCGAGTGATCAAATATTGTTGAAGAAATAGGAACTTATTGCTTTCTTTTGCAAAAAGTAACTGAAACTAGAATAACTGTGTCGACTGCTCTGGCAGGCATTCTCAAGACCTTTTTTAATGGCTAGGTAAGGATTGTTTATCGTTAAGCTGTCAATTGTTCATTAAGTTACTAAAGGGCTTGAGACTGCTTGAAAGTTTTGGAAACTTTTGCTTGCTTTATCTCTTATTTTAAGCACCTAACAGGTTCAAATTTTATTTATGTTTTGTATGTGAAAAAGATAATTGAGATTGATGAGAAAATTACAGTATCACATAAATTTCACACGGAACCAGATCATTAATTTAAAAAAAAAATCTGTATAAATTCTAATAAGCAGATTTCAGATTCTATAGAAGATAATTCAAAAATGCTTGCAGTAGTATATTGACAGGGAGCTGCCAGAAATTCAAGCCAGAGTCAGAAGAAGTGGAATGAGGGATATCATTGCTGATGTGAGATGGACCTTGGCTGAAAGCAGAGAATAGCGGAAAGATGTTTACCTGTGTTTTATTGACTATGCAAAGACATTCGACTGTATGGATCATAACAAATTATAGATGACATTGCACAGAATGGGAATTCCAGAACACTTAATTGTGCTCATGAG
>NW_004443937.1:39484565-39486400 GCF_000243295.1 Trichechus manatus latirostris | reverse complement strand
CATGGCCGATGTAGCAATTGTAATCAGATCACTACGCACCTCAAGATCGAGTTCATATCTGTCTTCACTGCTAGACTGGAAGCTCTCAAAGGCGAGGAAAAGGTCTAAATAGTTTATATCTGCATCCCAACACCCAAATCTGTGTCTAGCATACAAAAGGTTTTTGCTAAATATTTGTTGGATAAATAGACAAACTAATGATGTTGGAGGCATTTTAAATTTTGATTTGATAGATTTTAGAACAGAATCAAGTTCTTCTCTGTGTGACTGTGAAACCCAACCCCAGTGGATTAAATTCTTTCTTCTCTATAAGCTTGGTAACCAGCCTAAATTATTTTATTTCCACTCTAAATGTACTGACCTCAATATCAAAAGAAACTTTTATTGCAGAGTAAGCGCACTGATCATATCAGCCACCAAGCGTGTTTTTTAAAGGTCTGTGGGAAAGTAGGAGCAACAGGTAAGGAAGAAATAGAAGATTTCCTAAAGCAAATTGAGAATTGAAGATAAAAGAGGTGGCTTGTTATAAGGAGGTTAATGTGGATTGAAGTAGATGTCAATGAAGTAAGAGCTTTGAGTTGTTTCCCGAATGAAGTATGTGGACTTGAATTTGCACTCATGACTCTTTTGATCTTGGTCCAAGAATTTAGAATGTAAGTGTGAGTGTGTGTTGGAGGTGGAGGAGGGAAAGGAGACCAGGAAAAGAAGAGAAAAAATAAAGTGAGTTGGAGATGAGCAAATGGACCCATAACAGTAAACCTATTTTCTAACATAATGTTCTAAATAACTAAAATATGAATGCCTCACAATCATGGATTAACCCTTTACTAATGTCCCTCGGAGCCCTGGTAGCACAGTGCTTAAGAGCTTGGGTGCTAACCAAAGGGTGGTGCAAACAGTAAACGTGCTCAGCTGCTAACTGAAAGGTCGGAGGTTCGAATTCACCCAGAGGCACCTTGGAAGAAAGGCCTGGTGAACTACTTCTGAAAAATCAGCCATTGAAAAACCTATGGACCACAGTTGTACTCTGGCACACATAGGGTTACCATGAGTTGCAATTGACTCAGTGACAACAGGGGTGTCTTATAGAGTGTAATAGGCATTTCTGAAGAAAAGAAAAAGGCAGGGGTGAATGGGGGTAGTCTACACTTGGGTAAAATAACATTTCTCTTCATTTACTTACTTTCAGTCCTGGGTTAGAGTATATACACCATTTCCTATGTGTATACAGCATTTCCTTGCTGGGCTAGGAAACAGCATTTTCAGGGCCCAAGCACTGAGGTCTCTACCAACCCTTCTGTTCAGATACCAACTGGGTGAAGCTAGACAGAGGTACCTCCAAAATGCAGTGCAGGTGCCTCCTGGGAACACGTCTTCGATCAGCTCAAAGGCCTTACGCTGTAAAATAGAGGAGGTGTCGCTGGCACTTGTTGTTAGGAGTCATCAAATTGATTTCTACTCACAGCAACCCCATGTGACAGAAGAGAATTGCCCCGTAGGGCTTTCTTGGCTGTAATCTTTACCGGAGCAAATCACAAGGCCTTTCTCCTGTGGAGCCGCTGAGCGTGTTCAAACTGCCATCCTTTCTATTAGCGGTTGCACGCTTAACCGTTTGCGCCACGAGAGCGCCTTGTCACTGGTGGGGACTTGCCAATTTCTACATAGTTGTGGCAATCCTATTGTGAAAATTAATTTGAATTGTAATGAGATGGGTACGGAAACCTACCTTTGATTTGCTTCTTAGGTAAACATTTTGAGTTAAAACAAGACAAAACAAAACTGCTAAATGAAGGCTGAGCTCTCAGATAACCAGTGATTGCTCTCCCTTCCCCTGC
>NW_004443937.1:39477885-39483656 GCF_000243295.1 Trichechus manatus latirostris | reverse complement strand
ACTTCTAGGTGACCCGGTGGATGGTACAACAGAGTGGAGACAGAGGAGGAGGTATCGATTTTGGTGGGAAGAGAAAGAATTCTGTTTTGGAGGTGTTAAATTCAAGATGATATCCAGGTGGATATTGAACCTCATGAGGAGGTCTGACCTCGGGAAGTGGATTTGGGCATCTCCAGTAAATTGATGCTAATGAAAGCCTTCTTTGGTGGGGATAATTTCCCTGGAGAGAGGATATGAATTATGAAGGGAAGAACACTCTAAACAAAATTACTTAGCACCTGAGAGAATGGAAAGGAAATCTATTTTTATGTCAGCTCTTAGACCTGCTTCCTTTGAATGACCTCGAGTTCTAGCTGAATTGGGCTTCAGAAAACATGAAGTCATTTTGAATCTTGGCCAAATATGTTGTTAATTCAAGCATATATCCATAAACTTAATGTACATGACATAAGTTTTTCTAATGGCTCTTCCTCTTACATTTTATGAAAAAATGGCAGAATTAAGGTCCCAAAGCTCTCTGACTCAGGCGGTGAATCACTCACTGCTATAGCAGATACTTTTGTTTATTAGGCTAATAGAGATATGTAACAAATACCCTTTTTATGTAGCTTAGAAATTGCAGCCTACATGGCTAATCCTGATTGTTTTTCTCTGCAGCTTAAAGATGTTCTATAAAATACTCCTAAATCTGTTTTCATATTGGTTTTCCTGATTAGGATTTCACTTGAGCAGCCTTCTCTCTAAGGCCATCAACTGAAGTAAGCATGTGTCGTTTGTCTGTTTAGTTTACCAATTAATGTTGAGAGCAAATGCCAACTTCAGCCTTGCCCATGACAGAGTAACTGGTATGGGACTTATTACACCACAGTAAACTGTTATAAAACTGGATAAAGTAGGCAAACCCAAACCAAACCCTTTGCCGTTAAGTCAATTCCAACTCCTAGTGACCCTATAGGACAGAGTAGAATTGCCCTGTAGGGTTTCCAAGGAGCCGCTGGTGGATTCAAACTGCCGATCTTTTGGTTAGCAGCTGCAGCTCTTAACCGATATGCCACCAGGGCTCCAAAGTAAATAAAGTAACTCTTTTTAGTCCCTGGAAAGCAGAAAACTGGCATTCTATGTGATTCCTGACAGGAGGAAAGCACTCAGGATTTCCTGATAGCCACAGAGGGAGGGTGAGGCCACACAGCAGAGAGCAGTGGTCTCACTGAACGGAGGGGTCCATTTTAGTTTGAACTTCATGGCTGCTGATGTGGCTGAAATTTGGGGGTCAGGGTACTGGATAGGAGAAAGATGTACATAGTGGGACCCAGAAGGGGAAACCATGGACTCACTGTATGTCATTAGCTAAAAGCTGGACTGTGCATGTGCAAAGTGGTACTCTATAAGACCTAGCAGAGAATGGCTTCTGCAGGACTAAATGCTTAACAGAGTCGTTTAGGGCTGAGACATGGAGTCCTGGCCTAGCCAAAGTGTAAAGATCTTACTGAAAAGCTCAGGAACTCCGATGAGACAACGGAAAAGCCACACTTTAGGAATAAGCAAAAAAACAAAAAAACAAAAACAAAAAAAACAAACCAAACCCATTGCCATAGAGTCAATTCTGGTTTATAGTGACCCTATAGAACTAAGAGGAATAAGAACCACAATATACAATGAAGGTCATGTCATAGAACTAAAAGTAAAACTAAATTAGATCCACTCTAGCAGAGTGTAAAAGCAAGTCTTAGAGAATTGAGAGGGTCTTCCCTGTCAGTAATTTAATTGACTGCAAGACCAATACTCAATACTGTGAGGTATGAAAACATTTCACAGGTTATCAGACATCTTGTAATGCATCATGAAGAATTATGATATATGTGAACAAACAGGAAAATGTGATCCCCCATCAAGAAAACTAGCAACAGATGCCAGCATGACCCAGATATTGGAACTAGCACAGCTATTATTACAGTGTTCAAGGACTTAAAGGAAAATACGGACATGTGCATGAACCAGATGAGAAATATCACTCAACAAATGGTAACTATGAAAAAGAACCAAATGGAAATTTTAGAAGGAGACGTGCAGTGGCTGAAATTTAAACTATCCTGGATGGGATTAACTGCATAAGAGGTCGGTCAGTGAATTTAAAGCCATATCATTGCTTATCAAGAGAATTCAAAATAAAACCAGAATGAGACCTCTTTATATCCACTCAAATCATTAAAATTAAGACATCTGTGGTTAATGAGGATGTAGAGCAGTTGGAACTCTCATACGTTGTTAATGGGGGTATACGTTGGTTACAACCACTTATGAAAACAGGTTGTCAGTTTCTTTTACTGTTAACCATATATCCTGTGACCCTACATTTCCCTTCCAAAGTATTTACCCAAGAAAAAAACGAACGTATATATCCACAAAAAATTTTCTACACAAATATTCGTTGTAGTTTTACTCATAAAGATCCCAAATGAACATAGCGCAAATGTCCATTGATAGGAGAATAAATTAACAAATTGTTAGGTATTTATTTGTACAATAGAATGCTATTCAGCAATAAAAAGAATAACTTCTGATATGCAGAACAGCATGGATGAATCTCATGAACAGTTGAAAGAAGCCAGTCACAAAAGATTATATAGAGTATGATTCCATTTACATACATTTCAAGAACAGGCAAAATTAATTTATGGTGATAGAAACCAGAACTTGAGTTGTCTATGGAAGTGGTGGAACTTGACTGCAAGGGGGAACTGGAGAATTTTCCAGGGTGATCCAAATGTTCTTTAACTTCTTGAGGATCTTGATGTCATGTGTGCGTACATTTCTCAAAACTCATCCATTGTTCTCTTAAAATATGTGTATTTCACTGTATATAACTTTTGCCTCAATTTAAAAAACGAATATTTTTAAAAACAATAAATGGTAGAATAATTAATTCAAATTACTTATTATGATTTTGCATAATAAATTAAGGCAGTCTACCAAATGTTTTAAATATGTCAGATTCATTTTTGTTAATAGTCTGGGAGGGTGTATTTGTTGTATGATTTGGTTTGGCTGTTTTTCCCCTCTCTTCGTTTTTTAGGGTTAGAGTTTACTTTAAATTTCCAGTGTCTTTAGAAAGAAGCAAAATTTGCAGAATTTTCCAGTAATGAAAACGTATGTATTCCCTAGGCAGTTCACTGAAAAGGAATGTTCCTTGAATCTTTTCACAAAATAATCTGGAGTGACATTGAGGAACTTCAGCTATTTTTTCCCAGTGAATTGGATGTTCATTGAGAAACAGACGTCGGCTAATTGAAGCCATTCACATGGGAGCTGAAAGTCCAGGCAGGAATATGACCTGAGTTAATTGAGAAGAAGTAGTGATACAACATTAGGAACGCTGATCTCTGAGAACGAAAACAAAAGGGCCAGTTAGCATTGTTCGGGAAGATGGAGTTCATTTTACAGACTCCTTCTCTGGTGATAAAGATCTGTGATAATGGACTAACACAAAAATCTCTCCTTTTCTTCATCGGCTGAAACAATCAGTTGGATGTTTTCACTCAGCATAGGTATAGCCTCTGCCGACCCGGGTACACAACGCGATGTAATGGCAAGAACATGGGGTTTGGGGTTAGAGAGTAACTTGGAATAACAAACAGCTGTGTATTTGCTGCGTGACCTTCAGCAAGTTCTTCAGCCTCATTGAGCTTGCCTTGTAGGGTTGCTGAGGGATGAAATCAGGCCTCATGTGGAAAAGTGTTCAGCATGTAGTGTGTAAACCGAAGGTAGCGCCTTCTCTTAGAAAGATGCAGCTCTGCACAAGAGGGTGATTTGTAGGGTTTCTTGAGGACTGATTTTCTGAAATGAAAATAAGCATGGAAGGCAGTAGCCAATCATTGGCCATTGCATATGTCCCATATTATGGTAGCTAGGCTTGTGTTTTATTTAGAACACCAGTGTTTTGGTCGTTAAATAGAGGCAAAATGATTTGTAAACACTAAGTACCCTTCAAAGAGACATTAGCGTCCATGAATGTTGCATGCTGCATGGATTAAGCTGTTAATCAGGAGTCTTTTATTATTTATTTTCCTGGGAGGAGGGAAAGTTCCACGGTTAAAACGACCGAGGGCTAACTAAAGTTACTAAACATCCAGGGAGTGAAATCTTTGAAAATACTAGGAACTGGCTTTCTGACCAGCTGCACCTTCATAATAGACCTTAAGAGCCAAGAACAGTGTTAAATCGTTAGAAGTCGGCATGTAAGTGTTAGCCATTTGGCTCTACAAGCGGTGACCTCCTAGGTCCTCAGAACAGAAGGGGTTCTGTGACAGTAATCTAGCCTTCTTTGGAAATAACTAGATGAGGAAAGAATTATATGTAAGACAGGAAATATGTTATGACGTAACAGAAGGAAAGTTGTCTTAATGAGTCATTAGGCTTTTCAGGTGAGAGTGAATTGGTTATTATTTTACACATATGGTTTTAAGTTCTTATAAAAAGTAAATTGCGATAGCATTTAATACTCAAATATGTAATGAACTGTTGGAAAAAATAACCTCTAATTTTCAAAGGTTTAACATGTATTGTTTTTCGGCAAATCAGGTTATTAAGGGAACTATATAACCTGCAAACCTACATAAAAAGTCTAACTTGTTCCTTCCCCTCGTATGTTTTTTGTAATAAAGAAATATTTCAAAAGTGTGTTAAATTTTGGTTTCACAGAAAGATCCTAGTTTCAGAGCTCTTAATTTTTCCTCCTTTGGTTGGATGTGTATGGTCCTCCCTGTAGCTAAATGGCCAAGTCAGTAACAGTTGGTTTGATGAGTGGAACTGAAAACACAAGGATATATTCATTCAAGCATTCATTGATCCTTTGTTTTTATCTACTTCGACCAATTCTGACATGTGTACAATATAATGTGTTGTCACAGTTGTAGATGCTTAGGGAGAATGACAAAAAACAAAAATAAACCTGTTGCCATCGAGTCAATTCTGACTCCTAGCAACCCTGTAGGACACAGGAGAACTGCCCCATAGGGTTGCCAAGGCTGTAATCTTTACGGAAGCAGATGGCCACATCTTTCTCCTGTGAGGTGGCTGGTGGGGTTGAACTGCCGACCTTTTGTTAGCAGCTGAGCGTTTAACCACTGTGCCACCTGGGCTTCTAACCATATACCACACAAAAAATCTCAGCTGGATTAAAGATTTGTTTATTTGTTTCTTTTGGGATTAAAGAGTTAAATGTAAAAAAAATACCAGAAGAAAATATTCATAATCTTGAGGTTAGGGAACTTTTTAAAAATGTGACATCTAGGTCAGATATCATAAAAGAAAAGATAGATGTGATTATAAAATAACAATCTTCAAAAAATAGCAAACTGGTGAAAGGTGTAAGACATTATAGTTGTAAGACAAATGAGAAGCTGGGAAGAATATTTGCGGTGTATTTGTTGTGGTTGTGTGCTGTCAAGTGGATGCTGATGTATAACGGCCTTTGAGCACAGAAGCCTAAAATTCTGTCCATGATGGGGTCCAAGGAGGTTTGATTACAAGAAGTGCCTTGAGAAGTCATAATGGATGAATAGGAATTCATCAGCAGAAAAAGTGGGTAAGGCCTTCCAGTTAGAAGCAGCATGGAGGGAACCATTAGTCCCTTAGTTGCAGTCCATTGGGGCCAGCCTTTTGGGGCGCAGAGCAGGGTGGAGAGTGGGCCTTCGGAGGGAAGGAAGAAATACAGCTCAGAGGCTTTATAGTGACGTGGTTAAAACCCACTGGGATCAAATCCCAGCTGCCAC
>NW_004443937.1:39475299-39477376 GCF_000243295.1 Trichechus manatus latirostris | reverse complement strand
AGGGGAGGGTGAGGACTCAGAAGTAGATAAAAATAAAGAGGCGTGAGTATGAGAGAACTGTGGCATTCTTTATTTTTATCTGGTTTACAAATTGTCAAGTTTGACATTATAATACTATTCTTTTTTTAATACTGCAAAGTTCAAAGCAGAAGTAAGAAAAATTCCTCCAGTTAAGCATTAGGAGGTTGGATGGGCTGGGAAGCGAGCTTGGAGACCTTCGCACTTGTTCTGTGATGAAATGGCAAAGCCTGAAGTAAGGCAGTGGGAGGATGGCAAGGGAGAGGGAGATGGAATTAGCCAAAGGTTGGAATGGTTGGAACTGGTGAACAAGTTCATGGGGAGATGTGAGGAGCAAAACAGTGGTAAGATGGGGTTGCTGGCTTGGACGCAGTCACCTTTAACTTAGAAAAGAAGATAATGAACCTGTTTTTCTGGGCGTATGGAATTTGTGATGCCAACATAATTATTTTGTTCTCTTTTCTCTTCCCTGAAGACTTTTTTACTTATCACCCACCTTGCTGCTCTAACAGATCATCTACCTTTGAACAAGACAGCACCTTTCCCGCTGATTCCTAAGTTTTACCCAACCTCAACAAGTTGAAAGAGGTTCCTGAGAAGCCAGGGGTGTCTCTTGAGGCTCTCTTGTTATTTATAGTCATCATCATTATTGTTTAACTTCTGATTTCTGTAAAAAGGGGCTCCTTTCTTCTTTCGTTTGTGATTTCGCTGGCATTTACTGAAGGCTCATTAAGGTTTTTGGCCTATCATACCTTGCTTATCCCTCATCACAACCTTATGAGAAAGGCAATATGGTCCACATTTAACTGATGAAGAATCTGAATCTCCGAAAAGTTAAATAAAATTGACCGTACCATTGGATAGGTGAAGTGTTCAACCTCACTCACCTATGTTATGACAATATATTCATGAAGGGTACCCATCTTATTTACCGCTCTCTCACATCATTAATTTGTGGAACACTAAACACTAGAGGGAGTTCCTGGGTAGTACAAACAGTTAATGCACTCTGCTGCTGACTGAAAGGTTGGAGGTTTGACTCCACCCAGAGGCACTTCAAAAGAAAGGTCTGGTGATCTACTTCCAAAAAATCAGCCATTGAATACCGCATGGAACACATGGGGTCGTCATTAGTTGGAGTCAACTCAACGGCAGCTGGTGTTTTAAATGGCAGACCCTATGCTAGGTGGTGAGATAACAGAGAAATCTAAGGCCCTGTCTTTGATAACATGCTCACACCCTAGTGGTATCATTGTTGTTAGGTGCCATCAAGTCGATTCTGACTCATAGCAACCCTACGTACAATAGAACGAAACACTGCCTGGTCCTGTGCCATCCTCACAATCTTTGCTATGTTTGAGCCCATTGTTGTAGCCACTGTGTCAGTCCATCTTGTTGAGGGTCTTCCTCTTTTTTACTGACCTGCTTTACCAAGCATGATGTCCTTCTCCAGGGACCGGTCCCTCCTGATAACATGTCCAGAGTATGTGAGATGAAGTCTTGCCATCCTTGTTTCTAAGGAAGATTCTGGTTGTACTTCTTCCAAGACAGATTTGTTTATTCTTTTGGCAGTCCATTGTATATGGGATACTCTTCACCAACACCATAATTGAAAGGCATCAATTCTTCGGTCATCCTTATTAGTATTAGAAGCAAACAAACCAAAAGTGTGGTAGCAGATATTACTTTGATCTGAAGATGAGACTGAGATAAAATATTTTGTGGCCTCAAAAATCCTTAACAGACAAGCTTTCATATTTAACAAGATCTTAGCTTCCAAGTACTAAACCTCCATTTCAGCAACGGATTTATGACACCTTTACTGATAAATGTGCACGGGAGTTGGTTGAGCTGCTGCATGGTGCTGCAGATCTTGAGCTGACCTGTGTCACTTTCTTTAAGAATAGAGGGAGGAAGATATTTTAAAAATAAGACCTGGAATGGAATAAATAGGTTTGTGGATTTGACTTTCCCATGAACGGATCCGTGTGAGGTTAGATACGAAGTGACATGGAGCTCACTTCTGTCAAAAGGACTTATACTTGCGCTGCCTGGTAGT
>NW_004443937.1:39472936-39474206 GCF_000243295.1 Trichechus manatus latirostris | reverse complement strand
AGGAGAAGGTAATGTGTTTGCATGCCTACTAGATACTAAAAATAAATAAATAAAAACAGAACTAGCTGCCGTGAAGTCGTTTCTGACTCCCAGTGACCCCGTGTGTGTCAGAGTAGAACTGTGCTCCACAGAGTTGTCAATGGCTGATTTTTCAGAAGTAGATTGTCTGGCCTTTCTTCCGAGGTGTCTGGCCTTTCTTCTGAGGTACCTCTGGGTGGACTCAAACCTCCAACCTTTGTGTTAGCAGCTGAGCGCATTAACAATTTGCATCACCAGGGCCTCGCACTAGATATGAATACCATTAGTTCTTTACCTGTTTCATAGGGTCGGTATTGCTGCCCTCATTATGCAGGTGCTCAAAGTGAATCCCAGTAAGGTTACTCGCCTTGCCGAAGGTCAGAGAGAGACAGAATTGAGACAATTAAAACTCAAGGCTGCTAGCCTCAAAAGACCCAGCTTTTTCTATTCTCCCACAACATCCTTCTAGGCCAGTTCTAAACTCAATTCATTATTGTGTTATATCTTCTCTCATATTGTCCTTAGCTTTCTTTCCATTTTTTTCTTCAACCTCTTCACTTCAGGTTGTGTTTGTCTATTATGGACCCAGCAAATTCACACCTTCTCAAGGAGGCCTTCCATGATTGCTTCTTGCCTTATCCCTACTCAGCTCTTTGACTCTATTATTTAGTACCTCGATTTAATTTGTTAAGAAGTGGCCTTGAATATTAAGGTTGCAAAGCCATAAACCCTAAAAAAAAAAAAACAACCCAATAACCAAATAGAATTGCAGTGATAGGTGCTTTTAGTGGGAAAATTTCAGACTTGGGCATTTATTCTTTGTCCAAAGATCTACCATTTCCTCACAGCAAAACAGCCTTGAATGTGCTACTGTTTGCATAATTGCTTTTCGTCCTTGTTCTCTGCTAATTGCTTCAGAAGTTCTCCACTACATTCTGTGTTTTCTGTTACTATTGGATTTTAATGGCGTCTGATAGGAAGCCAGCCCCCTTATCTGATGTATAAAATCCAGTTACCTTAGGATCTTTGTCTATGATGATGCTAGACTTTTGGGGAAGGCATGGATTGGCTCCCTGAAACTGGACCAGTTGAATTTCATGACCTGTCAAGAAGATAACCCAGGAGATAAATACCAGAAGCTTCCCTTCCTTCCTCTTTGATTAAAGGCAGTGATGTATGTGGGATGTTATGGTGATGGAAGAGAGGTCACAGAATTAGGAATGGATATTTCAGTGTAGAAAGCTAGAAATTT
>NW_004443937.1:39469713-39470845 GCF_000243295.1 Trichechus manatus latirostris | reverse complement strand
TAAAAGTTGGAAGGAAAACCCAATGGTGTCACTAGGGTCGGTGTGACCCCAGTTCAGTAACTCATGGTGTCATCCCCCATGGACCTCCTTCCCTACCAGACCATACAGAATCCTTAGTAATGTTTTTTGTACTAATGTTATTTGTAAATCATAATTTCTGTATAGCACTCCTTTTTTTCTTTAATTGCTACTTTACTCTCAAAAAAGTTATTAATATAGGTCTACAGATACTAATTACCACAATATTGTGCGAAAACACAAAAAAAATTGACAAAATCAGTGGCTATAAAAAACACCAGGAGCAATGGAAACAACAGCGTGTGTTCGTAGCACACGCAGAAGAAACCAGATGATTCCAAGCATAACTGTAATTGGGTAACAATGACAGCTCTAACCAGAGTGTATTAGAAGGTTCAAAAACTAAATTAGCATAGAGTTTTAGCCTTGTAGGTATGTTGATACATGTAAGTTGGGCTTATGAAAATTTTTTTTTTTTTTGTCATAGCAAACTACAG
Organism: Trichechus manatus latirostris; assembly: GCF_000243295.1. Taxonomy (NCBI): domain Eukaryota; kingdom Metazoa; phylum Chordata; class Mammalia; order Sirenia; family Trichechidae; genus Trichechus; species Trichechus manatus. Next base: position 39,470,330 of record NW_004443937.1, on the reverse strand, counting down.
GAATATTTTTATAAAAAATAATAAATTTCTGCTGAAACGCTGCATAGAAATTTTATAGACAGTCATTTTGGAGTCACGCCCTCTGATAGTGTTACCCAGTGCAGTCTGAACCCCCTGAACCCCCCAGTGATGCCACTGGAACAACCTATCCCTGTTTTAAATTAATTCACTCTTCTTATAGACAGTTGCTCGTGATTGTTTCTTTGCATGTCCATTGAGTGTTAAAATCTGTCTCACTTTGGCTTCCAATTTAGTTTTTTTAATAGCCATTTTTTATTTCGTTTAGATACACTGAAAAATGTTTGTAGCCTTTTTTTATCGTTTAATGTCATTTTTGTGCTTGGTTGTTTTTTTGTTTTTTTGTTTTTTTTTTTAAATTAAGCCATCTGTTTAGTAAACATAGAAAATTGATTGATATGAGACCCAAAAAGTTCATAATGACAACTAAATAACAGATGACAGATTAGATAAGAACAAGTCATTAAGTTGGCCTATAAAAAGACAGCCATCTGCATCACTGGAACAATCTTCCTATGGATGACGGTAATAATTTTCTGAGTCCGTGACAGCTAAGAATTTATAGAATAAAATGGAAAGCTTGTAAATTGAGAAGTGGA
>NW_004443937.1:39465292-39466862 GCF_000243295.1 Trichechus manatus latirostris | reverse complement strand
AGCAATATTCTTGTTAACAATTTAATTTTCTAAATTGATTGGACGTGGAAGAGTAATTTAGACTCAGACACATGAGTCCTAGGAGGCGTAGGAAACATCTGCAGGTCTTGCAGTTCTTGTGTCCCCTGGGGGAAAGGGAAGAACGCCCTTTTGCCGTTTTCAGTATTAAGCCTTTCCAACAGAGCTTCTTTCTACTCAGTCGAGTTCTTAATTCACAGTATGCTTCGGATGGTTTCTCATAACCATCCAAGCAATTAATCTTTTACTGACCAGATGTGGGCATCTGAAAAAAAGGGGACCAAGGTCCTCGTTTATTTGACATTTAGGAGCCGTTAGAGGGGATGGTTAGAGAAGGGAAGAGGATTCGATTTCTTAGGAAGTGGGTCTGAATTTTCATCTCTCAGCAAGAACAGGTAAAGGCTCTGATAAGGGGTCATAGCTGGAATGGTAGAAAAATGTTAAGGTCACTTAGACGATCCTTTAGGAAGAATAATTTCAAGTTTATCCTGTTAAATCAGTGAAATAAACGTGATGAACTGGCCTGTGTACAAATCAAAGCCACTCAGTGGAAAATTAAGGCTGTCTGATGAACCGTCTGTTGCGTTTTATAGAACTGATCTCCGTGGAAGATGTGAGTGAGGGAAGGACGGGATCATCCTCTCTCGTGGGGGTGGAGGGGTGTCCTGACTAGAGGGAGCAGGTTACCCTCTGGTCCCTGACAAAGCTAGCTAAACAGGAACCTAAGACGAAATGTCTTTAGAAAAAGCATAGCTTGTTACATTAAATATGAGTTAATACTATGCATCTGCTGCTTGAAGCAAGATATGACAAGAATTTAACATCTGGGTTGAGTGGGTAACTCTGATATTTCTTCCAATTTTAACATGTGTTGGGTTGTAAAATTCTAGTTTCCTACTGTTTTGTGTAAATCTTTTACCTTGAAGACCACTGCCTCAGGCTCACTGCTCACAGATTTGAAAGCTCTGTGTATATCCAAGCTGATTGTTGTCTCATCGCAGCCAAGGTGCTTCTCTGCGCTCTTACACATGCTTGGGTAACAGCATTTGTTTGCTCTTCCCTTATTGTCGAGCCCAACAATCTGGGCAGGGAGGTGTCCTCCTGGGTGCTCTAGGCACAAAATGAGACCCTCAATCCCTGTTCTCAAATAGCAATTACTCTAGCAGGCAAGATAATGGCTTGAAGAGGTAATTGTAACAACAAGGCAGGAAGTGAAGTGACAGCGGTTGCACAAGATATTAGGGAAGCATTGAGGAGGACCAGACTGATCAAGGAAGGCTTCTTGGAGTCGGGATTTCCTGACCTAAATCTTTAGAGGGCATAGGGTTAGCTAGACAAACGGAGGCTGGGAAGTGGAATCCCCACAGAGAACTTCTCATGAGCTAGGACTGAGAGGTAGAGAAGATGCCCGGTTCGTAAAGGAATCTATAAGTGATTTTGTTGTGTCAGGAAATCAGATCTGAACAGGGAATGACCAAGGTGACTAACTACAGGTAGTCCCCAACTTTTGATGGGGATCTCTTCCGACGACTCCATCGTAAGTCGGTTCTGA
>NW_004443937.1:39462987-39464716 GCF_000243295.1 Trichechus manatus latirostris | reverse complement strand
ATATGCAGTTAGACCAGACTTGTCTTTACACTGTACTCAGAAATAGTAGAGCAATGCTACTCAAAGTATTGGTCTACTTTGAGATAGAGAGCTCGGACCAGAGTGTGATTCAGTGCATTGCTTCCTTCATTGAGAAAGTCTTGCTATGAAAAAGAATGTCAGCTGAACTAAAAAATGTGCCTAGTGATTTATATTTTGGAGCAAACTCCTTTGCGTTAGCTTTCTACTGCTGCATAACAAATTACTACAAAATGTGCGGCTTAAAATAACACACCATTGATTATATTACAGTTTCTATGGGCCAGAGGTCTGCGTATGGCTTAGCTGGGTTCTCGGCCTTGGGGCTTTACCAGGATGCAATCCGGGGGTCAGCAGCAGCTTGAGTGGAAAAGGAACCACTGCCAAAGTTCCTCAGGTCGTTGACAGAATTAATTTCCTTGTGGCTGTAAGATTCATGGCATTTTGCTTCTTAAAGTCAGCAAGTGAGAAAAAGACTCTAGAGTAAGACTCACAGCAAGATGGAGTCTTATATACTGTAATGAAGTGACATCCCATCACCTTTGTCATGTTCTATTGGATAGAAAAGGAGCCTAGGTGGTGCAGTGGTTAAAGCACTCAGCTGCTAACCGAAAGGTTGGCAGTTCGAACCCATGAGCCACTCTGCAGGAGAAAGATGTGACAGTCTGCTTCCATAAAGATGACAGCCTTGGAAACCTTATGGGGCAGGTCTACTCTGTCCTCTAGGGTCGCTATGAGTCAGAATCAACTCGATGGCAGTGGGTTTTTACTGGATAGAAATTGCAGATTCTGCTCTCACTCAAGGGGAGGAGATTATACAAGGGTGTGAACACCAGGAGGTGAGATCGTAGGTACTCCCTTAAAGTCTGTCCACCACACTCACCTTTTCTCGGCCCAATAACACCTAGGCTGAGTAGCAGCAGTATTCCTCTGCCATACTTTAAGAAGTACTGTTGGTAGAATATAGGGAGGGAGGAGGAAGGAGGAAGGAGAAAGGGGGAAGAGGAACCTCGTTTGTTTTTTTTTTTTTTTTTTTTTACCTCCCTTTACCAGGAACAAAGATGGTACCATATTTTGGAGAGATCAGATGCTTATTGATGTCTTTTACTTGTTCTATACAGTGGTTTAAAAAAAAAAAAGTAACAACATTTAAAAATTTGGATATGATGTATAAATATATCTCTTTGTGGCACCATTAAAAAAATAGAAAGCTCTAGCGGCATGAGGCTCTACCTTCCTGCATGGCAAATATTAGTTCCAACTCAGTGGCTGAAACCCGTTTTTTTCAGCTGGGACACGTGCTGCCCAGCTTCCTGCTGTCTCCACTGCTCAGAAGCCATGTGCACACATGCACTGAAATCAGCCCTGCTCTACTCCCTTAACTGTGCCTGCCCTGGCCTCTTCAGGCATTTGAGTTGGACATCCCCAGGACAGTCAGCTCCCCAATTCCAACTGGTATTGTTATTTTTACTGTAGTCCTTGGTCCATTCACCCTTGATGTAGGTATGGGTGTTTGTACTATAAAAATCTATTAATTCTGTTTCCACAGAACATAGTCATTACGTGCAGCGTTTCTAGGTGAGTGACCCCCATGCCAGTCCTAATTATTTCCTGTTGTTGTTGTTTTAATCGTGCTTTAAGTGCAGGTTTACAGAGCGAATTAGTTTCCCGCTCAATAACTTACTCACAAATTGCTCGGTGACATTGGTTG
>NW_004443937.1:39444602-39457887 GCF_000243295.1 Trichechus manatus latirostris | reverse complement strand
TTGCTGATCATACATTTTTCAACCCTTAGGTGTAATTAAAGAATAAGGGCTTTGTAGAACTTCGTATTTTGAATGCAGAGGTATAAATAGGCACAATTTTCCTTGATATAGATTCCCTGCAGGACTGTTCATTTTGCCAATTTATGAAGATTTTATTTTTTAAATTAAAGGATTGGCACATTTAGGGTAAATATCATAAAAGTGTGTACAAAAAAGTAGTGGTGGTCTGAAAACAGTGTTGAATGTTTTAAATTTTGCTTCAAACAAGAGAATCATCTTGGGGCCATAGAATGAATTTTTCTTTTTAAGACACATTTTCTTATACATTCAGCTGTTTGCATCTCCAATAACTGTTGATGTGAAAGTGTTATAGTTTTGTTTTAGTAAATTGCGTAAGTAATCGTCCCCCCAGCACTTGCTAAGTTGATGCTGCCTTTTTTAATGGCTGCAATATATTTGTAAACATGTTTCTTAACTTGAAAACATGTTGGTTCCGTCTCATTTATTTGCAGACAACTTACTGTCTGTTGAATCTTTAGCTTCTTTTTTTCTAATGATTCCTTTGAAATATTATTTTAATGAATCTATGAAACACATCATTGTATTCTTTATATTGTGGTTGGACTGCTAATGAGACTCATCCATTAAGTAAATGGCTTTGTAGGCAATGCAAATGTAATAAATAAAGTTAGTCTGTTCTTCTTTACTACTTTTCTGCTGATGGGCATACCACATGCTGAGAAGTAATGTTTCATGACCAAAACAGTTCAGTTGGTAGGCGGAGTGGGAATCTCTGCATTAAAAAAAAAAGGAAGAACATCATAAAAGCATATTTGCGACTCCAACTATTTTTTATGAAATCGTAAGATAATGTATTTTCAGGCATTACGTTTCAAGATGGTATTTCTTATAAAGGAAATTAACTTTCCATATGATCCATAACAGGAAAAAAAGGCTTCTGTGTAAATAAAGGAAAAAAAAATTAAAAAAATATGGATATGTGTGTGTGTATATATATAAATAAAATGTCTAAGAAAGCAGTATCCATAAAGTGGATTGCATCAAAAAACTACATACAGGTCCTTTGGACGTGACCTCCTTATGGGCTGTGATTTTCTGCTTTATCGATAGGACATATAGGTATCAAAAATGATCTTCCACATATTGTTTTAGTGAAATTTGGTTGCAGTTATTGAGTCTACCTTGGAATCCCAAGTTTCTCCACTGTTCGCAGTAAAACGTTTGAGCATTTGCCCGTCAGTATCCACTTGGCACAAACTGTTACTGTTGTTGTTATTATTTTCACACTTTAAATAGTTTTGTAGGCTCATGGCTGTTGGGATCAGTAAAAACACACAAGATGGCTGTGCCAAGTAGTTCTTTTTCCACTGCTATTATGGACAACATAGCCTGACTGAGCTGGCTAGATTTCAAGGTTTCCACTGTTAGCAAGGGCACCTGCCTCTAAGAATAAAAATATTAATTGATGGGCATTTTCTGAGACCCTATCTAAACAGTTACTACAGATTTGGCACAGGCAAAAGCACACATTGACCTGGAACGGGCTTCTCTTCTCTAGCCGGAACTTTCTCTATTGCTTTAAACCCTTTGCCCTAAGGGTTGGTTTGGTGAAAGTGAAATACAAAAGGAAGAAGAGATAAGATCAAGCTTTACACAGCAACAAAAGGGAAAAACTGTCCTCAGCTTTGGAGGTGATTCTTCTGTCAAGAGGTTCTCAGTGCAATGTCAAGTCACAAATCTGTTTTGTTACAAACCTTTAAAAAAAAAAATCTGTGAAATCAGGTGCTTCTTACAACTGGTAGCAGGTCAGAATTTTAAAAAACAGCATATTTTCTTTCTCAAAGTGTGTAAAATAATGGTAGATTTTATCACTGATGTCATCTAAGGTTCTGTAAATAATTAGATTTCAGTTTGGGATTTGATGGCTTCATTCCCATTAAAGGATCTGTAATGCTATCAGTCGTAATCAACTCCACCGCCCAAGATAACAATGGGAGGTGAAGAAGGTGCTTTTCTCTTTAAATGATGGTCTCCTTTCATGAACTTGGCAAAGGAACGGTGCACTATTTTAGTCTCTAGCTTGATTTGGTGGATCATTTTAGGCCCTTACTGTAGTCTACAACTGGTTTTCCACCTTGCTTGGATCTCTGAAGTCCTGTGATTTATCTGTTCTAGAAGAACTTGAAAAGGAGTGAGAATGCCCACAAGTGTCCATGCCACTGTCCAATATTCCGCTCTCAGGCTAGTGAGAAGAACTGTATGACCGCTGGTGTATATTGAGAGCCTGGACTTTGGCCATGAGATTCCCTGATAGTAAGCTGTTGACCAGGAATGGCCAATAATTCCGCTGCCATCTCTACTCATTATTTAGGGCTGCCTGGTACACTGTGTTGGAACTCACGTGAGGCCATTCCCAGTGTCAGCAGGAGAAAGTACCGTGATACATGGTGATGTCAGCTGTCATGAGCACAGGCTGGATGCTAGTGATAGAACCACCACATATGTGTCATCTCTCTTGTACATAGTAACTTGTCTACCCATCTGAGATAAATGATTTGAAATTTGTGAAGTTAGGGGGAAGGTTTAGAATATTCTAGATCTTAAATACAGCCCAGTATTTTGATAAAATTCACTGTAAAGCAGTGTTCATGCCAAAGGAAATGTTCCAGTAACACGGTCTTGAATAATGTCTAGGATTTGCTTCAAAATAATTTTGCAGGTGGCAGGGGTATACATGAAACAAGATTATCCATGAGATTATAACTGTTAAGTTTAACTGATTCACGATACTCTTCTCTGTGTAATTGAACATTTTTCTGATAAGAACACAATATCTTAAAATGCAGAAATTTTGATTCTTTGGTTAATAAAATTCTTTGAGTTGGATGATGGACTATTTGATATCAGCTTCCAAAGAATGTTAGAATGTAGTTTCAATGTAGCTTATTTTTTTTTTTCAATTAGGAAAAAAGAAATCTTGAAAGATACTCTTGAATCTAGCATAATTTTTATGAACTCCCTTGATAAACCACAAAAACAGCATCCACGTATTTCTTCTAACAAAGGTGAGAAGATCCCTAAAGCCAAGCCTTTTGCTCTCTCTGTTGTTGATCCTCACTTTTCCTCTCTCTAGTTTTAGCATGACCTCAAATAATTTCTGGGATGCAAACACATTGCCAAAGACATAGACACGAGTAACTTGTTCACTGTAGCACAGCCACAGGTGGCTTTCCTCAATTGATTTCTGAAATGAGGCAAGAAAGTTCATGGAAATACAGAGAAAATAGACGAAAAGTACAGATATTTCTAAGCATTAGCTGCTTAATGTTCATTCTTCCGAAGTGCTATTCATATTGCCTTTGTAATTTTTTGTAATTTGTTCTTAAGACGAACAAATCTGTCTTGGTAGAAGTATAGACAGAATGCGCCTTAGAAGCAAGGATGGCGAGACTACACCTCATGTACTTTGGACATGTGATCGGGAGGGACCAGTCCCTGGAGAAAGACATCATGGTTGGTAAAGTAGAGAGTCCATGAAAAAGAGGAAGACCCTCAGTGAGATGGGTTGACAAAGTAGCTGCAACAATGGGCTCAAACTTGGTAACGATTGTGAGGATGGCGCAGGATGGGGCAGTGTTTCCTTCTGCAGTACACAGGGTCGCTATGCGTTGGAACTGATTCAGTGGCACCTAACAACAACATTACCTTTGTTGAACAGATCTCAGTCTGTTAAGTTTTATTATTCATCATGAACAAATACCTATGCTGAACACATCCACAACCCACTGCTGTCGAGTCGATTGCAACTCATAGAGACCCTTTAGGCCAGAGCAGAAGTGCCCTATGAGGTTTCCAAGGATGTAATCTTTACAGCAGCAGACTGCTATATGTTTCTTCCTCGGAGCTGCGAGTGGGTTTGAACTGCTCCCCTTTCAGTTAGCAGCAGAGCGCTTAACTCCTGTACCACCAGGGCTCCTTTTTCCTATGCTGAAAACAGTAAAAAAAAAAAAAGTGTAAATACAGGATCATCAATGAAGATGTATTAGTAATTTCCAATAAAATACCTCCCATAAATAAAAAACAGAAAATACACTTCACCAAGGACCTTTTGGAAATGAAGATTAATTATTTTTTAAAGGAATTATTCCAGAGATATGCTAAGCTACTCAACAGTAATTTAAAGATGGCAACCTGTTAACAGTTCCCCGTCTACTCCATTGAGGTCTGCCAGCTTCTGTTGCGTAACTGCAGTCAGAGAGTTTGAAAGCAAAGTGCAAAATGCTGTCCTTAAAATTGGAGCTGTCACGTTAAATTATGTCACATTTGGTGACAGGTCACAAGACAAAGTGATGCATGATTTTATAAACACAAGCCACCAAAAGCATGTTGATTGGAATACGACTTGCCCGCCATTTTTAGGGTGGGAGTTATTTTCTATCAAAAATTAACAGAATCTGGACTTTTAAAGAGAAAGTTAAAATAGAGAAGCAAAGTTTTTCTGCCGTTGTGAACAGTTCTGGCACGGTAGGATACAATGTGAGGAGAGGAGTGATGGAGAAGGGGGTTCTACTATAGACAGTGATTTTAAATTGATGCCCGTGGTTGTCATTGTAAACTGGCATTGAGTCGGCCCTGACTCATGGCGACCGCACGTTCGCTGACCAGGCGGTTGTGATCCATAGGGTTCTCATGGGCTAATTTTGGGAACCAGATTGCCAGGAAAGAAAATGTGACTAATTAGGCAACAGAGGGTATTTTTGACAAGAGGAGTTAGGAAATGTGGGGGTGGTATTAATAACATCTATGAAAGAAACCCCGAGAGTATGGCCCCAGGACACCCTTTTAACTTGGTACTGGAGTCACTCCTGAGGTTCACCCGTCAGCCAAAGATTAGATGGGTCTATAGGGTCAAAAATAACACATGTGAGGGGTGTGCTTCATAGTTTTAATCATGTATACGAGACTAACGGGCACACTAGCCCAAAAGTAAAGATGAGAATGCAGGAAGGGACAGGAAAACTGGACAAATGGTAATAGGGAAGCTGGGGTGGAAAAGGGGAAAGTGTTGACACATCACAGGGTTGGCAACCAATGTCACAAAATAATTTGTGTATTAACTGTTTAATAAGAAACTAATTTGCTCTGTAAACTGTCACCTAAGTCACCAAAAAAAGAAAAACTCAAAAAACAAAACGAAAATAACATTTATATGGGAGCACGGGGAGGTGGCATTTAGAACATTTAATGCTGCACGTGTCTCCACCGTACCCACATATACTCGTCACAGGTGAAATCTAATCGAACAATCAAAGAGATAGCTTTGAGCTATCATTACCTTTTCTTTTTTATTTCCTGCTGCCTCCCTATAGTTCTCTCTTAGAGGCCAATAGGGAAAGTGTCCATTTTAATCAGTCTTACAGTTAGGTAAGTGCCCTGTGCCATCCCTCTCCCACTACATTTCCAACACTTAACAGACTTTCAGGTAACTTTCAGTATCTCAACAGACTGTATAACGTAAAAATCTCCTCTGAAATATCACTGTTGGTCTACTAGGAATCCTTATTCCTAATAATGTATTCTGAGTTATTCTGTAGTTCTGTTTTCTTAGTTTTTAAAATAAATTTTGAGAGATTATATAGAAGACATAATTCATTATACAAACTAAGATATGCAAACATATAACCATATTGTGTAAGTTAATTTCTATTGGAAATACTCATTCCATCAGGTTGGCGGAAGGAAATGGTCTTAGCTATTGTGGAGATGGGTGGGGTCCGATATCATCTGTCCACTTTGGTTTCCCAGGAGATGCCCATTGGCCTACATGGTCCTCTCTCTGCAGCCTGTGGCTGCCACTGTACACACACTGCTGTCTGCAAAGCCTCCTGAGTAAGGTTTCAGCTCTGGCCGCATCACTTGTCGGAGATCTTTCTTGTGCTTTCAGCCATGTTGGGTCATCAAGGACTTTGGGAGGCACTGTGAGGTATATGAACTCCTAAAACAAAAGGCAGAAAGAACAGCTATATCCTTCTCCTGGTGTTTTCCCTCCTAGAAGGAGGGAGCAGGTCTCTCTGTTGCTCCTGATGCCCCAGAGGAATCTGAAGTTGAGCCATCCCCCACCCTTGGCCAGGGGAGCAGGGAGATCTGTATCTTCATTGACATTACTTTCCTTCTGCATTTCTCTCTATTTCCACCCCAAGTTTTCTGGGTGAAGGGAATGGTGTTTGGTGGTGGGGTAGGTGGAAACCATGCTCTTAATCGTGATGCTTTCTTCTATTTTTCTTTTCTTTTTCTTTCTATTTTTAAATAATTCAGGTTCTTTCCAACTCCCTGAGAGCCTGGGTATTAAGACGCAAAAGACAGAGATACCTTCAGTATTTCCTCTGCTCTCTACTTGGTCACTTTCCTCCCAGGGGCAAAGACCGCACAGGAGCCTAGCTGCCTGAATAAGGAGGACAAATGAGCAAAGAAAATTCTTGGGGGAAACTATCAGTAGTTATTGGAAACCAACTTGTACCAACTCTAATTTCTTATTTAGTAAATGTCAGTGTTGTCTTCATATGAGAAGATAGTACAGCAGAGTTAAACAAACATAAAAGTTAAGGTCTACCAAAATGAATTTGAATTCAGGCTCCTCCGCTCATTAGCTGCGGGTCCTTGGGCAAGTACTGAAACCCTTCTGTGCCAACAATGGCTGTAAAACAGGGAAGACGCTAAATCCTTGGGAAGGCTGCGGGGAGGATCTGCTAGGACAGCACTTACTTGAAAAGCCAGCAAATGGGAGCTTATCCCCAATTTTCCCTCCAGTCATTTTGACTGTTTCGTTTTTAACCACTCTTTAAAATTCTCAACTTTCAATGCTTCTAGACAATATTTCTACCTCCTTTGAGTCTTAGTTAAATTTTTGCCTCCCCATTCAAAGACTGGTCAGTCTCGAAGTTCTTCTCTTACTGGATTCCATGTTAATTTTAAGTCTTTGTGTTTTATGGGATTGTATAAATAATCTTGCTGTTGATTAGAAGAAAAGGATACTCAATCTTTTTTTTTAAATTATTTTAACATTTAATACAGGTGTACCAGTCTGAAGTAAAGTGCTATATGGACATACCAAGTCAAAATGACATAGCTCCATGATGGAATAAAAGCTAATATGCTCTCTCAATAACGGAAACATTATCCTTCAGCCTATCATCTTGCATAGGTTGACATTTTGCTTTAATATATGATATTTAATATATAATATGTAATATTTTCAAGTCATTTCATTTGTGTATATTTTATCTTTCTAACTAGATAATCAGCTCTTTGAAGGTAAAGATGTTTTTGTTTTGTATCTCTGAAGAGCAGCTAGTAAGAGTCTTTTGCAGTAGAGATCCTAACAACGACATAGCACCTCCCAAATTTCTTGATGATTCAACATGGTATGAAAAAAGAAGAAAGATGTAACTTCTACATCTGAAGGTCAAGAATGGCCGAGGTGCTGCAATGGATTACCATGGGCATGTGTGGTGCATATTTGAGAGTTCTGGCTGTGGCAACATAATATATGTTTATTGAATGTGGAAATAAGAGTCACAAAGAGAGAAATCTCAAATATTCTTCTTCTGCCTTCATATTCGTATAAATATGCAACTTTATCTGCAACTTCAATTGCAGGTGTGTCTTGCCACTTGAAATTTATTTCATAAAGTTTTTAGCAGTAATTTAAAATTACTTAAGATGATTGAATTAAATATAGCAATTATATAACTGTTTCTATAATAGGATCTCTATTGCTTTTATACGAAAAACTGAGTTCAGAGAACAAAACTTAAAAAAAAAAATTAAACACCCCAGAAAAGATTTTGAGACAGAAGAACCTGTGCCAGAGCATAAACTGACATGTTTGTATTTAAAATCAAACCCGAGGTGTCAAAACCTATCTGTTTTGTCAGGGCTTCCTGCAAGTGATTGGCAACTTTCAGAATCTACTCTTTTGGGAAAAAACAGATCCTAAAACTTTTTTTTTTTTTTAATTTCAAAACCTGTAATAGATCAGTGGAACGTTGAGAACAAACACGAATGACAACACGGTGAGAACACGGCCCACAGTGTTGTCGGCGGATGATTTACACGTTGGTGCCTGGAAACTAAAGAGCTGGAGTCAGTTTCTGGGCGCACATCTGCTCCGAAGTGCGGCACAGTTAATTTCAGTCATTCGTGTTTTGATTCACAGCTGTTACGGAATAGGGATTCCACTTTTGTCATGTTGGCTACAAATATTTCCTTCTAGCAGATGGGATTTTTCTGTCTTAGAGAAGAAATAAAATTCAAGAGGGTAAGTGAGAATAAGTGAGGAACTTGGGTAAACGAAGCAGGCAGAGCCCTTCAGACGTGCACTTGAGGCGTTGAGAGAGCTGGTTTCCAACAGAAAGCCTGTGTGTGCTGGGCAGTTGTGAGCATAGAATTCTGAGAAGTTATTGATGTTTGGTAAGTTCCTTTTCTTATCTTCCATGGAGTATTAGGGGAGAATTGGAAATAACAGTATTACTTTTGGATAGTCTGCTTTGTTTTAGGATATTGAGAAAAAAACATAGCATGTTGACTGAAATACTGAGGCTCAAATTTCCCAAATATTGAGGAGATTTTGGGGACCTAGCTTATTTTTGGATCTTGAGATCCAAATACAGAAAGAAAGGAAGAGAAAATTGGACATCCAAAGAAAGAATTTGAAGAGCAAAAGTCATTCAGTCTCTCTTACACACACACACACACACACACTTACTTATATATATTGTAGTAACGTATTACCTATATAATAATAAAACGTGTATACTTGTACATACATACATAAAATAAATAGCAGATATGGAGCTTGGTAAGTGATGTCTGCCATGGACCTGGGATGTAGTAGAACACATGGTCCATATGTCCTCTACAGCTACATGCCAGAGGATGTCTTCCATTCTGTTGTTGGTCCCTTCCTTTGCTTCTTACACCAAGCCTCGCAAGGAGACATTGTTTATCTCTATCTTAGAGTTAAGAAAACTGAGGTCGCATAGCTATTAAGCAGTGTGCCGAGGTCTGAGACGGACCCATCTAACACTCTCTCCACTCCCCCATACCACCCCTCATTCCAAGAGAAGGTAGCTTTGCAGTTGATGTTTTATATGCCAGTTGGTGACTTCTGTGCTCTAATAACTAAGTAGACTGTTCAAGTCCTATGACAGTGCCACTCTCCTGTGTCATGGTTTTCTCTCTGTACTGGAGCTGTAAAGATGGGTCCTATCATGCAGAAAACAACATGGGTCATATCCTTGGACACCATCTAAAGGGTCTAGAAATTGCAAGTCTTTATGAAGTAACCACGTTTTCTAAACCTGCTTTTGGAAGACAGAATGTGATGAAGAATTTTTTTTTTTATCAATTCCAGGTATAAGAAACAATCTGGTATATATACTTTGGATGTTAAGATGCTGGAATTTTTGAACATTTTGATGGCTTACAGAGAGCGTAAGATAGAATTGTTGTGGTACAGGCTGTTGTGGAAAATCAGACACATATGATCTGTCACAGTCTGGGATAACATTAGCTAAGATTCCAGGGTAATAGCAATTAATGGAAAGGTTACAGTCTTGAAGTAGAATGGGGTGAAATTTGGCAATTTCATATAATTAATCTTCTTAGTGCAGAACACATTTTTTTTTCTCTTTGTGGAATCTTCTGTAGAAAACTCATTCCATAATGCCTCCTGCTGCGTTTTGGGAATGATCCTTCTCTTGAGGTCTGTACACAAATGGGCAAAAATAACTTTGTTTTGAAAAAATTATTTTACAAATGGCAACTTGGGTGTTTGATTTTTCATACTGCTGAAAATGCCCAGGCTTGATAGTGGTATGTGATCACATATTCTGGGGTACACTTCAGTGCCCTGACAGAGTAATCCCTGAGTTTGATTGAACCCTGTGGCCAGGAATGCAAACTGTTTTCTCCACGGGACCTTCAGACATTCCACTCCTTCATGCTCCTTTCTCTGCCACTTCTGGGCTCTTTGGAAATCCCAAGTGATCTCATATTTCATATGGGCTCCTGAGGAAGTTTCTAGTGTGTCTGGCTCGTTCCAGTGCTCTCTCCCAGAACCATAACTTATCACACAACTCGCTGCACCAGGGGATGAGTACAGTACAGCACTAGTAACTTGTACACTATGAATACAGCCTGTGGGGTTATGGACAGTTGTGGTAATTTTGCCATATTTTGTGGCATTGTCACTTAAGTTATATTTATTTTTACACACCATGACAAAATGCACCATGCGTTTTAATGTATAATTAGCTGCAAAGGAAGAATGGTTGCATTTGTTAATTAAGCATTGCTTTAGTCAGAAACTGCATACACCAGTAATTATTCCGGCATATCTCACTTCAGCTTTGCAGATGAGGAGGCTGAAGCAGGGTCCATGCTCACGTAGCTAGAAAGTGGTGACGTTCAGATTCCGTGGCAAGCTTTTAACCATTATTTACCTGGATTATTTTAACTCTTCGATGTAGTTTAATCTCTTTCATAGTAGTTGAGAAGAAATAGAAAACGCACGTATAGTGATTTTTCCTACTCTGAAAAAAATATTCTATAATAGATGGGCTCATAACTTCTCACATTAAGGAAAGAACCAATATCTCGGTTGTGGACTTAGCCCAGGAAGAAGTGTTGCTGAGTCTAGCTCCCTCTCATAGAAAAGCAAAATCATACTTCGTCAGTGGCTGAATTTTTGCCTGAGATTTAGTTTGTGAGCGGCCATGGCAAGTATCAAACCAATCGATATCAGTGACGTTTTCGTCCAGTTATTTTACCTTCTCTCCATCTACATCTGTAATCGTAACAGAGGAGCTTGCCAAAATAACAATGAAATTTTCCTTTTCTTTGGTTCAACAGAGTAATTGCAATCATGTGATTTTTTTCTTTAGTCTCTTAGTCTGTATTCCAGCCACCTGCCTTTGTCTACTGTACTCACTGAAGTTTTCTGATGCATTGCATGTTATTATCGAGACCACCATCATTTAACTTCCTATGGAACACTTACACTTTCTGCAATGATGGGAACGTTCTACACTGTCCAATGTGGTAGCCATTAGCTACGTGTGACTACTGAGCACTTGAAATGTGGTTTCTGGGACTGATGAACACGATTTTTAATTTTAGTTAACTTAGTCAGTGTCATTGTCAGCTGCTATCCAGTCAACCCCTGACTCATGGGGATCTTGTGCACAACAGGATCAGACTGTTGTGATCCATAGGGTTTTTACTGGCTGATATTTTAGAGGTAGATCACCAGGCCTTCCTTCCTAGTTTGTCTTAGTCTGTAAGCTCTGCTGAAATCTCTTCAGCATCACAGCAACACGCAAGCCTCCACTGACAGATATTTAAACCCAAAACCCATTGCCTTTGAGTCAGTTCTGACTCATAGTGACCCTATAGATATTTAGCTAATTTAAATTTAAATAGCCCCATATAATTGGTGGCCACCATATTGGATAACATAGATCTAATTAGCTTTTGACAGCCAAGGTAATTCTTGACCACAAAACGTGGTACATGGGATCCTGAGGTTTGTGAGAGAACTTTAATCTGTTCTCAAGTATTGTAACACAAAAAGTACTTTCTTGAACAATTTGTTTTTGACTAGTGTTTGCATAGGCATTCAAGAGCCTGCTCCCTCCTGATCTCCTTTGTAACCAAGGAAGAGCATACATAGTGTTCTCCTGTGTGAGGCTTCTTTTTGGTCAAGATTGCGTACAGGACTTGAGTGATTGTGACTCACTTGTTCCTGGCACAGCCACAAGTGAGCGCTTCCTGTTGTCTTATGAAGAGAGACGTGGCAAGGCGGTCAGTCAGGAAGCAGCCTTGACTTGGTTCACATTTCCAGAGCCCACGCGAAAGCCCAGCTTGCTGCTGCTGGAGAGCACGTGGGGAAGACCATGGAGAATTATTTTTCTTTCATGATTGAACACTAGTACTCGGTGGCATGTGGAAAAAGTCTCTTGCCTGTGCAGGCAAACAGCTGTTGTTATCTGAAAAATAATGATTATGATAGAAAGCACATGTTTTTCATGTTTTCTGTTAGACATGTCAGGATATGTTCCATGTTAAAATGTGCATGTTTCATCTGGAAAAGAATGTAACTGATAAATTTAACATTAAAAGACCTGTTCTTATCCAGACACAGGAGCAAATCATCTTTTTTTTTTTTAAACTCTCTATACTAGCCGCTGCCCAAAAGAAATATAATGCAAGCCACAAATGTAATTTTAAATTATTTAGTAGCCACATTCAAAAATAAAAACAGGTAAAATTAATTTTAATATAGTGTATTCAACCCAATGCATCTAAAATACTTTTTCAACATACAGTCAGTATAAAAAAAAAGGGATAGTTGACTTTCATTTGTCCATAATAAGTCTGAAATCCAGTGTGTATTTTAAACTTACAGCACACCTCGATTTGGAGTCACCACTTTTCAAGTGCTCAGGAGTGACATGTGGCTATTGTCCTAGGCTAGCGCCTCCCCTGTTGGACCACACAACTGTAGACCCTTATTCAGGGCATAGTAAACCACGCTTGAACCCATGAGGGTAATTAGCCGAAAGATAAATGAGGAATGATCAAACACCCAGCAGAGATCACTAGTGCATCCACTACGTAGCCTGGTGATATCCACACTTACCTGACACTTGGCTCGTAAGGGAAGAAAAGATACAATAAGTTTGGGCTGTATGTAAGAATATATCGTAGCTTCAATTTTCTCTAGACACTTGTCGCGATTCTAGTTTTTCTAATATGAGACAACTTCTAAGGTATTTTTAATTCTAAATTTATGGAAGTTTTTTCATTTAGTCTCTATTTAAGCACATGAGACATAAAATTGAATATTTTCTGGTAAGTCACCTTTTTTAAAAAAACTACAAATCAGAGATTATCTTGTGTGTATTGCTCAACCCTTTGCTCGTTCTTTTAAAACAAAATAGTTACATCCAAATTATCTTCAACTAATACTTTAGATGTTCTTTTAAATGCAACTTTACCTTGCTATTTCCTTATTCTATATATTAAATTCAAGTTTTAAAACAAGTTGGGTTTTGCATACGTACAGTGTATAGTGGGGCAATGGTGGTTCAGTGGTAGAATTCTTGCCTTCCATGCCGGAGACCCAGGTTTGATTCCTGGCCAATGCTCCTGAAGCACAGTTACCACCCATCTGTCAGTGAAGGTTTGTATATTGCTATGATGC
>NW_004443937.1:39441375-39442717 GCF_000243295.1 Trichechus manatus latirostris | reverse complement strand
TGTTAAGTGAGGGGTAGGTATACATGCAAGGAGCCCTGGTGGCACACCGTTTACAGCGATCAACTGCTAACCGACATCACCAGTGGCTCCACAAGAAAAAGATGTGGCAATCTGCTTCCGTAGGGATTTGCAGCATTAGAAACCCTATGGGGTGGCTGTAAGCTGAAACTGACTTGCTGGCGGTGGGTTTGGTTTGGGTGGGTTTAGGTGTATATGTAAAGTGCTTAGAGTGGTGACTGGCATACAGTAGGCACTTGATAAGCATTAAGGAATAAAATAACCTAACGTCATTTGTCCTACTTCACTTCTTCCTTGTTGGACCCACCCCTCATTTTTGTGTGTATAGTATACAGAACTGTTGAAATGGGGCAAGTGCGTTCAGGACAATTGTGCCTCAGTAACATGGGAGACTCTTGAGCTGCGGACCTTAGGGCAGTGGAGGGTATTTGTATGTTAAGGAACCAGGAGTGAGAAGACTGGCAACCCACAGCAGGCATGGGAGTAAGATTGGAGATTGCCTAAAATGTATTTCTTTGTCATCTAAAAGATGAACAAGCCACAGTCCCTGCCCTCAAGGTGCTTACAGTCTGGTAGGGAAGATGGCTAAGTAAATAGGCAGTTATAATGGGTAAAGAACCAGGACACATGTAGGAAAGTGTCAAGAGAAGGGTGCCTGAATCCACCTGGGGGAGGAAGGGGAGGGAAATCAGGAGAGGCCTCTGAGGGATGCAGGACAAGTAGGCGCTAGCTAGGAAGAAGGGCAAAGAAGGGCGTTCCAGGCAGAAGGAACAGCGCGTGTGAAGGCCTAGAAGTAGGAGAACTTCATGGAATTAGCGTGGCTAGAGCATAATGTGGGGTAAGGAGAGGACTGGCAAGAGGTGAGTTGGGGAGGTAAGCAGGGTCTCCATTCCTGCAGGGCCTCAAATCCATGCGAAAGTATTCAGAAGGTCCTGGTGGCAATGAAAGCCTCAGAAGAGTTTTGAATAAGGAGAGATTGAAGACCCGTGTACCTTAGAAACTTAGGTCTGGCTGCCTCACTGAACTGAGGGATACAAGACCGGAGGCTGGAGTTTCTGCTCCAAAACACGTGCAACATTGTCCTTCTGTGTTCCAAGGTACTCAGGACAGTGATGTTCCTGTAGCTGTAAGCCATAGATAGTCTGCTTCTGGCAAGATGTAATTGTAACAGCTGTAAATAAGATTTTTCAATCCAGCTCTGAGGACAACCCAAGATTGGTGTCTTTCCCATTTTTTGCTTCTGTAAAGAATACAGCCTCAGACAACCTTGTACATGCATCTTTTATGCACTTGTCCGATTATTTCCTTAGGATAAATTTTTGGA
>NW_004443937.1:39437868-39438928 GCF_000243295.1 Trichechus manatus latirostris | reverse complement strand
TACAGAGCACGGTTCTACTCTGACACACACAGAGTCGCCATCAGCCAGAGTCAAGTCGATGGCAACTAGTTAGGATAGAGGGAAGAGCAAGCAAACAGGGCTGGCCAGCTTTGTTCTTGTTGCCCTGCTCTGCTCAGATGTCCCCTTGTGGGAAGGTGAGAATGCAGACGGAGTAGCTGTATAGCCTCAAGATTCTGTGCCTTCTGCTGCTAGTCATCCATGTAAACTCTTCCCCAAATCAGAATCCACTTCTGCTTCAGATTATTGTTCCACGGTTAAGAAGAAAGGGAGGTCCCCCCTCCTCCCACCGCCATCCTGAGCAGCGGGGCTAGGCTCGTTACTAGAGGTTAAGCTAGAGCACTGTTATGATTAATAAAGGCATTGCCTGGTGACCGATACTCTCTGTTTGCTTTTCTGTTTGCTCATAAAGATGGTCTTGTTAAAATCCTCTAGTGGTGGTGCAGATTGCTAAGGGCCTCTGGTGAGGAACAAGGTATTTCTGCTCACAGGGAGGTTGCCCTTGACTGCTTTTAAAAGCTAATATAATGGCTAGCACCCTCAGCTAGAAAACAGTGGTCACAAAAGCTTCATTAAATGTTAAAAAGGTTAGCTAAACTAAAAAAAAAAGAAAGTTGGAGAACTCCTGTATAAGTAGGTGCAGAGAAACATCAATATTGCTCACTGAGAAGTCTATTCTTCTAATTTGAAAAGAACAACTATTTGTCATGGTTCTTGTCCTTGAGCTGGCAGTTACCTAATTAAATGCATATGAAATTCAAAAGGCTTTACTAAGGCACAGTAATTTTCTTGGGTTGTTTCTAAAGTTGCTAGGATGAAAGAATTACGCTGAGCAGATAATGGATGGATTCTTCCCTTGTGCACCGAGGTCCTGAATCGACTAACCATGTCGTGGTTATTCATCAATAGGCTACCTTATAATTTGAAATTAAAGGCACCATTTTCATTTATTGCTGACTCGAGGGGTAATGCTGGTTCCCACTTTTGAAGACTGTGGTCTGGATGGGGAAGCTGCTGCTAAAAAAGACCGCAGCATAAATCA
>NW_004443937.1:39435016-39436195 GCF_000243295.1 Trichechus manatus latirostris | reverse complement strand
TTGCTTGAGATGCTTAAAGAAAAAGCAAGACCAGACTATGATATTGAGTTTAATGCTAGGTCTGGGTGATTCACCCACTTCAAACAGCATTTTTGGCTGCATAATGTGAAAGTGAGTGGTGAGTCTGTCAGTGCTGACCTGAAAGCAGCACAAGAACTTGTTGAAACCTTAGATAAACCGATTGTAGAGGGAGTTTATTTGCCCCAGCAAATTTTAAATATGGACGAAACCTCCTTATTGTGGAAGCAAATGCCTGAAAGGACCTTCGTCCATAAGGTGTTTGCACAACATCCAAATCACATAAGGTCCTACTTCACAGAAAGTATAGTGGACATGAAGTGACACATGACTGTACTTGACCACCCTCCCCTCCACATCTGTGCGAATATATTCCTAATTCGAACAGTAGAAAATGGATTTTCTTCTTTGTTCTTGCTTTTTCCATGATCACATGTTGTTAGATGCCATGGAGTTGGTTTTGACTCATAGCAACCCTATGTACAACAGAACGAAACACTTGGCTGGTCCTGTGCCACCCTCACAACACTTGCTATGCTTGAACCCATTGTTACAGCCACTGTGTCAATCCATGTCATGAATCCATCTCATCTCTTTCACTGATTCTCTGCTTTACCAAGCATGATGTTCTTCTCCAGGGACTGGTCCCTTCTGATAACGTGTCCAAAGTGCGTGAGACAAAATCTTGCCATCCTTGTTGCTAAGGAAAATTCTGGCTGTACTTCTTCCAAGACAAGATTTGTTCATTCTTCTGGCAGTCCATGGTACATTCAGTATTCTTTGCCAGCACCATATTTCAAAGGCATCAGTTCTTCTTCAGTCTTCCTTATTGACTGTCCAGCTTTCGCATGCATATGAGGCAATTGAAAATATCATGGCTTGAGTCTGGTGACCTTAGTCCTCAAAGTGACATCTTTGCTTTTTTTGGTCATGCTTGGTCACATGCCAAATGCAAAAAAGATATGCTCGCCCCAAAATCTTTGAAATGAGTGACAGATGGCTAGTTCACCTTCAACAGTGACTATCCCCAGTCATTCAAGACAAGCTGCATGATTTACTCATCTGTTTGCTTTTAATATTACTTAATCCATGTTATCTTAAAAAAATAATAATAGTGGTAGGTAACATGATATATAGTCTTTTGCAAGAGTCTGCTTTGAT
>NW_004443937.1:39432404-39433775 GCF_000243295.1 Trichechus manatus latirostris | reverse complement strand
CAGTTCTTATCTCTTTTGTGGTAAGTGATATGAAGTGCCCGAACTAGATATATTTGCATCCTGTTCCCCTTTGGTTGCAAAGTTTGAGTAGAATCCTGCAATAATATGGTTGATGATTACATACATTTGGATACATTTCAAAAACAATAGTATAGTCCAAAATGTGAGTACATTCAATAAAAGCATACTATAACATGATTATCCTGTAAAGCTGATATTCTTCCTGATCCCCTCTGCTCTCGTAAGTGCCCTCCCTGGAGGGCAACGGACACTTATTCAATTTTATTCTGAAGTGTCCATTGTAGCTTGACTCCATATTATTAATCCCCTTTTGGTTTGGTTTATTACATTGGAAATATTTTCTTCTAGTAGAAATTTAGCTATATATCTATGTTATTAGTTGAGTCACCAAATCGTATTAGATTCAAAATAAAAAGTTAATTTTAAGCAACAGAATAGATTTAAAAAAGTAAGATTAAAAAAATTCAAATATCAAGGCATTTCTGTAGGATGGATTATTGTTCTATCGCTTCATTAGTTTGATTTTTACAGAACAAATCTAAAAGAAAACACTTTCAGTAAAAGAAAAACGTGTTTAAAACATTTCAGCTGTTAGATTATGCTTACCAATGTGTAAAAAAACTATTTTAAATATATTAAACTCTGCCTAGTGATCATATCCTGCATATTATTTAATTTATCAGAAGTTTCCAGTGACAGTCTAAACTCAGTATGAGGCTTAAGGGGTTTAATAATAATAATCTAATCTGGAAACATCTTTGCCTTCCAAAAACCCTCTGGCCACTTAACAGAATGCAATAAAAAGTAATTGTAAAATTTGTAGTATGCCTTCATATTTCTACATTTCCAGAATGTGTTTTTCTTCTTTTATTTATCTACAAAAATACATCTATGAATAATAAAGGGGAAAAAAAAAACTAATTTGCTATTTCACTCTTTTGATAAAAAGTGCTGGCACGTTCTTTGATAAGTATTAAGAACGAGAATTAGAGTAACATCCTAACACAGTGGAAATTCTTTGGTCACCTTTTGGAGTCAATTCATAAATATCTCGAATGCTTATTATCTTCAAATGAACCTTAGTAAAAGCCCATTGATACTTCCCATTCAAAGAAAAGAAGAGGCCTTTACCCTCAAAGGGATTTGAAACCGTTGGCACGAAAACTGTATTTACCAAATGAAGAAAACAGCACAAAGAATCATCAGCCAAAAAATGAGAAGAAGGTTAAAAGTGATTAGCTGAAAGGAAGCAAAAAATTAAGAAGCAAAATAATGAATAATCCACCAGTAATCAGATCAAGCCCTGTAGTAGATTCATTTGTTCTTCGTCTGCCATTTGTTTATGACTGC
>NW_004443937.1:39427122-39428746 GCF_000243295.1 Trichechus manatus latirostris | reverse complement strand
GTTTTGATAACAGTACTAAACAACAGGTAGATGTTTTGGTCTTAAAATACCGCAGGATCTCTTGAAATACAGAGACTCAGAGTTCTGCACATTGAGTGGACATCGTAATTACCTAGAGGAGCTTAATAAAAATATGATGAAATAAAATAAATTGTGTTAAAAAATTATGATATCAGGCCCACAGAATTTCTGTGAGCTGTGCCTGGACAAATGTGTTTTTAAAAAAACCCATGAAGAGTTCGGATGTGGACTTAGGGCTGAGATGCAGGATAGATGTGTTTTTTTCTTACAGGGTGACCTCGGATTCCAGCAGTTTCCCACAGGCTTGCGCCATATTGCCTGCGCCACTTAGTAATCTTGGGCAAGTTATTTACTGTCTCTGAGCAAACCTGATTTCTCATCTCTAATGTGGAGAGAGATGCTTTCAGGTTGCTGTAAGAATGAAGTGAGTTATTGGCTGACCATCGCAAGTTGGGCACCAAGCAGTAATTGCTCTGGTAACTGTTAGTTCAGGAAACACTGAGTCTGCAGAGAGGAGAGACCACAAGGTTTGGGTGCCTTTGAGCACACAGATCACCAGATCAAAGACCTTCCGTAACGTTTCCAGTTCTCACTAAAGTTGTAGCTCAGCCTTCATTCTAGCTGTATCATTAAATTTAGTGTATAATTGAACTCGTTTTATTTCATAAATGAGTTAAATGGCTGATCATCATGATCTGGTTTTCAACTGAGTCCTTGAGGAAATATTTGCCGATATAAAAATATTAGGTA
This sequence comes from Trichechus manatus latirostris, assembly GCF_000243295.1. NCBI lineage: Eukaryota > Metazoa > Chordata > Mammalia > Sirenia > Trichechidae > Trichechus > Trichechus manatus. The sequence goes on along the minus strand of NW_004443937.1, from coordinate 39,427,975 downwards.
ATTTTAAAGAATTATCAGAAAGCTTAAAATATTAATATGTCCCTCGATTTGAAATTCCTATCTCCCTAATTATAATTATCCATCTTTCTTTTTATGTTACTTATAATTTTTAATAAATTATAGCACAAGTTTTATAGAAATCTTTTCTTTTTTTTTACTCGATTGGATGTTTTTAGGTACAGTAGCTTTATGATTCTTTTAAGATTTATGTGAACGCCTGAAATTGATACCAGGATGAGAAATCCACTCAATTCGAATGTAACATCAAAGCAGACCCCCGTCTCCCATTATAGTGATTGAACATGGTTTAGCACTTGAATTTAAACCAGAGTAAAATTATTAGAGATACACCTGTTTAAACGCTTCTTTATTGGTGACTATGATGCAGTTAAAATCCTATAATTTTTTTTTCTATCTCCAGTTAGCCATTTTTGTCACCTGTTATGACTTCTGTATGAGTCTATCTGTGGCACTTAAATCTGATTTTGAGGTTTTTGTCCTGAGAAGATGTTCTTGGCCCGTACCCAGTCCCCACAGCCCTCCTGCCAATCCCCTCGCTCGCCCCTTCTTCCCTTCGGTGACTGTGTTTTCTTCTGGAATCTAATCGCTATAGGATGAAAGAAATGAAAATGCGAGGGAAGTACAAGTTGTAATTGTTTTCACTCCTGTTCATGTAAACAACATTCAGTTTCTGTGTGAGAAATGGCTGGATGATGTTCACTGAATCGGAAAGGTTCAATTTTAAGTGGTTTATCCTAAAATACGGACTGAGAAGTCCATCCAGAATTCACGTTCGAGAGACCCGTGGGGGAGGAACTCAGATATAAACTGTCATCACATGGAGCCCTGTAAG
>NW_004443937.1:39423545-39426507 GCF_000243295.1 Trichechus manatus latirostris | reverse complement strand
GGTTCTGCCCATTCCAGGAAATACGATACGTGTCTTTGGTACCATGTTAATGTTAAGCACGGTCTCTATCCTCTTACTGGCAGCTGGTTACCCCGATCTGTGCAGCGCTCCATCGCCTACTCTGCTCAGTGTTTTGTTTTTCTTTCTTTCTTTCTTTCTGAGAAACATCATCCTGTAAGAATGCATACTCATTTGCAGCAAAAATCAATTTTACGTATTGATCAGAATTTGGCAGCATGTTCTTTGAAGGTTTACAGCATATCAGTTTGCTCTTCCGTACTGGTTGGAAACGCCCGGCCAAGTGTATTCCCTATAGAGGGAAGGTGTTGGGTGAGTGGGTGGATGAGTAAATGAACCAATGAATGAAGTAGTTTATAAAATAAAACTGGAAGAGATTATGGTAGGCTGGAAGAAAAAAATCCCCCACATATATCCAGTTCTACTCTCCAGAGGCTGAGTATGTTACTTTAGATGGCAAAAGGGAACTTTGCAGATGTGATAAATTAAGGGTCTTGAGATGGAGAGATTATCCTGGATTATCTGGATGGACCCAAAGCAATCACCAGGATCCTTAGTAGGGACAAAGGAGGAGTCCATGCCAGAGAAGAGGCCACATGACGACGGAAGCAGAGCTTGGAGTGACATACTTTGAAGGCGGAGGAGGGAGCCACAAGCCAAGGAATGCCGGCAGACACCAGAAGGCAGAAAAGGTAAAGAAAGAGATTCTTCCTTTAGCGCCTCCAGGAAGAACCAGCTCTGCTAACGTAGTGACTTTAGCCCAGTGAGAATGATTTTGCATTTCTGACCTCTACAACAGTAAGATGATAAATGTCTGTTGTTTTAAGCCACTACATTTGTGGTAATTTGTTATAGGGATAATAGGAAACTACTGCAGTAATTCAGAAACTTTCTAATGTCAGTTAATAAGTACTGAAGTCAAACTACAGTGTTGCTGACTCAGAGTCAGCTGTTTCCCCACCACAATGCATGGTCAGGATGCCAGTAACTGGTCTTGACCCCTCTAGTGAGGCGTATGTGTTGTGACAAGGCCTGGAGGAGCAGTAACATGGACAGAATTTGCTTGAACTATGTCTCTGTTTCTTTAAGCTTTTTTTTTTTTTTTTTCTCTCTCTCTCTCTTTTCTTTCTAAACAACTGGATTCTTTCTATGAAAGAGCATTTTTTATTTTTTACCCCCAGCTCACTTTTCTCACCAACGTTTCCTACAGTTTCTTCTCTCTGGTTTCTATTTCACTCTCAATTCAGTACTGTTTCTTTCGGAGAAGAAAAGTAGACTGTCTGAAATTGAGCTTGACTTTCCTTTTGCCACTCAGCATGGGAGGTGTAGACCGCACGAGGTGACACTCTCAGAGGGGAAGACACCAAAATGATTGTCTATAAAATTTTTGTGCAGTGTTTCAGCAGACATTTATTATTTTTATAAAAATAACCGTGTAGTTATAACAACAAAAAAAAATTGGTAAGACCAGCTTGCAAGTATCACTATATCTACAAGGCTAAAGCTTTATGCTGATTTACTTTTTGAACCCTCTAATGCACTCTGGTCAGAGTGGTCGTTATTACCCAATGACAATGACACTTGGAGTCACGTGGTTTTGTCTGCAGGTGCTTCAGGCACGTTCTGTTGTTTTCGTTGCTGCTGGTGTTTTTATAGTCACTGGTTTTGTCAGATTTTTAGGTGTTTTAGCTACAAATGTTGTGGTAATTAGCATGGGCGGAGGTGATACCATGAGTTACCACACTGGGTGACACCAACTCTAGTGACATCACTGTTGCTGCTGCTACCTTTTTACTTCCAAGGAAAAAGGCAGGCACTCTTTGCTTCTTATTGTGATGTTTATTTAAAGTCTCTCAGGTCCAGAAAAGTCCTACACTGCTTTACTGCCTCATTAAACCATGATGTGTTCAGCTTTGTTGTTGTGGTTGTCAGGCGCCATTGAGTCGGTTCCCACTCATAGCGACCCCGTGTACAACAGAACGAAACACTGCCCGGTCCTGCGCCATCCTCACAATCATTGTTATGCTTGAGCCCATTGTTGCAGCCACTGTGTCAACCCATCTCGTTGAGGGTCTTCTTCTTTTTCACTGACCTGTACTTTACCAAGCATGATGTCCTTCTCCAGGGACTGATCCCTCCTGACAACATGTCCAAAGTATGTAAGATGAAGTCTTGCCATCCTTGCTGCTAAGGAGCACTCTGGTTGTACTTCTTCCCAGACAGACCTGTTTGTTCTTTTGGCAGTCCATGGTATATTCAATATTCTTCCCCAACCCCACAATTCAAAGGCTTCTTTAGATATGCAAAATAGAATCTTAGAGGGGGAACTCAGAGTACCTGTATTCTATAGCATTTGTAAAGCTTTGATAGTTTCTTCTACTTATTAATTATCACATTCGGGTGCAGTGATTTGTTAATGGGAAAATACTATTATTATTATAATAGTTCTTAATAGCGACGTTTTTGTGGGGTTCTACCCAAGACAAACTGCATTTTGGTAGCATTGTGATAGTTAACTATTGACCTGTGATTGAAATCTGGACTGGGTGGGATTCATTATGAATAGTGAGAAATAGAAAAAGCAGCAGAGGAATTCTAACAGAGCATCTGGCAAAGGGATCTTTCATTTTGGTATTTGCTTCTTTTCTGGTTTATCAGTTACAGAGATTGCAAACGTCAGTCCCGGGATAAAGAGAGTCAGTCCTCAGGGAAGTTTAGTTACGTATGCGTTTTGTTATAGGGATTGATTTCGTTTTGTGGATCTTCATCCATATCTACAGGAAGAAAAGGGGGTTTAAATTGATGCAAGCTATTTGATTTTTTTTTTCTAATATAAAATTGAGTAACAAATTGAACCTAAGAATGTATATTACCTACTGTGAATTGACACACTAATGGGACAATATACTTTTCCCTGAAATTTAGAAGTATCATCAGATTTCTG
>NW_004443937.1:39420369-39422894 GCF_000243295.1 Trichechus manatus latirostris | reverse complement strand
CTTATTCAGTTGTCCTAAATGCTTAATGAATAGGCTCTAAGGCTTTAATTCTCCCCCGATCCTAAATTTATTACTAAAGTTTATCAAGCAATAAACACACGATTGCCCTTATACTGTCGTGTTTTTATAAAGCAGTTTATAAAAGGTGACATCTGGCAAAGAGGCAGATCTATAAAAATCATGCTGGTGGATGTAGTGTCATTTTTTCTGCCATACTCCTAGAAAGAGTAATATTATTTTGACACACACATACATCCCCACTGCCAAGTTTCTATTTTTATAGTTAGCTTACTGCACATACCCTTAAGCTATATAAAACCTTTGGGCTAATGCAAAAAGTGACATTTCTGCATATTTATTACAGCGCTATTTCAGAGGTTGACTTTGCCTGATAGGATTTTTCCAAGAACAATGTCATTTCATGACGATAGACGCTGTTGAGCACAGTACTCTCGTGCAGTGAGTTAGGGAAGGTCGAAAATGGAAGGCCAAGTCGTCAGCAGCTTAAAAAAAAACTATGTCCAACGTAACCCTAATGAGCAATTCCAGGAGTAGTCAGAATCTGAAATTAATACTTTACAGATGCTCTATGCTATGATCCAGCAACACTACTCCTAGCTTTAAACTCAAGGGAAATGAGTCTGTCTGTTCATCAGAAGGCTGAACGAGAAGGTTCATTACTACTTAATTCATAATAGCCTGGACTGAGAGCAACCCAAATGTCCATCAGTGATAAAATGGAAAATTGGGGTATATAAATAAAACGGAGTACTCGAGAACAGTAAAAACGCACTTCCTACTGCCCCATACAGCAACATCGATGAATGTCACAGACAGCATGTTGCATGAAAGCAGCCGGGCAGTAAAGTGTACATACTGCGTGGTTTCCTGTACATGAAGTTCAAGAACTGGCAAAACTAATCTATAATGATAGAAGTCAGAAGAGTGGTTACCTGTGTGTGTGTGTGTGCGTGCGTGTGTGTGTGTGCGTGCGTGGCAGAGGGGATGTCATTGATGGTACTGACTGGAAATGTTACGTATCATGATCTGGGTGGTGGTTCCATGTGTCTATAAACCACTTGCTGTCGAGTTATTCCAACTCATGGCAACCCCATGTGTATCCGAGTAGTACTGTGCTCTGTGGGGTTTTCAATGGCTGATTTTTCAGAAGTCCATCACTAGGCCATTCTTTTGAGTTGCCTCTGGGTGGACTCAAACCTCCAACCTTTGGGTTAGCAGACTATCGCTATAATTGTTTGGACCACTCAAGGACTCCATGTGCGTACGTACGTATGTTTAAAAAAAAAAAAAAAACAGAGCTACACACTTAAGATCAGTTCATTTTGTATTTGATCCGGTTATCTATTGCTGTGTAACAAACCACTCCAAAATGTAATGACTTAAAATCACAGTTTATTATTATTATATCTCACGTCGTTGTGGGTCAGGGATTCAGACAGGGCGCAGCAGGAGCAACTGGCTTACTTCAGTTCAGTAATGTTGGAGCCTCTGCTAGGATGACTCAAATGGCTGGAAGCTGACCGGGCATCTCTTTCTTCCCTCTCTGTGTGGCTATCTCGGACTTTCACAAAGCATGGCTGACTCGGGGTAGGTGGACGTCTTACCTTAGAGCAGCTTAGGGTTCTAAGAGCTCATGTTTTAAGATAGAGTAAGTGGAAGCGCTAGTCTGTTAAGACCTGGGTATAGTAAGTTCTGCTGAATTCTATTGGTAAAAACAGTCAGAGCCCACCCAGGTTCACGGAGAGGGTACATAGACCCCCACCTCCCAGTGGGAAGAATGTTCAAGATCTATCCTTATCATGCTACACCATAGGTTTGTTACATATCAGTAAAAACTTTTTTAAAATGCTAACATCAGTCTTGTTACCCTCAACACTTTCTCCTATATTGGAGGATATTGTAAAATCTGAGTCTACTTCTGAAAAGCACAGACAACAAAAGAAAGCCTCCTTTTGAAACCATGGTTTCCATCAGATTATATTCTCCTTTTCTCCATTTCATTTTGAGCTGAAAAATTCTATGACTTTTTAAAATTTTATTTGACGTTTCTGGGATTTGAGCTTTGTCCCACCGCCCCCCAGCCCCTCTGCCCCAGGCTCGAGTGAACTTAGAATTTCATTTAATCATCAGAGGCCTAGAGTTAGCTGTCAGACTGAAGTCAGATGAGGCTTCTGATACTGCTGAAATCCTTTGCTCCTTTTGATTTATGGATAATGAATTTGCCTCTTAGAGTCAAGGCATGATTTTTTAAAAAGAAATCCTATATCTGTTATTAATCACCTATCAGAAATATGTCACCCAAGGGGCCTCTTTGCTCTTTGTAAAGATTCTTATGAAGAGATGAGAGCAGGACAGCTTCATTTGTGCATCGAGGTTTTATGAGACTGACTGGATGTGTTTATTCAGTCTAAATAAGCTGGTGTGAAAGGAGAGAGAGCCTTTTAAAGTCTTCGGCTTTATCTAGACACGGCACTGATGGAGACAGCTTGGGAAAGCAGTGTGTG
>NW_004443937.1:39416923-39418171 GCF_000243295.1 Trichechus manatus latirostris | reverse complement strand
AATAACGTTTCACCGGACAATCTTTGCCTTGCTGTCTGCTAAATACTCGGATGTCTTGTTATTGTATTTCAGTTTAAAACATGCCGGTCATGACCCCCTAAAATGATTTTACAACACAGTTTGTACTGTGTGACCTTGGGCAAGTCATTTTTCCTCCGTCGGCCTTGATTTTTCTCAACTGTAAGCGTGTGTAGGTTGGACCAATTGATTTCAAATGTCTGTCAGCCTGAACAGCCTGAGATGTTCTATGACGTGGGAAAATGCAACCTCGGACCCCATTGAAGACAAGGCGTGTTCATTGGTGATTGCACGTGTTGTTTTACTGAGAGGGCTTCAAGGAGCACATAGACACAACGGCTCACAAACCATTGCCTTCCAGTCGATTCCACCTCATAGCAACCCCGTAGGACAGAGTGGAACTGCCCCCATAGGTTTTGTAATCTTTATGGAAGCTGACTGCCATGTCTCCTGAGGAGCGGCTGGTGGGTTCGAACCGCCGACCTTTCGGTTAGCGGTGGAGTGCTTTAACCACTGCGCCACCAGGGCTCCTTCACAAACCACAGCTTTTGCATAATAAAAGCTTACAACTCAGAGTGGTAGCCAACGCAAAATGAGTAATTATATGCTCCTTGTAGACACGGGCCATTATTAAATACCAACAAAGCCCAGCTGTGGACTTTATTTAACCTGCATACTGTTAGTGTGCAAGGAAGACAGAACGGACTAAATCCTTTTCCTGCCTGATACACAGTCGGAACATTAAAACGTTTTTTGCTTGGAAAACAGAAACACTGCAGCCATTGAGTGGACTAAGGGAACAGCATGTTGACAAGGATGAGAATTAGCATCATGGAGAAGGGGCAGAAGGCGGGTCAGGGTAGGATTAGGTATTAAAATCAATATCTAAGGGGAATCTGTATTAGGAAACCAATCCCCGAAAGCCCCTTAAAGAGCCTTTAAATAATGGGCTCTGGCCTCCCAGGAAGCTGGAGAGCCACAAAATACAGTGAAACCTGTGAGAGCTGGAACTTGACCAGACTGCCTTGTTCTTCCAGGTCTCTGTAGTTTGCTGCCTTTGACAGGGTACACTCTTCCCAGTTTTCTGTCGCCCTCTATTCGTGGCAAATATTTGAGTTTTCCTTCTCTGACAGATCTCTACCTTACATAGATTCTGGCTTTCACAGCTTTTACATATCCCTGTTCTTTTTTTTTATACCTGGGACATTCTTTTGCCCTGAAGCAGGATAA
>NW_004443937.1:39414461-39415515 GCF_000243295.1 Trichechus manatus latirostris | reverse complement strand
TGGGGCAGTTCTACTCTGTCACTTGGGGTCACTATGACTCAAGAACGAAAACAACTGGATGGCACCTGACCATAACAACAATGGCTCTGTATGGAAAGAAAAAAACAGATAGGAAAAGCAATAATAGGAGCACAGGATCAGATGATATTCCGGAAAACCCCCCACCCTCAGGGTCTGATGGGGGGATCAGACCCTTGGACCTCAGACTTTGTTTTCCCAAAGGACCTCAGTGTAGACTTTAGATATAATTTTCAAGAGGAGAGTTACGGAAATACACCAGCAAGAATGCAGAACGCCCTCTGTCCTTCCACTTGATTGCTCACCTGCCGTGAACTTGGAATTTTCTAAAAAATAATTAGTTCCGTCACTGTCTTGTAAGTGTCGTAACTATTCTGTATTTTATTTTTAATGTTTAAAGTGTCAGTTGTTAAATGTAAGTCTTTAGAATTGACCATAGTTTTTGGACCCCTGGTTTGATATTCCTTCTCTCTTGCGCTCTCTCTCTCTCTATATATATAGGTGGATAGGTAGGCAGTTGCCCTCAAGTCAATTCTGACTCTACAACCCTGTAGGACAGAGTAGAACTGCCCCATAGTGTTTCTAAGGAGCAGCTGGTGGATTCGAACTGCTGACCTTTTGTTAGCAGCCAAGCAGTTAACCACTGGTGGCCTCTCTTATCCTTCGAGAGGCTCCGCCACGCCCACACCTGTAATGCCCTTTTCTTACAGCATTTCACCTACCTCCTGTCTCTGTGGTGCTGCTGATGGGGTAGACTCCTCCCCTCCCTGTCACGTCCCCCGTCCTTTGGATAACTAGTTCCAAACCTCGCACTGCAAGCAAACTTGGTGTTTAGTTTGTTGGTAATTAGTTGCTAGCTCTTCCCTGACAGAACATAATGGAACTACAGAGCACTCACTTATAAAGGGAAACAACTGTCAATTATCACTCTAATGAATCCTGTTTGCCAGAGGGGACAGCGCTAAGGCTCCCCACAGCCTGGCTGATGCACAACCTTCTGTGCATAGAAAGTGGAATCCTTAACGACTCCATGTCT
>NW_004443937.1:39374183-39411615 GCF_000243295.1 Trichechus manatus latirostris | reverse complement strand
TGCTGGAGAGGTTGTGGAGAGACTGGAACACTTATACACTGTTGGTGGGAATGTAAAATGGTATGACGACTTTGGAAATCGATTTGGTGCTTCCTTAAAAAGCTAGAAATAGGAGTACCATATGATCCAGCAATCCCGCTCCTTGGAATACATCCTAGAGAAACAAGAGCCGTCATACGAGTAGATATATGCACACTCATGTTCATTGCAGCACTGTTCATAGTAGCAAAAAGATGGAAACAACCAAGGTGCCCATCAAGGGATGAATGAATAAACAAATTATGGTATATTCACACAATGGAATACTGTGCAACGATAAAGAACAACAATGAAGCCATGAAACAGCTTATAACATGGAAGATGCTGGAGGGCATTATGCTGAGTGAATTTAGTCAGTCACTGAAAGACAAATATTGTATAATACCACTATTATAAGAACTCAAGTAAAGGTTTAAACACAGAAGAAAACATTCTTTGATGGTTACAAGGGTGGGGAGGGAGGGTAAGGGTTATTCACTAACTAGATAGCAGACAAGAATTATCTAAGGTGAAGGGAAGGACAGCACACACTACAGGGGAAGTCAGCACAACTGGACTAAATCAAAGCTAAGAAGTTTCCTGAATATAATCAAATACTTCGAGGGACAGAGTATCAGGAGCAGGGGTCTGGGGACCATGCTTTCAGGGGACATCTAGGTCAATTGGCATAACAAGTTCATTAAGAAAATGTTCTGCATCCTACTTTGGTGAATGGCGTCTGGGGTCTTAAAGCTAGCAAGTGGCCATCTAAGATGCATCAATTGGCCCAACCACCTGGAGTAAGGGAGAATGAAGAACACCAAAGACACAAGGAAAATATTAGCCCAAGAGACAGAAAGGGCCACATAAACCAGAGATGGCATCATCTTGAGACCAGAAGAACTAGATGGTGCCCGGCTACCACCAATGACCGCCCTGACAGGGAACACAACAGAGAGTCAGTCCCTGATGGAGAAGGAGAAAGGTGGGGTGAAGAACTCAAATTCTAGTAAAAAGACCAGACTTAATGTTCTGACTGAGACTGGAGGAACCCCAGAAAGCATGGTCCCCGGACTGTGTGTCAACCCAGAACTAAAGTAATTTCCGAGGCCAACTCTTCAGACAAAGATTGGACTGGACTGTGGGGCATAAAATGATACTCATGAAGAGTGTGCTTCTTAGCTCAAGTTGGTACATGAGACTAAATGTGCAGCTTCTGTCCGGAGGTGAGATGAGAAGGCAGAGAGTGTTAGGAGCTGGTTGAATGGACATGGGAAATCAGTGGTGGAAAGTAGGAGTATGCGGTCACAGTATAGGAAGAGCAGTTAGGGTCACATAACAATGTATGTATAAATTTTTGTATGAGAAACTAACTTGAAATGTAAACTTTCACTTAAACTACAACAGTAAACAAAAAAAGAAATCATATGACATATCGCATTGTGCAAATCTGCTGCAAAAGACTTCTTTAAAGTGTTAAAAAGCAAAGATGTCACTTTGAGGGCTAAGGTGCACCTGACCCAATCCATGGTATTTTCAATCACCTCATATACCTGGAAAAGCTGTACAATGAATAAAGAAGACTGAAGAAGAATTGGCATCTTTGAATTATGCTATTGGCGAAGAATATTGAACATACCACGGACTGCTAGAAGAATGAATAAATGTGTCTTGCAAGAAGCACAGCCAGAATGGTCCTTAGAAGTGAGGATGATGAAACGTTGTCTCATGTACTTTGTACATGTTATCAGGAGGGACCAGTCCCTGGAGAAGGCCATCATGCTTGGTAAGGTAGAGAGCGAAAGAGAGGAAGACCTTCAATGAGATCAGTTGACACGGTGGCTGCAACAATGGGATCAAGCATAGCTGTGATTGTGAGGATGGCACAGGACTACGCAGTGTTTCATTCTGTTGTACATAGGGTTGCTATGAGTTGGAACTGACTCAGCAGCACCTGACAACATCAGCATCCTTCATGGAAAGGCTACGTTCTGGGTTAAGTTTTTTAGCTCACACTTCTATTCCGTAGAGACTTGACACTCCCCAAAGCAAATAAATTTTCAACTTTACTTGTCTTAGTTTCCTCAGGCAAAATGGGACTTAAGTTACCAGTGAAATATTGCAGAATGGATTGACTTTGGGAAGATATGTTTTCTAACTTTAACATCTGTGGAAATTCAGATGATGTAAATACTCTTGACCATAGTTTGCCAGGCGCTGTGTGCTCTAGATTTAATCAAAAGTCAGACTAATGTAAGAAGAGAATCTAGACTTAATGAAATTCTCTACATTTGTGCTGTATCTGCTTCCTAACAGTGATATATCCTAAACTTTTAAATTTTAAAACACTCATGAAGACATATCACAGTGCTAAATGCAGGTTCTCTTTAGAAAGGAGTGGAATTATGTGTTGATTGTATAGTCATTAACTGACTGAATTTGCTTTTTCCACAATACAGTTTTTTAAATTAGCCTTTGTGACCTTTATAAACATTCCAAATTAAGGTAGAACTTAAGTAAAACAGTCTCATTAGCTTTAATAAAGTTTAATAAAAATTCTAAATTTAAAAACCAGCTTCATAAAACAGTGTGTTACTGCCAAAGCATTAAGTAGCATATCAGAGTTTAAAATTATTAAAAATTACTAAGTATCCTTTTAGCACAAGATTTATTTTATGATTGTAGACACCTCCAAAACAAATCGACAGTCAATTGCAATGCATTTTGAGATGTAAAAGCACCATTAATTACTGTTAATGGTACTTCTCTAATGTACTTCTGGAATGTATGTAAATACATCATCTCCACCCAAGCCCTTGACAGTTACTTCTTACTTCTTTCTAGACAGTTTGAAGATCTTAATTTATTAATATTCACAACAAGCTGAAAGATAAACACATTGTGTTAAAGCCCTTGATGAATGGCGATTAGAGACATACTGTGCTGGGGCTGAGGCAACAGCTGAGAGTAGATAACTGTATTTTTACGCAAATAACACATGCGTTTTACATTTGTTTCCAGTTGTGTTCCCTCCCACCCCCCGGAAGTATTTTTGTCAGGGCCACTATGCATGTTGCTGTAAAAAAAAAATTAGCGTAGCACACTTATGAAAATATATCATGGTAAAAAGACATAGAAGCCGTGTGTTATTTGCATACAAATACAGTATTAACTCCTTGACAGTAACTCATGGTCCTAGGTGAAGCAGAACCTGGAAGAGAGACCTAGAGCTTAAAAGGATGTTATTGAGAGTCTCTGGAAACCCTTAATTCCAAGGTACCTTAGATTTGAAAGTTTTCGTTAGTCTCATCCTACACCTATTTCATTATTTGTCCCCAGTACTTTAAACCCAGCTCATATGCTCCTACATGGAAAATAGTATTTTGATTCACTTTCCTGGATGTGATTGACAAGGACTTTTTCATGGATACATTGAGAGAGCAGTGGTTCCTATTTATTATGTCCTTTCATCTCTGCCTTAGCTAGAATATTCATGCTGCTGTTTTAACAGGGTTCGTGTTATAAAAATAATTTTAAAAAGAATATTTTGTGCTTTTTCCCCAACTCTACCCCAAAATCCAAACAAAGCAAATGCCTTAGGTAGGATTTTCACCAATTTATATATAAAATGTGACAGCTGGCAAAATTAATATATCAACACCTGGATTCTTCTCAAATGCTGTGGGCTGGATAGTAGGGAAGGAAAAACAAATTTTTGTAGTGAAATGTATTTTAGCATTTGATTTTTACAGTGGATTAGGTTCAGAGTTTTTGTTTTGTTTTTTGTTTTTAATTTTTGTCTCTTTTATCTTGCTTTAATACCAAAAAACAAAACCCACTGACATAGAGTAGATTCTACCTGAAAGCAACCCTATAGGACAGAGTAGAACTCTCCTGTAGGGTTTCTTAGGCTGTAAATCGTTACGGAAGCAGACTGCCACATCTTTCTCCCACAGAGAAGCTGGTGGGTTCGAACTGCTGACCCTTTGGTTATCAGCCTAGTGCTTAACCACTGCACTACCAGGGCTCCAAGTTGCTTTGATAGAGACATGCAAAATCAGCTTAGCCTGGATGCTTAATAAAGATATATTGCATATTGAGGAAAATTTCTCATCTACTTGCAAATTTAGGGTTGTCAGATTTAGCAAATAAAAATATCAAAAAAAACCAAACCTGTTGCCATCGAGTCGATTCTGACTTATAGCGACCCTATAGGACAGAGTAGAACTGCCCCGTAGGGTTTCCAAAGAGCGCCTGGTGGATGTGAACTGCTGACCTTTCGGTTAGCAGCTGTCGCTCTTAACCACTAAGCCACCAGACTTTCCAGTAAAAATACAGGTGCTCAGTATACACACAACTAACAGCCAACATTATTCTCAATGGAGAGGGACTGAAAGCATTCCCGCTGAGAACGGGAACCAGACAAGGACGCCCTTTATCACCACTTTTTATACAACATTGTACTGGAAATCTTAGCTTGAGCAATAAGACAAGAAAGGGAAACAGGGTATCCAAATTGGTCAGGAAGAAGTAAAACTATGCCTATTCACAGATGATATTATCCTATACATAGAAAATCCCAAAGAATCCACAGGAAATCTACTGGAACTAACAGAAGGATTCAAGAAAGTGGCAGGGTACAAGATAAGCATACAAAAATCAGTCAGATTCCCCTATACTAACAAACAGAACCCCAAAAAGAAATCAGGAAAATAGTACCATTTATAGTAGTCCCTTAAAAGATGAAATACTTAGGAATAACCCTAAATAGGGATGAAAAAGTCTTATACAAAGAAAACTACAAAATACTATTGCAAAAAATCAAAAGAGGGCCTTCATTTAAAAAAAAAAAAAAAAAAACATGCTCATGGATAAAAGACTTAACACTGTGAAAATGTCAGTACTACCCAAAGCTATCTATAGATACAATGCAATCCTGATCTAAATTCCAACAGCATTCCTTAACAAGATGGAAAAACTAATCACCAACTTTATATGGAAAGGACAGAACCCCCAGATAAGCATTACTGAAAAAGAAGAACAAAGTAGGAGGCCTCAGACTACCCGATCTCAGAACCTACTATACAGCTATGGTAGTCAGAACAGCCTGGTACTGGTACAATGACAGACACATAGACCGATGGAACAGAATTGAGAACCCAGAAATAAATCCATCCACCTGTGGACAGATGATCTTCAACAAACAGTGGAAGTCCATTACATGAGGGAGCAATAGTCTCTTCAGCAAATGGTGCTGGCAAAACTGGATATCCATTTGCAGAAAAATGAAACAGTATCCATACCTCACACCATATACAAAAACTAACTCCAAATGGATCAAAGACCTAAATGTAATACCTGTAACGATAAAGTTCATGAAAGAAAACATAGGGGCAATGCTAGGGTCCCTCATTTATGGCATAAATAGAATATCAAGCATAACTAAAAATGCACAAACCCCAGAAGATAAACTAGATAACTGGGACCTCCTACAAATTGAATACGTAGGCTCATCAAAAGACTTTTCCAAGAGAATAAAAAGAGAACTTGCAGACTAGGAAAAAATCTTTGGCAGTGGTATACCTGATAAAAGCTTAATCTCTAAAATATAGAGAAAAATTAACAACTCAACAATAAAAAGACAAGCAACCCAGTCACAAAATAGGCAAAAGGCATGAACAGACACTTCACCAAAGAGGACATTCAGGCAGTCAACAAATACATGCAAAGATACTCCTGGTGATTAACCAATAGAGAAATGTAAATCAAAACTACAGTGAGATACCATTCTCACCCCAACATTACTGGCATGAATCAAAAAAACAGAAAATAAATATTGGAAACATAGTTCATAAAGAAAGATTGGAACTCTTATGCACTTCTGATGGGAATTCAAAATGGTACAACCATTTTGGAAAACAATATGGTGCTTCCTTAAAAAGCTAGAAATAGAGATACCATATGATCCAGCAGTTCCACTTCTAGGAATATATCCTGGAGAAATAAGAACTGTCGTACAGATAGACATATATACACTCGTGTTCCCTGCAGTATTATTTACAATGGCAAAAGGATGGAAACAACCTAAATGCCATCAACAGATGAATGAATAAACAAACTATTGTACATACACACAATGCAATACTACACAATGATAAAGAACAATGATGACTCTGTGAAACATCTCACACAATGGATGAATCTGGAGGGCATTATGCTGAGTGAAATAAGTCAATCGCAAATGGACAAATATTGTATGAGACCCACCATTATAAAAACTGAAGAAAAGATTTACACACAGAAAGAAACAATCTTTAATAGTTAAGAAGAAGGGAGTTGGGGAGGGGAAACCACTATATAGTTGACAAGTGTTACCTTTGGTGAAGGGAAAGGTAATATAGGGGAAGTCAGCACAACTTGACCAAGGCAAGGGAAGACACGTAGAGGAACATAAAAAAAAAAAAAAAAGCA
This sequence comes from Trichechus manatus latirostris, assembly GCF_000243295.1. NCBI lineage: Eukaryota > Metazoa > Chordata > Mammalia > Sirenia > Trichechidae > Trichechus > Trichechus manatus. The sequence continues at coordinate 39,405,126 of NW_004443937.1, read as the reverse complement.
ACTACAGTAAATACTATAGCTTACAAGCAGATGCATAGGCAGATATGTATGCTGAATAGGGGAAGGAAGGCATATAGGAGTATACCTGTGTACATATATGGGTTAGGCTTTGGGTATTTTTATATACATATTTGTATGCATAGCATGTATATTCATATGTATAATAGAGCACAAAGGAGGCACAGTCACAGAAGCTTCCTAGACACATCCAAACACCTTGAAAGACCAAGTTACTGGGGCTGAGGGCTGGGGACCATGGTCTTGGGGGACATCTAGGTCAATTGGCATAACATAGTTCATAAAGAAAATGTTCTACATCCTCCTTTGGTGAGTAACGTCTGGGGTCTTAAAAGCTTGCAATCGGCCATTGAAGATGTATCTATTGGTCTCATCCTGTCTGGAGCAAAGGAGAATGAAGAAAACAAAGGACACAAGGAAAATATTATCCAAAGGACTATGGAGCACATAAACCATAACCTCTACGAGCCTGAGCCCTGAAGAGCTAGATGGTGCCCGGCTACCACTACAGACAGCTCTGAATGGGATCACAATAGAGGGTCCTGGACAGAGTGGGAGAAAAAATGTAGAGCAAAATTCAAATCCACAAGAAGACTAAATTTACTGGTCTGACAGAGACTGAAGGAAACCCTGAGACTATGGCCCCCCGACACCCTGCTAATTCAGAACTGAAGCCACTCCTGAAGTCCACCTTTCAGCCAAAGTTTAGACAAGCCTGTAAAACAAACAATAACACGTGTGAGGAACGTGCTCCTTAGTTCAGTCAAGTATAGGAGACCAGATGGCAACATCTACCCAAAAACAAAGACGAGAAGGCAGGAAGGGACAGAAAAATCGGACAAATGGAAAGTGGGAACCTGGGGTGGGAAGGAGGAGAGTGCTGACACATTGCGGGGATTGCAACCAACGTCAGGAAATAATCTGTGTATGAATTTTTGAATGAGAAACTGATTTGCTCTGTAAACTTTCACCTAAAGCACAATTAAAAAAAAAAAAAATACAGGTACCCAGTTAAATTTGAATTTCAAAGAAACAGCAAAAATATTTTTTAGTGTAAGTATGTCCCATGCAATATGTGGTACATACTTATACTAAAAGGTTTTTGTTGTTGTTTATCAGAAATTGCAGTTTAACTGCTTGTACTGTATTTTATCAGGATACTCTGTTCTAGTTTAAGATGATAACAGCTCATTGCCTTTTTTTTAAAATAATTGTTTATTGTGTTTTTGGTGAAGATTTAAACAGCAGTTTGGGTCCCCATTCAACAATTTCTACACAAGTGGTTGAGTGCATTGGTTACATTCTTCACAATGTGAACATTGTCGTTTTTATTCTGGTTGTTCCATTTCCATTAATCTAGTTTCCCTGTCCCCTTATTTTCTCATCTTTTTTTTTTTAAAGTGATTGTTGACCTTTTGTTCTCATATAAGTGATTTTTTAAAGGAGCACAGTACTTATGGGTGATATTCATTATTTTTTGAGCTAATTTGTTATTTGGTTACAAGGTGACCTCAGGGGTTAGTTTCTGTTCAAGGTCTGAAGAGTAACTCAGGGCAATAGTTTCAGGGAGTCCTCCAGTGTCAGCCAGTCCCGTAGGTCTGGTTAAAAGCTCATTGCTTTTTGTTGGCATGTAGGGTCGCACACTAGTTGTGTCATCTATAAAACGGTCGTAAAAAATAGCAGCAATCTCCCAAGGTTGTTGAGACAACTGAAAACATTGATCCTGGTGAAGCTCCTAGAACAGTTCCTGGCACCTAGTAAGCACCATGAGAGTGTCAACCTCTTTTCCTGTGGTGGTGGTCCTTTGTTCCAAGGTTGCAGACACCTCTTCTGCTGGAATCTGGCTGATGCAGATCTATTAAATGTAAAAGAATCTTCCTAATACAACTGGTAGCCACTGTAGATTCATCTGCCAAACTATAGGCTCACCTGTGTGACCCCTTGCCTGTGATACTTGAAGATTTAATGTGATGCTGTGTCCGCAGGCATTGCAAAGAGCCACAAGAACTGTAAGCTCCTCTTTTCCTTTTGCTTTTCATGGGGACATTCTTGGCATACATCAGGCATGTTCTGGAACATGTGTGATTAAGCAAAGAAGTAGAGAAAAGATAAAAGAGGTGAATGCAAGGTGCAGGTCACAATTAGTAGAATCACAGTGAAGGTAAGCTATGAGAGGGTACAGGCATTACCATTACACTGCTTGGGAGTCCACCATGATGTTTGTGGGTGTTTTAAATGTAAGACCAGCCAGTGTTCCTGATTATTAATCTGGAATCCTCTAGAAATGCTATGAACCAGGAACCCCTGCCTCCATCGCTGCTCTGGGAGAGTGGTGTAGAGGTGATAGTGGGCTGGGTTATAAAGCAGTACCAGACAATACCAGGAACTCAGTGGCTTGACCAACCACAATTTACTTCTCATCCTTGCAAAGTCCACAGTGGTTCCAGGTGACTCTCCAGGGTGGCTCTCCTCCAAGGGGTGGCCCAGCATTCTAGGCTCCTACTGTCTTGTAGCACCTTCATCTCAAGGCTTCAAAGTTCCCCATAATTGAGGATGAGAGGCAGGGACAATGGTAAGTAGGCCTTTAAATGGGAAATGCCACCCCTGATCACAGCCTATGAGCCAGAACTAGCCACGTGGCCCTGCCCAACTGCAAAGGGGCTCTCAGACATAGCCTTCCACGTGTCCAGCAATGGGAGAAGACCCAGAACAGATTGTGAGCGCTGGTTTGCCACACTAGCAGATGGTGCTGATTGATTGTGTCACTCTTTTCCACAAAGCCCAGAAGCCATGGCAGAATCCTCTCCACTGTCCTGCAGGCAGTAGGTGGCAGTCAAAGCCGGCAAGAGATCTACCACCCGTTAGCTGTCTCTACACCCCTCTCATAACCAGCAAAATACCTGTTAGGGTAGGAATTTGGATGTCATGCATAATCATTGGTCTTTTAGAAATAAAACCAAACCCATTGCCATCAAGTTGATTCTGACTCATAGCAACCCAATAGGACAGAGTTAGAAGTGCCCCACAGGGTTTCCAAGACGCAGCTGGTGGATTCGAACTGCTGACCTTTTGGTCAGCAACCAAGCTCTTAACCGCTGCACCAACAGGGCTCCCTCTTAGAAACAAGTGGAAATAAATAGTTTCTTCTGAAGTCTCTACCACAGTTTTTGATTTCTGTGTTGATTTTCGTTCACCATCACAACTGTCTCTGGTTGATTTGGGAGCATGTATTTGCCAGGTATGCTAGTTATCAATCTTGATGACAGTATATTATAAATGTATCTTCCATTTGCCTGAAATTGAAGACCTCCCTAGTTTCATTTCTCATGCAACAAAAATATTAGGAGTTTTTGATAACTGTCATGAGGGGAGGAGAAACTTATTAACAAAATTTTCAGTAAAAGTTGAAAATTGCTTTTTGATCTTAGTAGGAGACCGATGGTATGAGAGCCTTTTTCCAGCTGCGGGCAGTCTTATCTGTGATATCTTAAAGTGCTACTTGATGAGATTTCAGATCAGCTGCCACTGCAGCTCCATCTCAATCCTGTTTTCACATAGATGGAATTTCCTGTAGGTGACACTTGCTCCCAGTGAACGCTGATGAAGGGACCTCGCCTCAGAATGTTCTCGTGTCCGGGATATGAGTTGGATGCCCATGAGATATGATGCTTGGAAGGCTCGGGAAAAGTGGAAAAACCTTTTGCAAAACTGGGAGTTACGTTTCAAAATGCTTCTACTGCGTGGTTGTTCATCTGGGTCCTAACCCACCAAATTTGTTGTTATTGGTTTGTTTTGAATAGCTGTTAGTTTAAGGCACAGCACTAGGCACTATAAATTGTATTAGAGGTGTTTTCTAAAAATAAAAACTGAGGCAGTGGAGAAAGAGAAAAATATAGTAAAATATATAATCACCTACTACACTGTGGTTTTCAGGGTAAAGTGTCAGAGGAGCTAAGAAGGGAGAAATCACTCGGGTGGAAATAGGCCTCATACAGGAGGAAAAGATCAGGAACATTCCATTGATTACATGTCCAGGAGGAGAGAGAAGGGGGGATCCTTCCACACTGGAGCCACAGACATTTAATTGGAGCTGTTTTTCTTGTGTCTCTCAATAAATTCCAAGCTGTTCTTGAACCCTTAGCGATTAAAAGAAAGAAAAAAAAGACTAGTATCTTCAAAGAGAGAAACACAAAAAAGCATCATTGAATTCCCACAGCGTATTGATTCAAAGTGGACTTCAGATAATTTCTATTTGCAACCTCCTGGTACTTCTTTTAAAAAGCAATGAAAATAGATGTGTAAAATATTAGTCTGACGTTGAATCATAACCACTTTAAATACATTAGTCAGTGTGGGTATTTAATTATCCCCTGAGAGGAAGCTTTTTTTTCCCTAAGATTACTCATATTCTTGTTTGACAAGATCTGTATTTCACATTTAATTTATATTTTGAAAACCAAACAGGTAATATATGAATGCATTTTTATTGCTTAAAATTCAAGCGCTACAGAAAAAGAAAGAGTAATAGGTCCCCTTTCATGGTCTTCCTCCCACCGTACTCTACCCCTCAGTCCTTCTTCTCTCAGCACAGGGAACAATTGATGAAAGTTATGTGCGAATTCTTTGGTAGCTTTTCCTGGATGTTTACTCAGCTGAAGTCGGCTGAGTAAAGGCATCAGGAACACCACGTATTCCAAGGCAGGTGTATTAGCCTGCTGCAGCAAGGATGAACACATACCAGAGGAACCGTGGGGTGTTTCTAAAGGGGGGGATTTAGAGAAACTGTACTTAGAAAGTTGAGGGCTGGAATTAGGGAATGCTCTGCTTAACAGGCGCTGGTCAGAATTTGCAAACTGGGCAGTCTGGAACAGTAAGAGCTTATGGGTCTGTTAGGAGAATACATGGGTCTGAAGGAGCTCGTGATGAAAGGGCGTAAGCGGAAGTCTGCAAGGTTTGGTTAGGTATAGTTTATCCATTTTGCAAATCTTAGTGCCATTTCACAAGTTGTGGTCTATATTCTAATTCTCAAGTATCACATACGTGTAGCTATTGTATACAGAGATACATATAACAATAAAAGGTTATGTTGGATTTTATTTTGTACAAATGCTTTCCTATTGGTTCACATCCCTCCTTTCACTTATTTGCCTTGGAAAATGCTTCTTTACCTATATCCATAGAATAATACTGTATTCTCTATGACCACTGCATAGTATTCAAATGTATATATGTGTTCCACACTTTTTATTTTTCATTGTTTTTATTGATGGACATTAAGTTATTTATAATTTCTTTGGGTATCATGGACAGAAGGAGCTCTGGGGGGGCAGTGGTTAAGCACTTGGCTGCTAACCGAAAGGCTGGCGGTTTGAACTCACCAGCAGCTCTGAGGGTGAAAGATGTGGCAGTTTGCTCCCATAAAGATTTACAGCCATGGAAACCCTATGGTGCAGTTCCCCTGTGTCCTCTAAGGTCGCTATGGGTCGGATTCAACGGCAAGGAGTCATAAACAACACTACACTGAATATCTTTATAATCAGGGCTCCTAATTATTAATAGGCAATAATTATTTAAAATTAAAGCTACAGATTAGCCAAATGAAAAAAATCGCGTGTTATCCCAGCACCCAGAGTAACCACTGTTAACATTTTAGGGCATAATGTTTCAGGAACGCACCTTAAAAATCAGTGTAACCAATAGCATAATAGGATATAATATAATGTATATTTTCATGTATCTGTTTTTAAAAATTGTATACTCTACAAAGAAAAATAATACACTTTTTATTAACTTCTTTTTTCATTTGCTATAGAGCAAACATCTTTACCGATCATCTAACACACCCTTAGAACAGGATTTGTGATGGCTGTATCACATTTCCATGCGTTGATATATCATAGTTTAGCTACACTCTTATTATTGGGCACTGCTATCTTTTAATTTTTCTTATTAGAAATAGTACCGTGAATAACGTATATTCCCTATTTATTAACTTAGGGACAATTCCTGGAACATTCTTGTTTATATGCAAATATGGTTATTTTCTTTCCTTACATTTGTGGAAGAGGAGTTGCTTTGCTACAGGGTAGTCAAAATTTAAGGCTACAGACAAATCGATTACTAGAATAATTGTATCAGCTTACACTCCTATCAGGCATATGAGAGAGTTGTTATTTTCTAGCATCCTTGACACTACTAAGCATTACAATTATTTTAAAACTTTGCCATTTTAATAGGTGAAAAAAATTTTTGGCAAAATCTTGATAGTTTTTAAAATTGGACTCTTTTGAAGGAGCCCTGGTGGTGCAGTGGTTAAGAGCTATGGCTAGTGACCTAAAGGTTGGCAGTTTGAATCCACCAGCTGCTTCTTGGAAACCCTATGGCAAAGTTCTACTCAGTCCTGGGTTTTGTTTGTTTGTTTGTTTTGATGAAACTCAGGACTCTAATGCTTCTTATAATATTTTATCACCAGTGTAACGAAGATAATTATTGCCTCAGTACATGCATGCCCTTAAGGAGCGCAGGATATAATTGGAGAAAGTAACCCAGGGTCATAATACCACTAAAATTACAATGTCTTGTGATAAGAGCTCTAACTGCCCTGTGCAAAAGTGGCTGGACCCCCAGAAAGGTAAACTCAACTTTGTAAGGAAGTGGGAGAGTAGGAAGGGAAAGCTTTGTTTAGAGTGATCCTTATTCCAGGATTTGAAGAATGAAGAGTTCTACAAGGTAGTTCGGGTGGGGAGGGCATTCTAAACCACTGTTCCTCAAACTTTAATCTGCATACATCTCACCAGGGAATCCTCTGAAAATCAGATTCTGATTCCTTAGGTCTGCAGTAGGCCCTGAGATTTTGCGTTTCTAACAAGCTCTTAAGTACTGTGTATGCTGCTGGTATGAGTCCACACTTTGAGTAGCAGGTATCTATGCAAGGGAGGTGCTTATGCAAAGGCATTAGGAGCATATTCTGCGTAGGGAAACATGAGCCTTTTTAGGCTGATTGGAAGGGGTCACCTATCATGCAAGCGCTTCTGTGCTCTGCTGAGCAAATAGAGCTTTATCCTTTGGGTATTAGGGAGATGAAAGATTTTAAGGAGGAAAGTGAGTAGTCAGATTTGCATATTGAAAGAATCACTGGGGTGGTTGGCCCTGTGGATTGTGATGGATTGAAAGCATTGAGACTGGGTACTAGAAGACCAGTGAAGGAATCAATTCAATTCTTTTCTGCACATGCAGTCGCCCTTCTTCTGATCCTGACCACCAAAGTAAGGTCAGATAGCACAAGTTAAAGGTCACAGGCTTCCAGACTGCCAAGTCAGCCCAAGACCTCAAATACCAGTCACAAGGTTGGGATCCCCACGACACCCTCGCTTCTGATCTGCTGACTGCAAATTCAGGGAGTTCCCACTACTCCCCTGACCTGCTGGGCTTGATAATTCACTTGAACAACTCACAGAACTCAGGAAAGCGCTATTCTTATGATTATAGTTTTATCATCACAAAAAGGTTATAAGTCAGGACCAGAATAAAGAAGAAGCACATAGGGAGAGGTCTGGATCTCCAGTGCATAACTTCTGTGTTCCAAAAAGGGTTCATCCTGAGCACCGTTGTCTTTCACCAACCAGGAAGCTCATGGAGATTCAGTGTTCAGAACTTTTACTGGGGTCTCACTACATAGGCATATTTGATGGAATCATGGCCCATATGACTGAGCTCAACCTTTAACCCATCCTCTTCTGTCCCCCCCAAGTCAGGCTTATAATGCATGGTGGGTCTTTCTTGCCTGGCCAGCTCCCACCCAAAGTGAGTCTCCTTATTAGCATAAACCCTCAGGTGTGGTCTGGAGCACTCATAGATACAAAGACCCCAATCACTCAGGAAATTCCAAGATTTAGAGGTTACCTCCCAGGAACCTGAGACAAAGACCAAAGTCTTCGTGTAAAGCAGTTGTTTACCCAACAACTAGTTATGTAAGAACTGACCTAGGGTAGGGAACAGAAAGGAGTTGAAGGGATGGGCTCTAGAGACACTTAGGAAGTAGAATCCCACTATGCTATGTCTAGTGGGTCATCAAATTTTGAGAAGAGAAGAAAAAAAAAGATTATTTCTAGGATTCTGGTTTGGGAGTAAATGAGTACCACTTACCCATTATAAGAAAAAGCAGAAAGCCTATGATATTTTGGGGAGTAAAAAAACTTTTCTATTTTTATCTGGTTAAACTTAACAGTCCCCCCCTGCTTTTGTGATTAATACCTTTGTATTTAGAATCCATTTTTCAAAATACTTTTTTAAAAGTTATATGACCACTGTGAAATTGTGTTTGTATCTCTCGTTAAAAGAAATCCAGACATTGGATTGTCAAGATTACCACTTCTTACTTACGTGTTCTATTTTATGGTAGAAATTACACCTGAAAATGAAAAATGGCTCATGTGCTTTTTTGTTTGTTTGTTTATTGTTGTAGTTTAAGTGAAAGTTTACATTTCAAATTAGTCTCTTATACAAAAATTTATAGATACATTGTCACATGACCCTAATTGCTCTCCCCAGACTATGACAGCACACTCCTACTTTCCACCACTGATTTCCCATGTCCATTCAGCCAGCTCCTAACCCTCTCTGCCTTCTCATCTCACCTCCGGACAGAAGCTGCCCATGTAGTCTCATGTATCTATTTGAGCTAAGAAGCACACTCTTCACAAGTATCATTTTATGTTCCACAGACCAGTCCAATCTTTGTCTGAAGAGTTGGCCTCGGAAATTGTTTTATTTCTGGGCTGATAGAGAATCTGGGGAACATGCTTTCTGGGGTTCCACCAGTCTCAGACCATTAAGTCTGGTCTTTTTACTAGAATTTGAGTTCTCTACCCCACCTTTCTCCTGCTCCATCAGGGACTCTCTGTTGTGTTCCCCGTCAGGGCGGTTACTAGTGGTAGCCAGGCACCATCTAGTTCTTCTGGTCTCAGGCTGATAATGTCTTTGGTTTATGTAGCCCTTTGTATCTCTTGGGCTAATACTTTCCGTGTGTCTTTGGTGTTCTTCATTCTCCTTTACTCCAGGTGGTTGGGACCAATTTCATGTGCTTTAATGACACAAATTCTAATAAAAAATTTCTTTCATATTTTGGTCTAGACTTAAGGGGAAAGAGTCTATAAGGTAGTTTTTGTCAAATTATTTGCTATTGGGTATTTAGAAGCATTGTTTTATAGGGGATAAAGATAAGATAATAAATGGAAAATGTAGAAAATTCTGCAAAATGGAACTTCAAATGTACAATGATTTTAAAAAAAACAGTATCCCTCTAATTTGGACTGGATTAACTGCAATATTTGGTTAGTTTAAGAATAGGATGCAGTCTACATTTCTCCCCTGTTTCCCAAGGAAGGGAAGAAGGGTAGGCTAAACAAACACACTGGGGTGAATTAAATAGGCATATTTAAGACAATAACAATCTGAGAAGCTGGACTATATGAAGAAGAAGGCTGCATCATTAATAACTTGTGATATACAGATGACACAACCTTGCTTGCTGAAAGTAAAGAGGACTTGAAGCACTTACTGATGAAGATCCAAGACTACAGCCTTCAGTATGGATTACACCTCAACATAAAGAAAACAAAAATCCTCACAACTGGACCAATAAGCAATATCATGATAAAAGGAGAAAAGATTGAAGTTGTCAAGGATTTCATTTTACTTGGATCCACAGTCTATACCCATGGAAGCAGTGGTCCAGAAATCAAACGACCTATTGCATTAGGCAAAGCTGCTGCAAAAGACCTCTTTCAAGTGTTAAAAAGCAAAGATGTCACCTTGAGGACGAAGGTGCACCTGACCCAAGCCATGGTGTTTTTAGTCACCTCATATGCATACAAAAACTGGAGAATGAATAAGGAAGACTGAAGAAGAATTGATGCATTTGAATTAGGGTGATGGCAAAGAATATTAAATATACCATGGGCTGCCAGAAGAACAAACAAATCTGTCTTGGAAGATTACAGCCAGAGTGCTGCTTAGAAGTGAGGATAGCAAGACTTTATCTCATGTACTTTGGACATGTTATCAGGAGGGATCAATCCCTGGAGAAGGATATCACGCTTGGTAAAGTAGAGGTTCTGTGAAAGAGAGGAAGACCACCGATGAGATGGATTGACACAGTGGCTGCAACAATGGGCTCAAACAGCTCTGACTGTGAGGATGGCACAGAACTGGGCGGTGTTTTGTTCTGTTGTACGCTATGAGTCAGAACCGGCTTGAGGACACCTAACAACAATACTTAAATTATGGGTCATTCTCATCTATTCATTAAGCTAGGCCTGAAACATTGCTGGTTAAACAGGCAAAGCTTTGCAGTTCATTTCAGATCTTTGTTCCTGTCTACATGAAGCAATGCTACTATATTTCACAGATTTACTTTTTTTATTTTAAAAACACTGATGTTAGTTTTATTTTATTGATGGCGAAGCTATTAAAGAGCTTCAGAATAATGCTTTAGATAAGATTTTATTTAAGAATAAATTAAGGAAAAAACATTGCAATTTCTTGCATGAATGTATAATACATGAATGAGGTGCCCAAGAGCGGGGAAGCCTGAATAGGATTCGGGGATACAGAGGAAACTTGAATGGGTTTGGAAGATCAGATTTGGATGCTGAAAAAATGATTCTGGGTGCTGTTTAGAGAAGAGATTGGAAGGAGGAAACTAAAAGATGGCTATTACAGTAGAAGTTAGAGATGATATGGTCTGGAAGTTGAGTTGCTGGAGTGAATTGGACAGATTTGAGAGATATTCAGAAAGTAAAAACAGCAGGGCTTTGGTTTTCTTATTAGATGGAGGAGGTGGGAGAGTCAGAGTTATCCAAAATGCCTTCCAGGTTTCTAACTTGTGCAACTAGATGAATGTGGAATCCTTTACTGAAGCAGTAAATACTGGAAAGGACCAAGTTTTGTTGGAGTGATGTGGGGAGTGGTCAACTTGATAAAGAATATCTACAAAAATCTTATAGCTAATATTGTACTTATTGGTGAAAGATTGAATACTTTCCCTCTAAGAGTGGGAATGAAGCAATGATGTTCACGCTCACCAGTGCTATTTAACATAGTGAACGCATGGTCACCAAAATTAAAAATACAGTACTATTTACAATTGCTCAAAAAGGGAAATTCTTAGGTGTCAATCAAAACATGTATGGGACTTGTGTGTTGAAAACCATAAAACACCGATGAAAGAAATCAAAGAACATCTAAATTAATAGAGAGATACAGTTTTGTGGATTGGAAGATCCAACATAGTAGAGATATCACTTCTTCCCAAAGTTATATATAGATTTCATATAATTTCTATCAAAATCCCAGCAAGATTTTTTGTGTAGATACAGACAAGACTATTCTAAATACAAAGGAAATACATAGTTAAAAGAAGAATAAGGTTGTAGGAATTGGCAATCTACCTGATTTCGAGACATGTTCTATAGCCACAACAACTAAGGGTGTGTGGTGTTGGCAGAGGAATAGACATAGGTCATTGAAACAGAACAGAGAATTCAGAAATAGACCTATACAAGCATGACCAACTGATTTTTGACAGAGGTGCAAAAGCAATTCCTGGGAGGAAGAGTAGCTTTTTCAACAAATGATTCTGGAATAGTTGGATCAAAAAATCAAAAACCCAACTTGTTGCGGTTAAGCCCATTCCGACCCATAACAACCCTATAGGACAGAGTAGAACTGCCCCATAGGTTTTCCAAGGAGCAGCTGGTGGATTTGAACTGCCAATATTTTGATTAGCAGCCGAACTCTTAATTACTGCGCCACTAGGGCCCTGGAATGGTTGGACAACCATAGGCAAAAAATCGAACTTTAACCTAAGCGCCACAGATTATACAAAAATTCACTCAAATGGATCGTTGATTTAAATGTAAAAGGAAAACCTGTAAAACTTTTAGGAAAAATGAAAAACAGGAGCAAAGCTTTGGGATCCAAGGCTAGGCAAAGAGTTCACTTGGCGCCGGAAACATGATGCATAAAAGTAAAATTGATAAATTTAGACTTCGTCAAAATCGAAAAATCTTTGAAAGGCCCTGTTAAGAGAGTAAAAAGACTCTATAGCAGTATTTGCAAACCATGTATCCAACAACTCTCAAAGCAAACATTAGAACAAACCAGCAATCCCGTTAGAAGCGTCATGACGAACACCATGAACAGACACTTCACCGAAGAGAATACCCCGGTGGCAAATAAACACATGGAAAGATGTTTCACGTCGTAAACCAGGAGGGGAATGCAAATTAAAACCACAGTGAGACATCACTACCTACCTGTCAGAATGACTGGCATTAAAAATAGGCATAACGCCAAGTGCTGGCAAGGAGGAGGAAAAACTGTATCACTCGTACGTTGTTGGTGAGACCATGAAATACTATAGCCACTCTAAAAACAGCTGGGCAGTTTCTTACAAAGACTATCCACTCCACCCAGCAATTGCACCCCTAGGCATGAATCCCCCAGAAATGAAAACTTATGTTGCCATGAAAACTTGTACATGGATGTTCATAGCAATTTTACTCTTAATAGCTGAAAATTGGGAACAACCCAGATATCTTTCAACAAGTGAGTAGACATAAACTGTTGTACATCCATACCGTAGAATACTCTACAGTAATCAAAAGGAATGAACTACTGATATATACAACAAGTTCGATGAATTTCCTGAGGATTATGCTAAGTGCAAAAAGCCAATCCTAAAGGTTACATATGGTATGATTTCATTTCTATAGCGTATAGACAAAATTACAGAACTGGAGAAAAGATTCATTGTGGCCATTTGCCATGGGGGTGGGATGGGGCTGGAGGAAAGTGGGTGTGGATATAGAAAGGGCACATAAGGAATAGCTATGGTAGCAAAAATTTTCTGTATCTTGGGGGAGAAAATAAAGGTGAACTATTTAATTGAGAGTTTACCTTTACTTTTGTGATTGTTGTTCTAGGCACAGCATGCGATTGCAATCATTTTTGCAGTGAAGACCATTGGTTATTAGAAACTAAACATAGATGTCATAAAAATGGATCAGTATACAAGTCCAAATTCTGCTGCCAGCTAACTTGTGTCCTTGGTCATGGTCTTCATACTTGCTAGAATGTAGACTTCTCTTGAGGGCTTTGGAATGGCTGATCTCCAAGGTCCCATCCAGCTGTAGAATTTAATGGTTTCAAGTTTTACTGCATGGAACCCATTTTAGCATCTCAAAAATACACTTAGACATGCAAGAATGGATTTTATTCATCAAGTTTGTTTTGTATAGATTGTTTTGATGCATGGAACTTGTACTGGCATTTCTAGTCAGCAAGGACACTGGCTAAGACCTCAATTTCTCTGCTCAGGCTGCAAACTTCCTTCAGTGCTCCTGAAGACATGAAACTGTGTTGTTTGTGGAAAGATGGTGAGCAGGGCTCATAATGAATATTGGTTCAAAGGGGATTGGTGGCTTCAGGTTCCGGCTTTTTTTTTTGTTTCTTTTAAAAATTTTAGGTTTTGTTAACTTTTTGGGGATTTTTCCCAACCCCCTTGGGTTTTGTTTCTTTTTTTTAAAGAGGTTTTGGTTTGTATCCCATAGAGATAGGTCCTTGGCCTGAATGGACTTAGTTGGTTTAAAACTTTGTTGATGTGATTTGAAAAGCCCTATTTCTGAACTTCTAAGTGTATCTTGTGAACCCTTACATCTCCCATTACTGTTCATCTAAATTGGCCCTGTCCAGTGTTCACTGCTGATTCTCCCTAAATCCTGGGAAGGAAAAAAACAGAATTAGTCTTTCTCAGGGTGGCTTTTCCGTCTTTAAGCCTGGGACTGCCTCGTTTCCAATGCCAGTTAGCATGCATATTTTAGTCCTTTCTGCAATGCTCTCCAGCGTTGGGAAGAAAACGTAGAGTTAGGTGACCTTGAAATCTATACCTGACCTCCTTCCCATATAGCAGACATGTATTGAACATTGATGGCAGGGAAGGTTGATAAAGCATATGCTTGCTCTTCCTGTATGGAAATCGGTAACTCTGATATCAAAGACTGGGATCTGTGCCACCTTCCCTTCCTGGTTAGGCCCAGTGTCTTATCTCCTTAACTTCTGTAGTTTATCAGTTTTGTGGTCTTTGCCTTGAGCTTTGTGGGAAAAGTACAAATTAGACATAAGTAATCTATTGTTATAAGCATAGGCCCATTGCGATTGGGTTGATTCTGACTCCTAGCAACCCTATAGGACAGAGTAAAACTGCCCCATAGAGTTTCCAAGGAGTGCCTGGTGGATTTGAACTGCTGACCATTTGGTTAGCAGCCATAGCACTTAGCCAGTATGCCACCAGGGCTTCCAGGGTTATGAGCATAGAAATCTTAATAGTCAGTATTTGCCAAGTCAAAATCTCTCTTTCCACTATTAGAATTAATGACCCAATATCATACTTATACTGCTGTTTTCTCATAGAAGTGTAATTTTGGGAAATAATAACTTTAAACCAAGGTGTATTTTATACTTTATTTGAACATCATTTCTAGATTACTTATGTTTTCAAAGGCATTTTTATGCTTTGAAAACTGTGGGCTTAATACATTTTGTTTTGGCATCAGGGGAACCAAAATGAGATATCAGTTTGATTTAGGGTTGCTATGGAGAATATTTTAATGTTTCAATTTATTTGTTTATAATGTATTTATGTGTGCATGTACATATAGACTTCCACAGATTTCTAGTTTCATGAACGTTTTTTAATTGATTATCAGGATTTAATAATAGCCGTTTGAAACAAAGCCAATAAACAATAAAGACATATAGATTTCCACTTAGTTTCCAACGACATAAGAGAAAGCAGTTTTAAAGAGTTGTATACTTTTTTCTGTAGAGAAAGATTTCCTTGATGTTTTCTAATCTGTCTACTGATATCGTTCAACATTCATACTTTGATTATCTGTCGTCATTAGTTGGCATTTGTAATTCCTTAAGTGGAGATATCTTGGCCAGCAATTTAATCACATCTCATTATTAAGTCAAGGAATCCTGGTAGTTGCAATGGTTAAGTGTTCAACTGCTAACTGATAGGTTAGTGGTTTGTGGTTTGAACCTACCCAGCAGCTCCACAGGAGAAAGACCTGACACTCAGCTCCCATAAAGATTGCAGTCCCGTAAACCCTATGGGGCAGTTCTTCTCTGTCACATGGGATCACTATGAGTTGGAATAGAATTGTTGAAAATTGGAACCTAACAGCAATAACAACAACAATTATTAAGTCACAGATAGAATGATCTTGTTCTGATCGCACCATTTTGTCTCAAGTATGATCTGCCCCACACGGACTGCTAAGGCTTTGTTAAAGCAGGATCTAGTATTTAAAAAAAAAAAAAACAGTTCAGGAGCAGTGATCAGCAGCTAACGTCCAATTGGGATGAGGCCACCTGAGTTTCAAAGACACTTCAACCTTTATTCCAAAAGGGGAAGGGAAATGCCCACTCATTGCAGATGTGCTTTGTGCCTGGCACCGTGCTGATCCAGAGATGATACTGCACTTGATTCATCTTGGTTTATACTTAATATTTATAGTTAACTCTCTCACAACAACCTTGTAGAAAAAGGATATTTTTTTTCGCCCACTGAGTTCTAAGTATTTTCTTTTGAAGGTGACGGTAGATTTTTGGTGGTTGCTGCAGCTGTTGTTCTCACTGCGTGCTCTTCTTCCCTGGGTCCTACTTTGACCAAAACAGTGGTTGATCTGGAGACGTGGATATGCCAACGTCAAGCAGCCGTTCTCCTCCCTAGTGGACAGTAGTATCACTTGGTGCTTTAAAAAAATACATTTGTGTCTGCGCCAGTCCTCCGACAAATTTAGACAGTGTCAGGGATGGACCTTTAGGTATGGATAGGTTTTACAATCTCCCGAAGTGATTCTACTATGAAACCAGAGGGAGATCCATTGATGGAAGATTGATCAAGTAATGTAAGTCCAGCTTAGGAAGTGTGGGATGAGCCACATATCCTTCTCTCCACTCCTCTACCCCTATCTGGCCCCAGCCGCCTGATTGCTAAGACTCAGGGGTTCTTGGTGCAGGAGGCCTTGTGAGTGCCTGACCCTTTGCCCCCTACTCTGCATCTCTCTGCCTTCCTCTCTTTACTATTGTTTCACTGCCATATTTCTTTCATTCACACCATTTCATGTCTGTGGAAAAGCGTTCTAACCACACGATTCAATATCTAGAATACAGCTCATTTGGAGACATACTGTGATTCAGTGGATTAAGTACAGGCTTTGGAGCTATGAAGAGCTGGGTTCATATTCAAGTTCTAGACCTTCCTTGCTAAGTCTGAGGCCCAAGTGAGGCATTCACATCTTGATGTTGGTGTCTATATCCTGTTGTGAGAACTGGAGACGTTATATTAATGTGCCTAGTTCACAGCTGTACACAAGGAACCTGTGTTAGTTATCGAGTGCTGCGTAACAAATTGCTCCAAAAATGAGGGGCTTAAAACACCTTTATTACCTTTCAGTTTCTGTGGATCAGGAATCTGGGTGCAGCTTATCGTTTGGCCCAGAATCTCTCACAAGCTGCAGTCAACACAAGGCCACAGTCATCCCAAGGCTCCATCAGGAAGGATCCACTTCCAAGCTCATTCGTGTGGTTTTTGGCAAGATTCCGTTCTCCTAGGGTTGTTGAGCTCTTGGACTTAGTTTCTTAGCACATGAAGCTTTCTACAGGGCAGCCTGCTTCATCTGATAACTCAAGAGAGAAGAGCCAGAGAAGAGGAGAGAGAAGTCACATCTCAACACTGTTGGTGTATACTGTCTGTTAAAAATAAGTTACGAGGTCCAGTCCACACTCAAGGGGAGAAGAGATGACTCTGGGTGTTGAATACCAGGAGAAGGGGATTATTAGGAGCCATTTTAGGAGCTGCCAACCACAGTGTTGTTGTTAGTTGCTGGTGGGTTGGCTCCGACACACGGTGGCCCCACGTACAAAGGAACGAAACATTGCCCAGCCTTTGTGCATTTTCACAGTGTTGGTATTCTTCACGAGCCCATTGTATAAATTTTGAGAGCCACTGTGTAAAGTTTGAGTGCCTTCCAACCTAGGGGGCTCATCTTCCTGTGTTCTGTAAGACAATATTCTCTTGTGATCCATTGGATTTTCACTGGTTGATTTTCAGAAGTAGATCACGAGGCTTTCCTTCCTAGTCTGTCTTAGTCTGGAAGCTCCACTGAAACCTGTCTGCCATGAGTGATTCTACCGGTATTTGAAATACCGATGGCATAGCTTCCATCATAACAACACACAAGCCACCACAGTACAGCAACCTGACCCATGGGCAGTGGGCCAACCACAGTACTCCTCCCAAAAAAACATTTATTGAGTTTCTTTGAAGAATCTCCTAGTATAACTTGTTTGTGGTTTTTACTGCCTCTTGTCTCCTGCCATATATTTTGACTATATAAGGGCCAGATGTCATATTGGAATAGTGAAGTATAAAGGGTTAAAGAGCTAGCTGGAGAGACCACATGGTATCTAGTAACAGTATTGTGATAAGAACCTCAATCAGCTGATATCCTGTTGGGTCATTATCTCCTGAATTATTTTGCTACATGATTACATAAGCACTAAAGAGCTTCAGAAATAAAATCCTGTAGTAGCCCAGGAGGGAACAATATGAACAGTCATTTAGAATGTGCCGCTGCAGACAGAATTGCTAAATGGCAGTTCTTTGGAACCTCTTTACCAAACTATAGTTTGCATATCTGCCGTAACTACTCCTTATAATAAGGCGTAGCAGCTACCCTATCGTTCCATCTCCCAAAC
The DNA here is from genome assembly GCF_000243295.1 of Trichechus manatus latirostris. Lineage (NCBI taxonomy): Eukaryota > Metazoa > Chordata > Mammalia > Sirenia > Trichechidae > Trichechus > Trichechus manatus. The sequence continues at coordinate 39,387,279 of NW_004443937.1, read as the reverse complement.
ACCTGGTTCTGAAACCACCATTTCAGGAGGTTATTCTTGGGAGAACACTGACCATCATTTCTAGGCGTTTCCAATTCCACATCATTAGAATAGAACCACTTTCAAGTCGGCTTCAGGCTTTAGCTTGTTATATAAATAAGTTCACAGGAATCTCAAATGCTTTACGGAAATCTGACAGCAACTATAAAAGGCTTTTGAACATTTTTGTTGCCAAAGTCCCAGGGATTGCTGGAATCTTCGATAGCCCGTTTTAAGCTCCAATTCAGACGCTTTTTGTCATGCTTAATAATGTGGTGAATAATTCCTTTTCTGTTAGTCGTTTTCTCTTTTATAATCCACAAGGATCTTTGAGCCATGGAATGGATATTTTCTGGAGCTATAAATTAAAGTTCCTTTCGATCCAAAACTTAAAATGTCCTTTTAATGTACCACTTCTGTAAATCCATTTATCTAGGTCTAAAGATTCATTAAAGTACATTTAAATGAAAGCATTATGTAGGTGTATGTCCAATTCAAAGAGCGATTATTCTAAAATGACGGTGTCATGGAAGACATTAGATAATCCTGTGTACAGTAGGAAATTTAATAAGACAAAAATTATTTTATTTGTGGAGGATATTCTGTAGTAGAGTCATCTTTCTTTTCTTCATTCTTCCCTTTCTGTTAAAGTATAAGCTAAGTCAGAAGTTTAGCCTAGGGTCCAAAGATCCCCACTGAATCCATGAATAGTATTAATGCCGTCTGTAACTTGGATAGGAACAAAATTACATCTTTATTTACATTATCCTCTAAATGAAACTTAACATTTCTTTCAAGATTGAATGTAGGCATACGCCCTTAGTAGTACTGGCGGTACTTGTGACTTTGTCACACATAGAAATCACAAATATCATCTAATCGTATCACAGCTATCTCAAAATATCTTTCATGCTTCTCACTCCTTTGAAAATACAGTGGTGAATAGGCCTGCTATTGAGGTCTCATTATTTAATGTCTGATGAAAGAAGCACGTATTACTCTGTCACACGTATGTCTTAAAAATATTTTGAAAGCTGTTTTTCAATATACTTTGTTTTCTCTGTAACACTATGTACTTTTTTTATTTACAAATATTGTTCTTAGAAGCAGGACATAAGCCACACTGGCTTTCTCATTTTCACCTAAAGCTGCGTGTGGCTTTATGTCGTCCCTTCCTCTTTCCTCTGACTCATCCTTTTATCTATTCATTCTTTGATTGGTTGATTGATCCCTTTTATTCCCGACTTAGTATTTGCGGAGAAGAATAAGACACAGCCCCTACCCTCAAGTGGCTTCCAGACTAGGCACACCAACTCAGAGCTGTAGAACGGACCAGGAATAGGTGTTACGGTGGAGGTGCACGCTAGGCCTTGTGGAAGCAGAGAGAAGATGGGATTTATTTGAAAATTTGTCGATTTAGTTGTTATTTGTTTTTCAGTAATAATTAGATGGAGTCCGTGAGTGGTGCAAATGGTTAAACACTTGACTACTAGCCAAAAGGTTGGTGTTTCAAACCCACCCAGACTCTGCTTAGGAAGACAGGCCCAGTCAATCTGCTTCTGAAAGGTCACAGCCTTGAAAATCCTATGGCGCAGTTCTACGCTGCACACATGGGGTCCCTGTGAGTTGGAAACAACTCAATAGCTACTACCAACAGCAACGATAATGAGACGTATCTTCCAATCTTTGCCTTTTCCATGCGTTGTTCAGCCCTAAATGATCTGTGGTCCCTGTAGCTCAAGGAGGTAAAGTGAATATTTCATTTAGATTTTTTTTTCAATGTAACATATGTGTATATATGTGTACACACACATACACACATTGTGCTAGGACCTGAGAGGCATATAGAGTGAATAAGGAGACCTGTTATTCATTGAAAAAATGCTGCATACCAAGGTCTTTGAAAACATGGAGTCATTTAATCTCTCCACCAATCCTGTGAGACAGAGGTTGTTAGCATTCCCATCTTACAGATTTCAGGTAAAAGTATTAGACGGCATGGTAACCAGCCTCTAAGACAGCCTCCAATGAGCCTCCCCTTTTTGTAGTCATGTCCTTGTGTAGTCCCTACCCACACTGTATCAGGATTGGTCTGCTTGATCAGTAGAATATAGCAGAAGTGACAGTGTGGGACTTCTGAGGCTAGAGTATAAAAGATTACTGCCTTTGGAGGAAGCCAGTCACCATATCATAAGAAAACTTAAGCAGCCGTATGGGGAGTTCTGGAGTCCCTGGGTAGTGCAAACTATAAAACATGCTTAGCCGCTAACCAAAAGTTGGAGGTTCAAGTCCACCCAGAGGTGTCTGGGAAGAAAGATCTGGCTATCTACTTGGGAAAAATCAGCCACTGAAAACCCTATGGAGCACGGTTCTACTCCGACACACATGGAGTTGCCATGAGTCAGAATCAACTTGACAGCAACTGGTTTGGTTACGCAGAGGTTTACGTGGCAAGAAAGCGAGTCCTCCTGCCAACAGCCAGGCTTGTCAGTGAGCTGTCCTGGAAGTAAATCCTGCAGCCCTGGTCAAACCTACAGATGATTGCAGACCTGGCGTACATTTTGACTCCAGCCTAGCAAGGTTCCTGAGCCAGAACCACTCAGCAAAGTTGCCTGAAATTCCTGACCCATAGAAGCTGTGTGAGGTAATAATTGTTTTTGTTGTTGTAAACTACGGAGTTTGGGGCTAATTTGTTAAGTAGCAACAGAACACTGGTACAAACAGCTATATACGTTTCCCAAGGTCATTAAAAAATAAAAAAAACACTGCAGTCGAGTCAGTTCCAACTCATAGCGACCCCAAAGGGTTTCCAAGGCTGTAGATCTCTATGGAAGTAGACTGCCACATCTTCCTCCTGTGGAACCTCTGCTGGCTTCTAACCAACCACCTTTCAGTTAGCAGTTGATCACTTTAACGGCTGTGCCACCAGAGGTCCTTAATATCACTAGTAAATGACAGGCAGCGTGGGAACCCTGTTCTCGTTGCCAGTGAGTCAGTTCCGACTCATAGCGAACCTAAAGGACAGAGTAGAACTGCCCTGTAGGGTTTCCAAAGAGCGGCTGGTGGATTCAAACTACCAACCTTTTGGTTAACAGCTGAGTTCTTAACCACTGTGCCACCAGAGCTCCCAGCTTCGCTGAAGAAATGTATTACTTTCCTCAGCTTAGAAGGACAGCGATGTTGACAGAGAATCCTGCGGCCCTTTTTCACTTTTTCCCTGGCAACTTCTCCTCTTTTCTTCTTTCTTCCTCTTGTACCATATGTGTGTGGTACCTGACAGTTGGTGAAGTAGCGGGACATCTATTTCCTCATTAGATCCTCTTAAATTCTGAAATGTGATAAAGCAATATAACAAAAGCACCAGGTAAAATTTACTAAACACTTAACATATGTTCTAAAACCCACTGTCGTAGAGTCGATTCTGACTCATAGCGGCCCCATACGGTTTCCAAGGCTGTAAATCTTTATGGAAGTAGACTGCCACATCTTTCTTCTGCGGAGCCACTGATGGTTTCAAACCACCTATGCTTCGATTAGCAGTCCAACGCTTTAACCACTGCGACACCAGGTCTGCTAATATATGTTCTAAGCAGGTCTCTAAGTATTGAAGTCAATCCCAATAACCATCACATAGGTAATACTCATCAATCTAATGTGACAGGAAGTGAATGCAATCTCATCTGATCTTCACGACAACCTTGTCAGGTAGGTAGGGAGGTGACATCATCCCCATTTTACAGATGACTGTTCTGAGCTCAGGGTTAAAGGGACTTTACCAAAATGACATGGTTTTTCTGTGTCAGAAGCAAAAGTAGAACCTGCTCCTCTTGATGCTGCTCATCTCCCTCCCTGCTGATAGATAAGTATGAAAAGATAAAAGCAGAGTCACCAGGCTAATTTGTACAGCATTTATAGGAAGAAATGCCTTCTGTGCTGGTGGAGTTACAAAAAGATCTGAGGCCTTGACATTTCTTTTGGAAGCGCTTGGGTAAAGGTGATTTTATATTTACAGTCCCAAATTGGAGGGGGAGGGGCAGCATGCATGGGATGGCAAGTTGATGTCTGGATTATCCCTTGACCTTTTGGTGACATTACAGAGAGAGAAAACTAAATGGAAATGTGTATCTTCACTGGGTTCTAAACCCGTTGATAGAAAAACATCATTTCAATAGCAAACACCGCCTTTCCCTGTTGCTCTTCTGTCTGATTTTTAAATAACATTTTCATTACGGTTGCTATAGGAGATTAGCTGGCTAGCTAGAAGGAAAACTCGGAGGCAACTCTGTATGATACCAAAATATGTTTAAACTTGCAAATATCAGTTTATTTGAGAAAAACAGTAGGTACTGAGAATTGTAGTAAATTACTTAGCTGAGATATGCTAACATTGAAAATACCCTTTGTAAGTATTGCATTAAAAAATTCCATTCCATGCAGTAAAGTTTGCATGCTATGTGGGTGCAAGGTACTTAGAAAGGAGAAAGATGGTTAAAAATAATAGCAAAAAGTACATTATTTAAAGGAAAAGTATTTGCAACTGATTTCACATACATAGGGTTAATTTCCCTAATTGATTCACAGTTTCTAGAAATTGTTATTAAAATGATCAGGGATCCAACAGAAAAACAGCTAAAGAACATTGTGGTAGATTATAGCTTCTAAATGCTCCATAGTCACATCTAAACACCCTGAGGGACTGAATTACTGGGCTGAGGGCTATGGGAACCATGGTCTCGGGGAACATCGAGCTCAATTGGCATAACACAGTTTATAAAGAAAATGTTCTACATTCTACTTTGGTGAGTAGCGTCTGGGGTCTTAAAAGCCCATGAGCAGCCATCTAAGATACTCCACTGGTCTCACCTCTTTGGGAGCAAGGGGGAATGAAGAAAACTAAAGATACAAGGGAGAGATTGGTCCAAAGGACTAATGGACCACAGCTACCAAGGCCTCCACTGGACTGAGTCCAGTTCACCTAGATGGTACCTGGCTACCACCACTGACTGCCGTGACAGGGATCACAATAGAGGGTCCCGGACAGAGCTGGGGAAAAATAAAGAACAAAATTCTAACTCAGAAAAAAAGACCAGACTTACTGGCCTGACAGAGACTGGAGAAACCCCAAAAGTAAGGTCCCTGAACACCCTTTTAGCTCAGTAATGAAGTCGCTCCTGAGGTTCACCCTTCAGCCAAAGATTAGACAGCCTCATAAAACAAAATGAGACTAATGGGGCACAACAGCCCAGGGACAAGGACTAGAAGGCAGGAGGGGACAGGATAGCTGGAAATAGGGAACCGAAGTTCGAGAAGGGAGAGTGTTGACATGTCATGGGTTTGTTAACCAATGTCATAAAACGTGTGTACTGTTTAATGAGAAGCTAGTTTGTTCTGTAAACCTTCATCTAAAGTACAATAAAAAAAGAAAGAAAAAATCTTTCCAGAGAATAAAAATGGCCAAAACTATATTTCCAGTCCCAGATGCTCTTCCAGAACCTTGCCATTCCCCATTCAGAAGAGTTCCTTCCCCCTTTTTTTGAACCTGGATGGCACTTTGTAACTGCCTCTATAAAAGAAGGAGTCCTAGTGGCACAGTGGTTAAGAGCTATGGCTGCTAACCAAAAGATCAGCAGTTTGAATCCACCAGCCGCTCCTTGGACACCCTGTGGGGCAGTTCTACTCTGTCCTGTAGGATCAGAATTGATTTGACAGCAGTGGGTTTGGCTCTGGTTTTAGAAAAGAAGGAACTTAGTACTTGAGCCTTTGAACTGTAGAAGCTGACACCACATGGAATGGAGGTGAGCTATTCCCGCTGAGCTCTGCCCAGACTGCAGATTCCTGCACAAAATAATACTGTCTTGTTTTAAGCCACTACGTTTTTGTTTAATTATTTATGCAGCCATAGTTAATAAAGATGATTTCATAGAATATTTACCGAAAAAATAAGCCCAAATGTCCCTAAAGCATATGAAGAGATATTCAGTGTTACTCATAGTAAAGGAAATTCAAATTAAAAGTATCTTGAGATACTTTTTTTTTAAACATAACAGATTTGGCAAAAATCCAAATGTTATATAATTCATTCTGTGGCAAAGCTGTGGCCAAGGTCTTATATATGACCAGTGGGGTGCAAAATGATGCAAGTATAGAGGAGAATTCAACAACAGTTAGCAAAATTACAAATGTACTTACCCTTTGATCCTGCGTCCCATGTGTGGCAATGATAGTAAAGCCTGCCTGTACATAATTACACATGGAGAAGTTTATTCCCCGTCGTATTTATTTGCAGTAGTATAAAGTTAGAAGCAACCCAAATATAAGTCATGAGATAATATGCAGCTGTAAAATAGAATGTGAAATTGTTCACTACAGATTAGTAAGTAAGCACAAGGAAACCTGTGCTTACTTTGCTTATTGCATAATCTGCCTCTGAAAGAAACTCTGAAGACATGCACCAGAAATGAGCAAAAGTGGGTTGAAAGTGGAATAAACCAGGGCTTTGAACCAGTTCCGTCTGGTTCGACCCCCCTGCTGAGAATTTGCATTCCTAACAAATTCCCAGGTGATGCTAATGCTCCTAGTTAAGAACCAATTCTGAGAACCACTGGTAGAGGAGTGGCTCTCAAAATTTAATTTTACATGAGAATCACCTGGGGATCTTGTTAAACTGTAGATTCTAATTCAGTATATCCGGGGTGGAATGCAAATTCTCCGCAAGTGTTTGAACCAGAATGAACAGGTTCTGAAACCCTAGAATAAGCATAAGCAGGGTGAGAGTGGAAGTATTTTCAAGGTCTGACTTGCTACGTAGTTTTGATTTTTTTAACCATGTGAATTAAAAGGAGACATAACTATAGATATGGGAGTGATTGAAGGATTAAAGAGTACTGTGAGCATCTTTATGCCAAAAAAAAAAGCAGAAGAGAGGAAAAGAGGAAGACAGGACTAGAAAGAGAAGCCCCAATGTCCTGTGTAGCATGTTAAAAGCGCTTTCCCTCCTCTGTTTTATTCGATCCTTTTAATACCCCTCAGCAACAGCAGGGCCACGTTCTCCCGTCTCCGTGTTACAGATCAGCAAACCGAGGCTCAGATCAGAAAAGTGATTTGCTCAGCGGCGCAGGGTCAGCAAGTAGCTGTGGTCTGTCTGGATCAGAGACTTCGTCTCTTTTTTCAAGGAATTTACTGTCTTTTGGAAGGGAAGGCATTTGAAGTGTTACATGGAAAGTGAAATGATCATAGTGGTGGAAGGAAGATCCCTCCAGTGGTGGTGCGAGGACAGACTGGGGTGAGGGATTCCAGGCATGAGGCCAGTTAGGAGGCAATTACAGTGGGGGTATTAAATAGACACCTAGTGATTGTCACTGAGGGGGCAGGGTACCGTTACGAGAGGTACAGCCAACCACCCAGCACAAGCAAGGCTTGTTGCATTGAATTGATTGCAGGGAAGCAGAGTCAATTGAGAGGAAGCATGTCCAGCTGTGAACTCAAGGTCTGCACAAACGTGGATCTGATGATGCTAGATCTAGAAGGCTTGGTTGACTGAGATAAGGTAATATGAGGTTAGGGAGCGCAACAAGAAACGGAAATACCTGCAGGAAAGGACAAGACATGTTTGGCAAAGAGTGAGTCCCAGCTCATTCTGGCTGTAGGATAGGTATTATTCAGGGGGAGAGTAGCAGAATTAAGGCAGGGGAGATAAATGGTAAGTTGAAACCACAGATATGAGGATATTGAATGTCAGAATGAGCCCCAAGGTTTTCATTCTGTAGCCTTAGCGGGCAGTTCGAGGTGTTGAGTTAGAATGTGTGTTATGTGAGATGTGCTGAAGTAAAGAAAGGCAAGAGTTGAAGGAAGTCCAGCAAGAAGACTTTATAAAGATCCAAGCAAGAAACTGTTGTAAAAGGTCAAAGCAGAAATTGGGTAAAATATTTCAAGGTTGAAGGCTTTGCTGGGAAAAAGGGAAAGGACTTAGCAACTGACAGAATGTAGGCAGGAAGGAAGCAAGTGGCAAAGAGGATCTAAAGCTATGGAATTGCTGTGGCCAAGACAACTGTGATACCAGTAATAGAAACAGGGAACTCAAAAGAGGAAGCTGGGCTCCGGATGTATCAAGTGTAATGCTGGTGTAGTTAAGAGTTTAAAGTGGACTTACACACAGCTGTAAAGCGCCTTGACAGCAGAGATCGAGTGGGTTTCATTTGCCATTGCAGTTACAGCATTTCAAGGGCCCTTGACTCAGTGTAGCAGCCCTGGTGGCACAGTGGTTAAGTGCTCGGCTGCTAACCAAAAGTTGGCAGTTCGAATCCATCATCCGCTCCTTAGAAACCCTATGTGGCAGTTCTACCCTGTCCTATGGGGTCGCTATCAGTCGGAATTGACTTGAGGGCAACGGGTTTGGTTTTTGATATTTTGACTCAGTGCAGGAGCCCTGGTAGCGCAGTGGTTAAGCGCTCAGCTACTAACTAAAAGATTGGCGGTTCGAACCCATCAACTGCTCTGCAAGAGAAAGATGTGACAGTCGGCTTGCATAAAGATTACAGCCTTGGAAACCCTCCGGGGCAGTTCTCCGCTGTCCTATAGGGCCGCTATGGGTCCGAATAAACTGGAAGACGATGGATTTGGTTTTTTAGATTCACTCAGTGCAAGTACTTTACAAATGTGGATGAGAGGAAGGGAGCACAGCAAGGACAGTATCTATCTAACCGATGGCTGGTATCATATACATGCATTGTATCAATCAGAATTCATTCAGAGGAAAGAAAAACAGTAAGATACATGTATATATTAAGAGAGTCATTAAAAGGACTTGGCTTATGCAATGTGGGGTCTCCAGAAGCAAGTCTGAAGTTCCTGTCAGGAAGGGGCGATCATGAGCGGGGTACAATTCCACAGGCATGGACTGAAGCAATTGCCCCCAGGCAGTCAGGAAGGGAAATTCACAGACCAGCTATAACCATTGTCATCCATAGGCTTTCTTCTCAGGGAAAGCCTAAACCCTCCTCTAAGTCCTTCCAACTGATTATGTGAGGCCCACTTAAGGTAATTGTCCTAACTTCAAGTCAACTGGTTAAAGACTTCAGTTACATCTGCAAAATCCCTTCAAAGCAGCACCTAGATTAGTGTTTGATTGAATAACCAGGATTGTAGTTCAGTTTAACCAAGCAGACACATCAAAAAACCTACCACCGACACCACGGTTTATAAATACACCTTTCATCTAGTGTATATGTCTCTCATTCGGTAATGTAAATAAAATATTTATTTCTTGGGGTGGTGGCAGACTCCTGTAGTGACAACTCAAGGAATGTAAATCTATTTTTGGCATTAATAGAAATGCTTTCTTGAAAACATTAATTCAGCTCCCAAACACTGGCAAAAACAAAGTAGAGTTCGTTCATGTTACAAGTTGGTACTCTGCACATCTAAAATTATATTTTCAATGGAAATCCTTAAATAAAGTGGAGAGGCCTTTGCTTTGCAGTACATATTGCTCTTATCTGTTGTCAGTTTTGCCCAGCCTGCCTGTGTCCCAAGGCAATTCATATAAACCTTGATTTGCACAGATTTATGAGAGAGCTGTTGGTTTATTTCTTAAAGATCTTATCCCGGTGCTTGGTAGGGGGCAAAGTATTATTTTCAAAGAGTTAAAAACATGACTACTCAGAATAAAGATGTACCAAGATTTAATAATTCTTTCATGGGGAAACCAATATAATCCAGAAGCATTTTTAGAAACTGGGCTTTGTTTAAAAAAATGAAAGCGGGACAGAGGGCAAAAGGAGAAGAGACGAGATGAAGAGAGAGAGAGTGGGGAGGACAGAGGAAGGGGGGCAGAGACAGTGTGTGTGAGAGAAACTATCTGATAGGATTTTGAGATTAGATAGTAGACTGGTTCATGTTCTACAGGGCTATAAAACCATAACCTTTGGGATTCTCTTTTGGACTAGACAGAACTCTACAAATTAGCCTGTAACTTCACAGTGGCCAGGCACTAACCAAATAGTAGTAAGAAAGTGAAATGTAGGTACGTTCTCATAGAGAACTAAATAATCCTTAGGTGGACTTTTTAAGCAATATGTTAGTGTGACATTAAAAGGACATGCCACAAACACTCCCTTCTGCCTTATTTCCAAGTGTCTGATAATTTTTCTTAACTGCGGCCATATTGATTTCTGTGTCATAATAGCTGCCATAGTGAAATTCTTAGAAAAGTCCATGTGTTTTTATCCTGGAAACCTTTTATCAAAAGAATCTTACAGTAATTTCTCTTAGTTCTTTCTCCAAATTATTCTGAAATAATGGATGGGAATTAGCAAAGAAGGTGAAGAAAACATGAAAAACGTGGTTATCTGTAAGTATCCGTTAACACTGTGATATTTGTAACATGGCTTCACTCTCTAAACAGTGCAAACATACAGAGCAAGCTCTCACAAAATTATGATTATTTTGTAGATGACTTGACTTATAAATACAGTTAATTGAGTGAGGTGGATTCCGGGATTCACGCAATAGAGAAATTTGAAATGAGACCTCATCTGCTGATAATCTTAGTTTTCTTGCTGCCACATACGCATGCAGCTGCGGTCAGTGAGGTGTTCTGCTCTCCTTACCGTTTTATCTAATTTCTAGCCGAACATCTACTTCTCATTTGTCGTAGCATTTACCATTTGCCAATGTCACACGGTGAGCTACTAAGATTCTTAAATGTAAGTGACATCCATTTTCAAGAAATAAGTGTTTCATGGAGGGTATTTTTAGGTTTATGGTAAATTGGTTCTCATTTTTAGTTTGTTCTTCAGACAAATAGCGTAATATATACCGTTCTTCCTTGTCCTTATTGAGTATTTTCTACTAAATCTATCCTTTTATGATTCTAAAATGCCAGCTTCAGTTTTTTTATTATTTCATACTGACCCTGGGCAGAGCTGTCTATCTCAATTTAATGGCTATTTATAATATATGGATGGCATTCCCCTGCCATTAACGTTTAATGAATTGGCTCCTGATCCAATAGAGCCTAATAAAGGTATTCCCTAGAAGACATTGCCTTTCTGCGGTGCCCTGGAAACTTTTCCATAGTCCCCTGCTGTATACCTTGGGCCCACAGTCTCCTTCTTGGCCTTTTCTAGTGTACTCTCTCTCTCAACCTCTTTTTCATTATTTAGTCCAAATGTGTAGATTTTCACACTTCATTTTTTTTCAGGTCAGGATGACAGACTTCTGTGCAGAAACTTTAAAAGTATCAGCCTACATCACGGCTGGAGAGAAAGAGAAACTTCTTAAATACTGACAGGAGGTAAATGTATTTACATGCAGAGTAAATACAAATTAAAAAAAAAATAGGAATAATGAAAGATTTTTATAGGCTGTATCCCTGCCTAATCACTCAATCTGAGATGCGTTGAATACAAAGAATTAGATAGTAGTAATGGTTGCACAAACTTGTGAATATACTAACAACCTTTAGAATTGTATACTTTTAGAAGGTGACTTTTACAGTATGTGAATTATATTTCAGTTTAAAAAAAGGACTAGCTGAGTTTAGGGATCAAAGCTGAGCCTCTCCTCACACACGCACGCGCGCACACACACACACACACACACAACTGCTTATGTACACATACACATACTGTTGTCTGTAGTCACTCTCATAAGTCAGTTTTTTCCCTATCTCTAGCAAAAGGAATTATGGCTTGCCTATGAAATCCATCCAATTTGTACATTTCTTTGTTACTCAAGAACCTAAACCGAGGCTTGTATTTATACCAGTGAACCCTCTCTCAATCCTTCCTTCAGTCAGAATGACTTGAGCCTGAGACACTTCAGTTCCTCCATCCATTACTTCTAAAAAGCTAGCCAGCTACCCCCTCTTCTTTCATAGTCAGGCCCTACTGTTAGAACTAAGCCGCTTTTTAAACCTAATGGCTGCTGTATCCACCTTGGAGCCCTGTTTTCCTACAACCACGGACTGAAATTTTGGCGGCCCCCAAAATCCTGCCATATGTTTGACATAAAGGTTTCTGGATCCCACCCCAAGAGAGAGCATCCAAAAATTTCTTTTAGATATAGTTTTGGTTTTTTTTTTGTAATTAATGGACTTTATTTTTTTTAGAAAAGATAGAGAATTACAGACAAATTGAGCTAATGGTACAGAGTTCCCTCATACCTCCTCCTTCCCATTTATTAACATCTTACATCAATGTGATACCTTTGTTACAGTCAATAAACCAATATGGATACATTATTATTTATTCTAAAGTCCACAAGTTTACATAAAGGTTCACTCTTTTTGTTTTGCAATTCTTTTGATTTAACAAATGCATCTTGTCATATATCCACCATTACAGTATCTTACAGGGTAGTTTCGCGGCTCTATAAATCCCCCGTGTATCACCTTTCATCCCCTCTCCCTTTACCCTGAGCCCCTGGCAACCACTCATCTTTGTAGTGTCTCTAGAGTTTTGCCTTTTCCAGAATGTCATATATTTGGAATCATATACTAGGTAGATTTTTCAGGTTTGCTTCTTTTACTTAGCAACGTGCATTTAACATTCATCCATGTCTTTTCATGACTTGACAGCTCATTTATTTTTATCACTGAATACTATTCCAGTGAATGGATGTACCACCGTTGGTTTCTCCATTTGTACACGGAAGGACACCTTGGTGGCTTCCAGCTTTTGGAAATTATGAATAAAGCTACTGTAAACATTCGTGAACTCAAAGAGCTTTCTTGTTTAGTGGGGTGTAAAACAGATGTTGACTGTAAACTTTCCATAAGACCACTAGAAAAACCTGTCGATCACACAAAGTTATATTTTTAGACCTACCGTAGTGAGCGACTGCAACATAGTGACAGAGGCTGAGTGGTGTCTCAAAACAGGAAAACTAGGGAAGGATGTTTATGGATGTAGGGCTTGGGCTGGATGATTTTAAGGCAGGTTTTGCAAGGTAGGGGACTGGCTGGAATTGGACTAAGTTCAGGACAAAATTGAATTGGTGGCATAGAGAGATGAGGCTCTTGAAGTAAGCCTTGCTGGTCACCTTGCTCAGTGAGCTGTTTCAGTTGCTGTATCGTTTT
>NW_004443937.1:39351077-39352844 GCF_000243295.1 Trichechus manatus latirostris | reverse complement strand
TACCTCAGGTCTTGGTGTGTACCGTATGTAGTAGTCAGGAAGTTATGAAGCCAAGCTTATTCCTTAAAGTTTCTCCTCAATTTAATTTACCATGAGGATGGTCTTTATGCTGAAGAGTATCTGAGGCAAGATGATCTCTTTATAATACATCCTGACGTTTGTTCTTGCTTAACTTCTGAAAATCTACAGGTTCTCTTACATATGAATAGACTACCACACTAGTTTTAAATCTGTCAGATTTAGTCCATCAGTTTAAATCTAGCCTCAACAACTTCTACATTTTATGACAATGAAGGAACTTCCTTATCAGCAAGACTCATGCTCATGACTTTGTACTATATTTAGTTGTTTGCAAGATATACTTTTTTTTCAGTTTAGCATTGCTACGGTTAGTATGTCCCTTGCAATTCGTGGCATCTTAGGTTTGATATAATATGGTAGGTATGTATTGTGCTTTTCTTTTCTTCTCTGTCATGAGTGTAAGAAAAAAGTGGTATAATAAATAATTTTATTGGAATTCATTAGGGTTCCAAGAGCATTTATTTGTTAACAGAAGCTCTGTGTTAAATCTAAATCCACAACAATCTTTTTCTTTTCGGTTTGGTAATCCCTTCGTTTATTAAAAGTTTTCGAAGTTCTCAAGAAAAGTGAAAACACCAGGTTTCTTAATACTCTCACTGTGAAGGAAGAAAAATCACTTCCGTATTTTATGCTTTGTCTCTCCTGTTTTAGGGGAGAGACACGTCTCCTGCAGGGGCAGTAATCCAGTAACCGAGGTATTTAAATAGCTCGCTGTGTTTATCTGCGAGTTTGCAGTAGTCATCATATTTAACTGGCACACAGTGAAGTGTGAACCAGCCTTCTACACCCTCCATGGACCTTAGAGGTGATAGGATGTTTTTTCTAGGTCTTCCCTAAGAACTCACAATTTCTTTTACAAGTAACTGTAGTAGTTAGATGCATGGAATTCATACATCAGTGTTCCCAGACATTTAAAGCTTTTTTGAGTGTTGCCTTACTTTTAATGCAAATCCTTTCTTACTTTGTGTTGATTGAAGAACTTTAGCCTGTGGTTGTATCGCCTCTGTTCTCCTTCATTTTGATGCTGCCGAGGGACCTCAGTGGTTAGTCCCCAAAGCACAGCGAGTCCCTGAGTGGTGTACATGGTTAACTAACTCAGCTGCTAACCAAAAGGTTGGAGGTTCAAGTCCACCCACATGCACCTTAGAAGAAAGGCCTGGCAATCTACTTCCCAAAATCACCATTGAAAACCCTATGGAGCACAGTTCTACTCTGACATACATGAGGTCACCATGTGTCAGAATTGACTTAGCAGCAATTGGTCAACCATTTCTAGGTCCCTACCTTGTATCTTACCTCCTCTTGACTTTTTCCTCGTCTTTCCATTACCTTAGGGTCAAGTTCAGAGCCTCTAGCTTGGCACAAAAGTTATAACCCCATGTTTACTTCCCCCCCACCTTCCCTCTCCAGATTCTAATATGTACTGTATACCCTCACCTGAAACCCTGTGAGGGCAGCATTTGGGGAGGCAGTTTGCAAATTGGTTTTGAGTCAGGCTGCCCCGCTGCTTACTGTCTACAAGAACCATGGGCAGATTAATTAACTTCTCTGAGGCTGTATTCTTCTATTAAGTGGGGATAATGATAGTACTTAGCGCCTGAAGTTACTGTAAGGATTTAGTGAAGTAATGCATTTAAATCAGTTAGCCCAGTCCCTGCATATTTTAAGGTATTCTTTTAAAAAAAA
>NW_004443937.1:39317828-39349457 GCF_000243295.1 Trichechus manatus latirostris | reverse complement strand
GATCAGCATTTGGGTTCATGTTTTCCAGCAACTGAAGCCCCTGATTTAGTTTAGAAATAACTCCAGCTAATACTTTCACTGTAAAATTTTTTGGCAACTTCTTTGCTTCCTCTTCCTCATTATTATTTCTTTCTTCTTCCGCATTTCTTTCCTTTTCAAAATCCATTAAGTCCTGGTCTGTCAATTCCCCTTCTTTGTTCTTCTTCTTCGTTCACACCGTACATGTATACTGAAGTTGTTCCACGTCAGCGATACCAGATTCTAAGTTGAGCGTTCTTGCCCTATGGACAATTTTTCCACTGATCTCTTCCATCATATTATCCTGATCAAATGCTTAGAGCGTGTTCACGTCACCCATCAATTTTTTCCATATCACCTGCACGCATTCTCCCGTAACTTCCTCCCAGGAAGATGCAGTGTTCCAGATACACTGATGGTAGTTAGTGGGGTTCTTCGTAACTGGAATACGTCATAAGTCAGGGATTACCTGTATGTGTAATCAGTGTACATTTTTAAGATAAAACATGAGAGTTCAAAGAAATTTCTGCTCGTAGCATTTCCCTTTATTTACCCCCTCGCCTTGTAGCCAAATGTTTATTTTCTTTGCCTATGTTTTTTGTTTTTGCCCTCAAGTATGCTCTGACTCACGGTGACCCCATGAGTATCAGAGAAGAACTGTGCTCCATAGATTTTCAGTGGCTGATGTTTCAAAGTAGACTGTCGGACCTTTCTTCCAAGTAGCCTCTGGGTGAACTCCAATCTCCAACCTTTTGCTTAGCAGCTGAGCACGTTAACCTTTTGTACTACCCAGGGACTGCTTGCCCATGTTACTTCTCTATAAAAGTTTGTGAAGTGTGGGCTTAGAACATTCCACAGCAGCTATTTATGTTGAACACTCTATGAACATCCACGTTTCAAGTGGAAAGATTAACCTCAGCAAAGCCAGAAAAATGGGAAAGTAAAATGTGTACCTGGGACCTGAGGACTTCTTTGGGCCTGTAAGTAGGTTGGGAATGACGGGGAATAGGCTGACAGGTGAACTCACCATTGAAAGAGTAGAGGAGTTGTAATGTTGGCTTTAAATTGCTGGGTGAGATCTCTGGACTAAATTCATTTGGCAACTGGTATCCATTTGTGGTCCTTGAGCAAGAGATGGAGGTTTTAGGAGCTGTATCTGTTTTTAAAAATTTTCAGAAGTAGGTAAAATTAGACTCCCATACAAATATAGACATCAACGTATGGTAAAGATTATTTAATTCAGGAGAGAACTGGCAGATGTTATAACTGGTTCAAGAGAGAACCCAAAAACAGACACATTTGTACAACACGAATGTGGCAATGAATGTACAAATGGAAGTGAAACTGGTTTTTCCACAAGGGAAGGAGAGGAAACATGAGACATTAAGAAAAATTAGGGCCTTGGATAAGCAAAGCATTATTGAAGAAAAAGAACGAAGTCGGGGAGGCCTCACACTACCTGATTTCATAACCTACTATACAGCTACAGTAGTCAAAACAGCCTGGTACTTGTACAATGACAGACACATAGACCAATGAAACAGAATCGAGAACCCAGGCATAAATGATCTTTGACAAAGGACCAAAGTCCATTAAATGGGGAAAAGACAGTATTTTTAACAAATGGTACTGGCAAAACTGGATGTCCATCTGTAAAAAATGAAACAGGACCCATACCTCACACCATGCACAAAAACTAACTTGAAATGGATGAAAGACCTAAATATAAAAAAATGATAAATACCGTGGAAGAAAAAATAGGGACAATGCTAGGGCCCCTAATACATAGCATAAATACAATACAGACCATAACTAACAGTGCACAAACACCAGAAGATAAACTAGATAACTGGGAGCTCCTAAAAATTAAACACTTATGCTAGACAAAAGATTTCACCAAAAGAGGAAACAGAGAACCAACTGACACATGAACCACAGCCTCCACCAGCCTGAGCCCAGAAGAACTAGATGGTGCCCGGCTACCACCACCAACCACTCAAACAAGTATCACGATAGAGGATCCTAGACAGAGCAAGAGAAAAACGTGGAAAAAAATTCAAATTCACATACACACAAAAAGACCAGACTTACTGGTCTGACAGAAACTGGAGGATCCTGCAAGACTATGGCCCCTGGACACCCTGGTAACTCAGAACTGAAGCCACATCTGAAGTCCACCTTTCAGCAAAATATGAGATAGACCTATAAACAAACACCAGAAAGATATTTACCTGCGTTTTATTGGCTGTGCTAAGGTATTCTACTGTGTGGATCATAATAAATTATGAATAACATTTTGAAGAATGGGAATTCCAGAATGCTTAATTGTGCCCATAAGGAACATGTACATAAACCAAGAGACAGTCATTTGAATAGAACAAGGGATACTGCATGGTTTAAAATCAGGAGAGGTGTACATCGGAGTTGTATCCTTTCACCATACTTACTCAATCCTTATGAAGAGTAAATAATCCAACAAACTGGACTATATGAAGAAGAACTTGGCATCAGGATTGGTGAAGTCTCATTAACAACCTGCAATATGCAGATGACACAATGTTGCTTGTTGAAAGTGAAGAGGACTTAAAGCACTTACTGATAAAGATCTAAGACTACAGCCTTCAGTATGGACTACACCTCAACATAAAGAAAACAAAAATCCTCACAACTGGACCAGTAAGTAACAACACGATAAATGGAGAAAATATTGAAGTTGTCAAGATTTCATTTTACTTGGATGCACAATGAATGTCCATGGAATCAGCAGTCAAGAAATCAAATGACTTGTTGCACTGGGCAAATCTGCTGCAAAAGACTTCTTTAAAGTGTTGAAAAGTAAAGATGTCACTTTGAGGACTAAGGTGTGCCTGACCGAAGCCATGTTATTTTCAATCACCTCGTATGCATGCGTAAGCTAGATAATTGATAATGAAGACCAAAGAAGTTATGCCTTTGAATTATGGTGTTGGTGAAGAGTATTGAATATACCATGGACTGCCAGAAGAAGGATCAAGTCTGTCTTGGAAGAAGTACAGCCAGAGTGCTCCTTGGATGTGAGGGTGGTGAGAATTCATCTCACATACTTTGGATATGTTATCAGGAGGGACCAGTCCCTGGAGAAGGAAGTCACGCTTGGTAAAGTAGAGGGTCAGCTAAAAAGAGGAAGGCTCTTGACGAGATGGATTGACACAGTGGCTGCAATGATGGACTCAAACATAGCAACAATTGTGAGAATGGCACAAGACCAGGCAGTGTTTTGTTCTCTCGTGCATGGGGTCACTATGGGTCGGAACCATTTCGAAGGCACCTAACAACGATAACAATGAAACAAACAGTAACCTACATGGAGAACATGGTTCTTAGTTCAATCAAGTATACGAGACCAAATGGGCAACAACTGCACAAAAACAAAGACGAGAAGGCAGGAAGGGACAGGAAAACTGGGTAATTGGACATGGGGAACCCAGGGTGGAAAGGGAAAAAAGAAAAGCACTAAATGCAGGATTGCAACCAATGTCACAAAACAATTTGTGTATAAATTTTTGAATGAGGAACTAATTTG
The DNA here is from genome assembly GCF_000243295.1 of Trichechus manatus latirostris. Lineage (NCBI taxonomy): Eukaryota > Metazoa > Chordata > Mammalia > Sirenia > Trichechidae > Trichechus > Trichechus manatus. The sequence goes on along the minus strand of NW_004443937.1, from coordinate 39,345,877 downwards.
TGCCGTAAACTTTCACCTAATGCACAGTATAAAAAAAAAAAAAAAGTTAGGAGACTGTTGGTGGAGTCCTCAGTTGTGTAATAGGTTGGTGGGAGGGAACAAAGGGGTGGACACAAGTTACTAAGCAAAGTGGAGTCCTACCAAAGTTAACAGTTGGTTAGAAGTGGAAGGTGAGAGAGAAGAGGGAGACAGAAGAGCCTAGTGGCTAAAGCTAGGCCAGTATTTGAATCCTGGATCTATCTAGTTGTATGACTTCAATCAAGTTATTAGGCCTCTTCTAGTATAGTGAAAATTAAGTATAGATAGTATATGTTAAGTAAGCTTGGTGCATGTGGTAAGTAAGCTTAATAAATGTTAGCATCTATTTTTACTGCTGTTCTACTTCCCTTTCCTCTTCTTTTCTATTTTATTTATTCATTTATTGTTTGATTCCAGATTTTAAGTCAGGAGCTGAGAGTCTGAATTTTAAAATACTGACTTGGAGGTCAGCCTAAGTAGACAACTCCACAGATGACTAAAACCAAGGAATGAGTGAAATCATTGCCTGAGGAAAAGGGCCTGAGGGGAGAAGATTCCCTTTAATTGACAAGAGGAAATGAGCCCAAAGTAGGCTGGTGTGTGGTGCTCCTCAACCTTTATTATTAAGTCACCTGGAAGGAGTCAGAGGAAGTTGATCTAGGAACAGTCAGAGAGCTAAGAAGTTAACTCGACAAGTAATATTGTGGAGGCCAAGAGAAGCCTAAAGAAGGAAGGGTGAGTTTAGTGAGGGTGGGGAAATTTGGAGAGCTTGTTGTTGATGAGGAGAGACATGGAGATATTAGATGCCCGGAGCTGCAGAGAGAGTTGTTTCTATGTGGTTCTGTGTTTAAACCCTGGAAAATCCCTTTGCCTAGGTAGATAATACAGAAATGTATTCCCATATCTCATTATACTCATCTAATGTGAGATAGAATTGTTTACACCTCAATGAGAAAAACAATACATCATATCTATTAAATGCATTAACTTTATGGAAGAGTTGGGCAGGAGGAGAATTCTCATGACACTTTATTCTTAACCTAAATCATAAGGAAAAGTTATTATAATTCTGCCATCTGTTACCGTTTGTAAAGCCATTTTGGTAAACTTAATGCTAATGCAAAATACATGCCTTAGCACTAATTAACCGAAAAATCTGTTTCATTCTTCTTGGATAATGAAAAAAATGTCAGGGACATGATTTCTTAAAGAAAATCTAATTTATGGCACTCAGCTAAACCTTTAAACCACCCTTGTGATGTGCTCATGAACACAACCATAAGAATAACAAAAAGTCACATCAAATATTCCCGTTAGGAAAATCCCCAGGCTACAAGCTTTAGACATTTACAATTGTAGTTTAGATTTCTATTTCCACTTAAAGATGACTGTCCTTTCTGGCTGATATAAGGTATTTGTATTGATTTTTGGGAAGGGAGGGGATTGGAGCGGAGGACTGAGAAACATGGGGAGTATCTGTAAGGCCATTATTGATTTCATGTCCAAGTCCAAATACCACATTACTCCCCTAGAAACCTAATTAATTGCAATATATGCTATTGGAGTATGTTTATATTAAATATTGTTGAACCAATGACTTTTCAAACCCCTTTTGTTGTATTTTGTTTTAGGAATAGGATGGAGCGAGTTTGATTATATTTTTGCTAATATTCTAGGTGTTTTGCACTCACTTAACTGATTTTCCTGCCACCATTCTTTTGTATCTGCTGTACATTTGGTATGTTGTTGTCAGGTACCATCGAGTAGGTTCCAAGTCATAGCAAACCTGTTTACAACACAACGAAGCACTGTCTGGTTCTGCGCCATCCTCACAATCATTGCTATGTTTGAGCCCATTGTTGCAGCCACTGTGTCAATCCATCTCACTGAAGATCTTCTTTTTCACTGTCTACATTACTAAGCATGATGTCCTTCTCCAGGGACTGGTCCCTCCTGATAACATGTCCAAAGAATGTGAGATGAAGACATGCCATCCTCACTTTTAAGGAGCATTCTGGCTGTACTTTGCCAAAATGGATTTGTTCTTTCTTCTGGAAGTCCATGGTATACCATGATTTTATGCAAATGATGAAGCCTACTATGTTTGTTTGCCAGCCGAGCCCTCCTCCTGCAATTGACGCTATGCCAATTCTTCATGTTTTCGTTAAAAAAAAAAAAAAAAAAAATTAGCATAGCGCACTTACAATTTCCAATTTTCCTACATTCATATATACTTCATACGTCCCACGTTCCAATTATTTATGGATGTTTGCTCTTATTTCTTCTCATTTTGAGTCATGTCACATCAGCAAATGAAGATTCCTGAAATCTTTACCCTGTTCACGTCATTAAAGTTGTCTCGACTTTGAGGAGGCAGCTCTTCCCCAGTGGTATTTTGAGTGCTTTCCAACCTGAAGAGCTCATCTTCCAGCACTATATCAGACAGTGTTTTGCTGCTATTCATAAGGTTTTCACCGGCCATTTTTTTCAGAAGTACACCACCAGCTCCTTCTTCCCAGTCTTTCTTAGTCTGGAAGCTCCACTGAAACCTGTCCACCATGGGTAACTTTGTTGATATTTGAAATACTGGTGACATAGTTTCCAGCATCACAGCAACACGCAAGTCACCACAGCATGACTAACTGATGGATGGGTGGTGGGCCTTTGGTTTACTATCTCAGAGAATTATTATTTTTATTTGGTCTGAAGCCCTCTCAAAAATCTTCAGTGATTCCTCACTTTCTGTTAGATAAAATCTAAAGTCTTTAGAGTCCTTACCACCTGTCTTTCCAGTCATATCTACCAGTATCCACCACACTAAAGTCTTCACTCTTGGGAAATTATTTTGCTCAAGATTCTGAATACACCTCACACCAGGGTGTGGTCTCATTCTGTTGTGCAAGGGTGAAATGCCCTTTTCATCCTTGTCTTCTGGAATACCCAAACCATCCTGCCAGAGAAGCAGCTAGGCAAATGATAATAATAGCAACAATGTGTATGCGTGTGTGTAAAGATAGAGGGAAAGCAGATATGGCAAAGTGGTAATAACTGCTGAAGGCTATACAGGTATTCATTGTACTACTCTTGCAACTTCCTATGGATCTGAACTCTTAGGAAATAAAAAGTTGCAAAGAAGCAGTTCAGGTCAGATCAGTCACTTACAAGTGAAACGTGGCCAGTGTGGGGATAGTCATCAATCAAATATATTTAATTCTTGGTAATATTCTCAGGCTCCCTGTGCTTGCTGGAGAAAGATATCAAGTTTAGTCCTGGTCTTTCTTTCATCAGTTCTTCCGTCGATGCTCCTGTGCAAGATATACCTTAAGGAAGGGCATAGTGATTGATAATAAGGTAAATTTAGAACTCTATTAATTCTCAGGATGAAACTGTGACTTCCTCCCTTCCTTTTTTCTACACTTAAAAATCACATACTGAATATTGGACAGTGGACTTCTGTCTACAGACCCTGAGATGAACATCACAGTCTCAGTCCTGGGGAGCTCACAGTATTGAAGAAGAAAAATGAGAAAATCAGTGATTGCAAAACAGAGAGAAAGGTGCCATGGTTCTAGGATATTCTGCTCTTACTCACAGAACATTTTCCCCACACCTTCTGCAATTTTGACTCTCTACAGATATTTGATATCATATCCTTAATGCCACGCGTTTATAGATTGTTGCCAACTGATTACTACAGTGAATTGTTGTTATATGCCATCGAATCGATTCCGACTCATAGCGACCCTATAAAACAGAGTAGAACCACCCCATAGAGTTTCCAAGGAGCGGCTGGTGGATTGGAACTGTCGACTCTTTGGTTAGCAGCCAAGCTCTTAACACTTTGCTACCAGGGCTCCATACTGAATAAGATAAGTAGTATGTTGTGTCTCATTGTACATCATTCCAAATTGTCTGTCAAAACAGTTGTTCTTAGTAACTGGTAACAGCCCAGAATACTTCTGGTCCATGTACTATCTTCTTTTTTACAATATTTATTCAGAACATCATGATATATGTTGTTTAACATTAATTGATGATATATTAATGATAGCGTTCATTGTAAGTAAACTTTGTATTAATTATGATAAACCTATTTTTAGGATTTTTGTTGTTGTTCGGTGCCACTGAGTCGATTCTGACTCATAGCGACTCTATGTACAACAGAACAAAAGACTGCCCAGTCCTGTGCCATCCTCACAATTGTTGCTGTGCTTGAGCCCATTGTGACAGCCGCTGTGTCAGCCCATCTCCTTGAGAGTCTTCCTCTTTTTCACTGACCCTGTACCAAGCATGATGTCCTTCTCCAGGGACTGATCGCTTGTGATAACATGTCCAAAGTACGTAAGACGTAGTCTTGCTATCCTTGCTTCTAAGGAGCATTGTGGTTGTACTTCTTGCAAGACAGCTTTGTTTTTTTAGGATAGATTTTTTTTTTTTTTAGGATAGGTATTTTAATTTGCTAAATTCAGTGTAGACTGGAAATAAAAACTTAAAATGTAAGTAGTTATGAATACTTCAGCATTCTGTGCTCCTTTATCGGTATATTGGACTAGAAACTCCATGAGGATGCAGTACATATCTCTTATTCAATTATTTCTTGAGTGACTGCCATTTCCAAGGGATAAAGGCGTCTACCACAGTTCAGTGCCTACCCTAGGGAGTTTCAGTTTCTGCAGGTAGCAAATATGGACTTTAAGCACTGAAGGAATCCTTAGATGTCAGCTCTTCTCCAGCAGGCAGCAAAATGAAATCAAAGTATCTTTTAAACACATCTTTTTTTTTTTTCCCGTTTAATCCCCAAGATAAAGCATTGCCATTACTCTGACCATTTGTGCAGGCTTCATTTCCTACCGTCCGATTCATCTTTGCATGGCAACAAGTGTCTAACACAGCATCTTAATGTAGCTGCCGCAAAAAATTTTTAAATATGCACATAAATGTGCTTGCATGCAGATGTTGTCATACAGCTGATGATTAGATTAGATAGCGCGTGAAAATACTTTGCACACATTTGGCATTGATGAAATGAAAGTTTTCTCTCTATGGATTATCTTTGGAACACGTTTTCCAGAGTTAGTTAGAATTTTGACTTTTCTGGAAATGTGTTAGAATGCCTTCATAAATTCTGAAGCAGTGTCACCTGCCCCGTATTATTATGGGGTATGCCCGTTGCCGTTGATTCAATTCTGACTCAGAGCAACCCTATCGGACGAGCAGAACTGCCCCATAGCATTTTCAATGAGCAACTAGTGAATTCGAACTGCTGACCTTTGGGTTAGCAGCCAGTCTCTTAACCACTGTGCCACCAGAGCTCCATTATGGGGTAGACGGACGTTTTGTCCACAGGAAGGGGCCATGTCTGACTCACTTGTTGCTGTGTCATGTCTTGTACATCACTGGCACCCAGTAAACCCTGTGGAATGAAGGAGTAAGAAGATTTTGAAATATAAGTAAAATTTCTGCAGGTAAAAATGAGAAGGGGTGGAAGGGAATGTCATGTAGAAGAAATGACATGAGCAAGGGTCCAGAGGCTCGATGAGGCTGAGGTCTGTTGAAGGACTCTCTAACTAAAACTTCCTGCATTTGATCAAGGATGGTTTTAGAGACTCATGCAACATACATGGATTTTATCTTCTTACGCAGTCAGAAGCTGGAATAACTACTCCCATGTCCATGTTTCAACACATGAAGTGCAATTTGGAATGTAAGCTTAGGAACTGGAGAAATGCAGTTTCAGTCTTGTTTCTTTCATTCATGGGCTGGATGATCATAGGCCAGACAACTAACTTTCACTCTTTCTTCGTTTTCTTGAAATATAGCTGATAATACCTTTTTGTCAAGATGGTGGAAGACCTGGATAGAGTAAGTCCTCACTTAATGGTGGATGATGAGAATAAATGTCGTCATAATCATCACTGTCTATCTGATACCTCTATAGAGAGGGCCAGGATATTCCAACACATCAACACAGCCTGCTATGTCTTCTCTTAGGGACACATAATAGTCAAGTGCTATTGACCTCAAGTTTAAAGGCGTCTGGTTGTTTTTTTATGGATCTGATGTGCTTCCTTGCCAGAAGTAAATGCAGTTGGAATAGCTTAATCCAACGAGAGCTATCCTTCTGCTTTATTGTATAAAACACAAAAGGTATGTCTTCATAAATCCTGTGTCAGTGAGGGATATGTAAAACCCACAGGCAAGTAATAGGGTCTGCTTTCACATTTCCCAGGGGCTACTTAAAAACTCTGCCTCTTGTGTAAGCAAAGCAGAACAATCATAATGTCAGCTGTTACTTTTTGTTTTGGTTTTTATCACCCACTCAGACAATTTAATAATTTTCTGGGAGGCTCTGGGCTAGGGGGGCTTAAAGAATCCTGTTGAAGCAACTCATTGAGAGGTTTCTGTACACATCAGCATTTATCACTCAGCAGGCAGCCAAACCTAGTCTCAGCATCAGCTAAAAACTGGGTAGTCTCTTTTCTTTTCCTTCCTCTGAAGGAAGGTACCCTGTAGTAGTGGGTAATTGCCAAGCTTGAAGAAGAAAATTATAATAAAAATGAAAAGAAGATAATTACTTAATTACAACAGTTATTCCCGAAATCTCCAAGATGAATGGGAGCATTTAGCAGAGCTCTTAAATGTCACTGTAATTTAGTCCCATGCCCCAGAAATTCTAAATTGTAATTGACCCTAATTATATAAGTACCCATTGGTGAGAAAAGATCTGTTTTTTTTTTTTTTTTTTTTTTTTGGAGGCTTTACTGCCGTTGAACTTCGCTAACAAATCACTTATGACTTCAACAGATGTTTTGTACTTTTTGTCTGAGGGGGATCTTAGGAGCCAGCTTTCCTCTCCATTCAACAGCAAATGATACAATAACACTCTTGGAGTGTCAGTATATATGGTAAAAATAAATGACCTTTTTTAATCGTTGCTCAGACTATTTTCAACTTACCTGTTAGCATATTAAGGTAATTTCTCTCGCAGGCAACAACAGCAACCACAAAAACTGACCTATTGTGGTTGTTCGCTGCCATCAGGTCGACCCCCGACTCATGGTGACCCTGTGCACAAAGGAACCGTTGTAATATATATAGTTTTCATCAGCTGGTTTTCAAATATATCTCATCGGGCCTTTTTCCCTAGTCTGTCTGAGTTCGGAAGCTCCACTGAAACCCGCTCAGCATCGTAGCAACACACAAGCCTCCACTGACAGATGGGCGGTGGCTGTGCATGAGGTGCACCGCCCGGGAATCGAACCCAGTGTCCTGTACAAAGGCGAGAATTCTACCACTGAACCAGTGATGTCTATGACCCATTATGACTTAAGCTAGCAGTGGAATTTATTGGCTCAAATAATTGAAAAGTACCCTGTTAGATTTGGCTTTCTGTGTGGCTTTATCTAGCTCCTTCTCTCCCTCTCTGTTTCTTGGCTCTGTTTCTTTGATATTGAGTCCAGTTTCCAGAAAACTCTCTGGCCATGATCTTAATATGGCTGCTCTCAGTGCCCTGGTCTCCCTCGTTTCCGTTCATGCCCACCAAGAAGAAGGAAAGAATCTTCCCATAACTGTTGAAAAAGTCCTGGGCTTCATTCTGATTGGCCCAACATCAGTCTCTTGCCCATCCCTGCACCAATCAAAATGACCAGGGGAATGGAATTATGCTCATTGTCATAGGCTGGAGATGTGGCTTATTCCTACAGCCCAAGTGATGGAGACAGCTTCCCCTAGGTCACATGGATATTGTGGGGGAGGAGAAGATGCTATAACACTAAAAGAGGGAGTCAATACTGGACGTGTCAGATCAGAAAACTGTACAGAATTTTGTTTTCCCCAAGCTTTTTAGCAACAGGTCTTTTCCCTCAACTTCTTCTTATAAAAACTGTCAAATATATGGGAAGTTGCAAGAGTGGTAAAATGAGCACCTGAACACCCACCATTTAGATTGAACAATTGTTAACATTTTTTAGCACCCTATCTTAAGTGGCAGGCTATATCGTCTTTTCATACCCACTCTTGACAGATTTCTCAGAATTTCTTCAAATGAAGATTTTTTAAAAGTCTAATACTTTAGAATTCAAATGGAAACTGAATGTTGTTTCCATGTGCTGTGTCCTTTACCTGCCTTCCCACGTTTGTTCTCTTTCTGAATGTAGCCAAAAGATCATTCTATTTTCCAACAAGCTGTCTTGCACGCCCCGAAGGGAATATTATAAGATTAAATGCAGAGTAGCATTCCTCCAGCAAGGTGAGTGCGTCTCATTGCAGAGACTGTTAGTTGATCCCCTAGATGCAATTCCCCGATAATGTGAAACTTCTGAACTATTTATTATCTCATATAAGACCGGGAGTATTTTTTCCGGAAAATAAGTTTATTATCATCAGCAAATCAGCTTTTGAAAGTTTCCCATACGAGAGAATGGAAGTAGGAGTAGATTTTGAACTCTTAAGGGGAAAAAATTGTAATTATTTATTTTGAGGCCTTTAAATGCAGATGAAGAAGCATACGCTGAAAAACTACAATTTCTAGAAATGGCTATCAGTGATCCATTTAGTGGTTTATTATGCTGAGCAAGTCTGGGTCACAGTTCTAAAACCCGGTCAACATTCTACACTGAAGCAGTGAATTCCAGATTTTGCCTGTTCATTCTTAAAGACGCCATATTTGCTCCTCTGATCTTTCCAGAGGCTGTTGGTCAAAGTAAAGGAGATTTACTAGCTTTCCCTGTTTGCATTAAGTTGTAGTTAATAAGGCCAAAAGAGTTAACATTTTTAAAGTCCTAACTAAGTTCTGAGCATTTCACTGAGCCCCTAACTACCTTCTTTCATTTAATTTTCGCAATGGTCCGGGGAAGTGAGTACCATTATTCCCCATCCCTCCCCCCGCCCTTTTTTTATTGGGCTTTAGGTGAAAGTTTACAGAGCAGATTTGTTTCTCGTTTGATAGTTTGGACACAAAGTGTTTCATGGCCTTGGTTTCGTTCCCCACAGTGTGGCAGCACTCTCCCCATTTCTGCCCTGGGTTCCCAATTTCCTTCTGTCCTGATTTTCTACCACTTCCTCCTTCTCGTCTTTGCTTTTGGGCAAATATTGCCCTTTTAATCTCGTGTAATTGATTGTTTTAAGGAGTGTGCTCCTGTTGGGTGTTATTGTTTACCTCGTGGGCTTGTCTATTGTTTGACTGGGAGGTGGTCTTTGGGAATGGCTTCAGGTCCAGGTCAGAAGGGTGTCTTAAGGCCATAGTCTAGAGGGTTCCTCCACTCTCTGTCAGACCAGTAAGTCTGGTATTTTTTGTGAATTTGATGTTTTGTTCTACATTTTTCTCTCACTCTATTCAGTCCTCTCTGTTGTGATCCCAGTCAGAGTAGCTGGTGGTGGTAGCCGAGCACCGTCTAGTTCTTCTTGTCTCAGTGTCATGCAGGCTGTGGTTCATGTAGTCCACTAGTCCTTTGGACTAATTGCTCCCTTGAATCTTTGGTTTTTTTTCACTCTCCTTTGTGCCGGGTGGGAAGAGACCAATAGTTATATCTTAGATGACCACTCACAAGCTTTTAAGACCCCCAGATGCTGCTCACCAAAGTAGGATGCAGAATGTTGTCTTTATGAACTATGTTGTGCCGATTGACCTAGATGTCCCCCAAGTCTGTGGCCCTTTGTCTTCTAGCCTAGGAACTTCATCTTGTGAGTTGTTTGGTTATGTCTAAGAGGTTTCCCTGACTGTAGCCCTTGTGTGCTCTGTATGAGCCACACCTATAGTCATGTATGTAGAAATACTGACAGTGGGTGTGTTCCCTTACACTCTCCTACACCTCTTGGCGTATATATCTACCTATCTATTCATTTGTAAATTATTGTTTGTTAATACTATTTTGCAGGATTGTCTAAGCTATAGTAGTTACCATAGTTGCCCTTTATTCTTGCTTTCCTCTCAGTGTCTTCTCTTGCCTTGGTCATGTTGGGCTGACCTCCCCCGTATTATGTATTGCGTTTCCCTTCACCAGTATTAACGCACGTCTTCTATCTTAATTGGTAATTTTCCCTCCATACCCCTCCCATCCATGGTAACCACCAAAGAATGTTTTTTCTTTTTTTTTTCCCATGTGTAAACCTTTTGTTGTTACTTTGTAAAATAGTGTTCTCATACAGTATTTGTCCTTTTGTGATTGACTTATTTCACTCAGCATAATGTCCTCCAAACTCATCCATGTTGTGCGATGTTTCATGAATTCATCATTATTCTTTATCACTGCATAGTATTCCATTGTGTGTACGTACCATAGTTTATTAATTCATTCATCTGTTGACGGGCACTTAGGTTGTTTCCATCTTTCTGCTATTGTGAATGCTGCTGCAATGAACATGAATGGCCACATGTGTATTCATGTCACGACTCTTATTTCTTTAGGGTATATACCTAGGAGTGGGATTGCTGGATCATATGGTATTTCTTTGTCCAGCTTTTTGAGGACGCATCATACTGCTTTCGGTAGTGGTTGTAGTATTTTGCATTCCCACCAACTGTGTATAAGAGTTTAAATCTCCCCACAAACTCTCCAACATTTGCTATTTTCTGTTTTTTTGATTATTGCCAGTAATGTCGGGGTGAGATGGTATCTCATTTTGGTGTTGATTTGCATCTCTCTACTTGCTAATGATCGTGAGCATTTCTTCCTATGTTTGTTAGCTGCCTGAATGTCTTCTTTGGTGAAGTATATGTGATGTTGAAGTTTTCTATAAATTTTAGAGATTAGTCCCTTGTCAGATATGTTGTAGCCAAATATTTTTTTCCCAGTCCGTAAGTTCTCTTTTGACTCTTATGGAGAAGTATTTTGTTGAGCATAAGTGTTTAATTTTTAGGATATTTCTCCATTTTGTAAATGAGGAAACTGAGGCATAGGATGTTATGGAATTTGCCCAAAGTCAAGTAGCTGGTAAGATATGGCACTTGGGCCTGAACCTAGGTTAACATGAAATGCTTGTTTGATGCATAAAAATTTGCCCAAATGTGACAAAGCCTTACTGGTGTAAATAATCATCATGAACTTTAAGATCATTGCTATTTGTAAACACGCGTGCCAAAATTTTTTTATTTTGTAACCCAAATCTTTTCTTGCTTTAAAACAAAACTCCATCCCCATCTCTATATCGATCTATATATAAATGTTATGTGACATATATGGTCATTTCAACTTCATAATACTCATTAAACTGTTTTATAGAATTACTTAGACATTCTTTACCAATTTAAAAATTAAAGAATTTACAAATTGTTTACCCCAGAAGGGAAGCAAGACTATTTGGCAGGTTAAAAATTTGCCTCAACTGCAGCAAAGAAGGTTGTATGTTATAGGCTTGTGTAGAGAATTTCAATAATTTATGAGTTGAATTCCAAGTGAAGCTGAAGAGCAAAGCAGTTCACATTAAATAGGAGTAAGCATAATTTAGCAAACCTGGGTACAGAACTTGAACGCTAGTCAAGAGATGACTACTTGGAGATAGTTACTCTCACCCTTAAAATTAGTTTCAGAGGTCAAGCTCATGGTTTTTGGTACTGGACTGAAATGTGGCCAGTATCCACCTTGTTGGTCTAAGCCACCTGTTGTGCCTGATTAAGGACTCCCATTTTCTCTTCTGCTGGCCCCGTAATTTACAAACAAACAAAATCCACAGGACATTTGATATGAATGGTAAAAAGCCTGAGTACTAGTTATCTTTCTGGTTTGTAAAGTAAAAGAGGGACCCTTCCTTCTGCTTTCCCTCTTTCTCATTTAATATTTCTGGACTTTATTTTTCCCCCTTCCGGAACAGAACTGTCAGCATAACTAGTTAGCGATTGTTGGTGGAGGTGCACTTTGCATTTTGGTGTAATTTTACTAATTAAAATAATTTCTCTACCTTTTATGATTTTCCACTTCTCTCTATTTCCATTCCTGCTTCTGTTGCCTGTACCATTGCGGTGCCTTTCAACTGACTTGCCTGAGTCCACGCTCCTCCAATCTACTTTCTAAAGCACAGCCAGGGTGGACTGAGAAACTTGCAATATAAAAAGAAGTATTTTTAAGCTAACAATTATGAACTGGATAAGTGTAATTTACTTTAGCATAAACACAGGCATATTTAAGAAAATAATCTTTTAATTTTTTATGTCTTTCGATCTTATAGCTATTTACTTCATAAAAATTAAAGTATGCTGCATTTATTGTCAAACAATTTTTGTCACTTCAAATGTAATACATACAGTTATGCCTGATTTTGTTAATGGCCATATGATAATTCATTGTACGGTTGTACTATAATTTCTCCATCAACTCAAAGTAATGTGATTTGTATTTTTTCCTGAAATAAAAATACTTCTGCAGTGAATATCTTTGTGCCTAAAATTTTTACTCAAATATTTTAGTGTTTCAGAATGAAACTGACTAGAACTAGAAGTTCTGAATCAAGAGATGGGAACATGAAATATTTTAATGCATATTGCTAAATTACCCTCACAAATAAACGTACCGTTCTCACCATCATTAGTCCCCCCCTCCTTATCAAATAGCTTTTTCCCCCCAGTATAGTAGGTGAAAATAATTACTCAGAGAAGTTACAATGTTTAATTTGTCGGTTATTGGGAAGGTTGGGTCTCTTTATGTGTTTATTGGCCATTTGTATTTCTCCAGATTATAGGATGATCATGAACAAGGATGTTGAATATTGATCCTGAAGTTCAGAACCTTAAAGGGATCTATTGGGTTTAGGGAATTTTTCCAGGTTCTTTGTCTGCTGAGCTATTGGCTCTTTAATGAAAGCTGTGCGCACTCATGGTTAACAACATGTATGTTAAAGGATTTTTTGCTACATTGAAATACAAAATTATTAGGTGCAAGGAAATTAGAAGTGAGGCATCCCTCAGACAATCTTTGATTAAAATATGTTTCTGTACAGACTTACTGTGATTATTTTCATTATAGTCACTAAATGAAGCTCATGACTTCTGGAATTCATGTCCATATTCTCTATCCTAGGGGATCTGTCTACTGATATAGGCTGTATTTCTGTCAACCATAGTGGATTAGTTGCAGTTTTTACCTTTTAATTAAACGGTTGCTGCTGCTAAACACAATTTTGCATTATTTAATAGTCCATATTACTTTAGTCAATCCACACTGCTTGAATTTTTTAATTATATGAAGCTATACATTTTTTATGATATAGCTCTCCTAAAACAGTTGACAGACGGTAATAATTTGTTCTTTTGAGATGGGAGACATATTTTAGCATATTTTAAAATAATTATAGCTAAAATTAAAAAGTCAAGATGATCAAATGCAAGATCTTTTGCATTAAAAAAGTAGACATGAAATATATGGAATTTTAAATAAAAATCCCATTCAAGATGTTGTTTGTAGTTTCTGTCCCATAAACACGCAAAACACTGTTTTGTGAAATTTAGAACAGTAGGAGTGATATTAAAGATTAAGCTCTTCATTGATGCCTCCTTTCAGAAAGTCAGTGCTGTAGAATTTTGTGACTTTCTTGCAACAGCGTTGGTTTAGGCAAAGTTGTCATTCATAAACAGAAATCAGTCAGTAAGTCCGAAAGCTATTTGCTGTTAATCAGCATAAATTTTTGTGAAGGGCTTATGATTGTCTCGTTACATTATTCTGAGTTATGTTCAGAGGTATTACTTAAATTTCTAGTTTTAATAAGTTTAAATGAATAATTCAGTACGGCTTTGCAGACTATGGATCCTAGGAACGTATTTTTAGAAAGTAACGATGGTGTGACCTTTCTTTCTTTTCATCTCTTTATCTTTTTTTTCCATCTAAAAGGTTTAAAAAAGGAAATCTCTTTCTCGCTCTTACCCTTCTCTCTTTCTCTCCCTCTGCCCCCACCTCCTCTCTCTCTGTATATATATATGTGTATGAGTATATAATATACACACACACGTATACATAAACACATATGTACGTACATATGTATGTATGTATTTGTATATATATCTCCCATAGACAGTACCTCCTCCTTGCCATTTTACAGGGTGACCTATGAAGCATAATAACTGAGGTATTGAACATTGGGATGAACAGGCGAAAATATGTCAGGTTGTATTTTTAGGCTTATCACTATACCTGAGCTGCCTGAGAATTGCGGTGATCAGAAAAGCCGCCTTGAATATTATGACTTGACAGGAAATGGTATCTTTAACTTCAGCCTTTGACTTAATTTCCATAAGTGGTGGGAGTAAAGGGGAATGGGGTAAGACCCATCTAAGATTTTCAACTCTGCAAACCATTTAACAACGTGTAAATGATGGTAACTGTCAGGATTCCCAGAATAAATTATTTCCCTTCTCCCTGCTGTCTCTTGTAGAACATTATTTAGAGATTGCATCTGGTCTTGTATGTCTGCTCTGTGTTGACCCCTCATTGATTCTTTATCTTCTTTCCTGGCTTTAAAAGAAAAAAAAAAGTTTCTTATAGAACTAGGCTGTGGAATGAGTCTGTACGAGAATACGAAGCATGACCTAGCATTGTTGTACAGGTTGCATCGTCAAGGTTTAAGCAGGTTTTATCGTTCCTCAGGATTCTAGATATTACCCAGTTCAAGATAAGTTTCTGCCCCTGATGTGGTGTTTACAGATTAAATAAGAGATGTTGCCTTATCTTCTAGGAGTTCAGTAACTTAGAGCTTCAGAAGGACTATCAGTCAAAAGACACAGCCATTTACTGAGGTTAAAGAAGGTATATACAGTGTATGGGGCAGTCATTGGCGGCTCTGTGTAGAATTCTGGCGTTCCGTGTAGATGCATATCCAGGCCAGCGCCCCTCAGGGCAGCTACCACCTGTCTGTCAGTGGAGGCTTGTGTGTTGCTGTGATGATGATCAGGTTTCAGAGGAGCTTCCAGACTAAGACAGTCTAGGAAGAAAGGCCTTAAGATTTACTTCAGAAAGTCAACCAATGAAATCCTTATGGATCACAGCAGTTGGAGCCTTAAACAATTATGGGAACGGTGTAGGACCAGGCAGCATTGCTTTCTGTTGTACATGGGATCACCAGGAGTTGGGGGCAACTCAAAGGCAGCTAACGACAAAAAACTACATACAGAGTTTGCAAACACAGGTCGGGTAGTCCCCCGGCTCCCCACATGTTGTTCTTGGCTATACTGTTCATTTGCCAGTTGTGTAAAACCCTATGAAGAAAACAATTGCTGTTTTTTTCCTAGTTATTTGCTTGTCTGTTTCCCCCATTAGAATGTTAGCTTTATGAGGTCAGGGACTGTATCTCTTTTATTCATTTGTGGATTAAATAACTATGTAACATTCATTGAATGTGATTTTTTAAAATGTGTATGTATATCACTCAGCCAGTTAGTCATCCAAGTGGGCGAAACAGGGATGCCTAGAGAGAAGCAATTTGTGGTTATACAACAGCAAACAGCTGGCTAAAAATAGAAAAGAAAAGAAAAATGCAAAAAATTCATTTGCTTTATATACAGTGTTAACTGTGAGCATCCTAGATCTCATTTGTTACGTTTTTTGACTAAGTATTAACATTCCAGTGATAGCAAGAGAAAGCTGAATCAGGGCCACTGAGGTTCCCTGGGAAATGTTCCTATCACTTCAAGGAAAGACATATCAGCATAGAGAGCAGATTAGTGTTTATTTCTCCCAGTCTGTTGTTATGTTGAGAAAAGTGAAGGGGTGGACTACGGGGCAGTGTGTGCGCATGTGCATGTCTAAATTTATGTTCCTGCGTGCACGTGTCTGTATTAGGAAGAGAAACAATCTGCTACCGTACTGTCCAATAGAACTATTCAGACTTCAGGACCACTATCCAGCCAGGGCAAAGGAGGAAAGAAAGAAGAAGGGGCAAAAGCAGTCAGCTTACAGTTGGAGGAGATAGTCTTTTTATTTCAGGCAGCCATGTGCCCAGCTGAAAACCAAGAACACAGTTCCTGAAGAAGAGGTCGACAGATATTCAGGTTGATAACCAGTCAACTCTGCCATGAGTGCCTGCTGTCCTATAGGCCTTTTCCTAGGTGTCGAAGACATAGCAGTGAACACAGCAATGTTTCTATTCTCATGGAGCTTACAGAGTTTAGGGAGAGGCAAGCAAACACACGCCTGGATATATAACATGCTGGGTAGGAGAATGTACTCTGCGGAAAAACAAACACTGAGTTTTGTGAAAATGTAAACAAACAAACCAACAAAAAACCACGTAAGTACTGAGAAATGATTGAGGAGTAAGACACATAGAATTTGAATCCAACATGAGACACTGTAGGATTTTAAATAAATTTACTCCGAAAGCAAGCAAAAATAAAAACATTATCCGAATTGCTGAACTTCAGATAGGAAATGTCTACCCTGTGATACCGCAAGGTTTCCTTTGTTTTTGGTAGCATCGTCCTTCATGCGTTCTTATGCGTTCGCATCAGGGAAGCAGGAAGGAAAGAAAAGGTGAAATAAGAAAATGTGTGCATATTTATTTTTTTAAGCTACGCCCCGGTATTAATAAGGCTTTAATAGGTTCGATGATTTTTTTAGTGTAATTATATATCCTGCTTTTATAATGATTACATTACGATTTTCATTTTTCTAACCACGATGAGTCATTTGATGGTTAGCAGAACTCTTCTCTACCTAGAAGCTAAGGAACATAGTAAAGTCCTTTGGAAACTTAGCTAAATAACAATAATGAATTACGAGATTGCTGGAGGTGATGGTGCTTGAGAGAATAATAAATGAAAGCCCCACTTCTTCTTTAATAATAATCTCTCTTGTTCTGAAATGAAACATTTTTTCAACAGCAGAAAAAACTGAAAAGCTCACTCGTGAAGTAGCCTTGAATGTTTGTCATGTGTCTTTTTCCTCTGAGCGTATGTAGGGACGGGGGTCACCATGTGGACACGAGGCCATGGAATCAGCATTTTTGCTGCTCTCCAGGCAGCTCCTGACATTTGAGGACCCATTTCTCAGCAACGTTTCTCTGCCTCTACTCCCACCTGTGACCCATTGCTTCCCTTTTCCTTTCAACCTTCATGGAAAAGGCAAAAGAAGCTGCAGATTAGAAGAAAGACCAATACCTTGAGTTAGAAATATTTTCTGGGCCTATGTGTAATAGCTACATGCATAAATAGTCAAAAAGGTATTTGTTACATGTTCACTATCCTACTTATTGCAGGAAAATATTTGGAAAAGTATTTAAAATTCCTAGAAAATCCAAAATGTCCAATATGAATGTCATTAAAAACAATGCCTAGATGACCAGTACCACTGAACAGTATGTGTAGAAGTTGTTGAAGAGGAGTGTCTTTTGCTGGGTATACTTTCACCAAAAATACAATAACATATATATATTTTTAAAGTGTCTAGGTATTTGTAATTAAAGCAACAAAAATAACCAGCACATGAAGCATTTTATGTGTATAAGGCTCTGTGCTGTCATCGGGGACCACCAAACCAAAATCAAACCTGTTGCCCTGAAGTTGATTCTAGCTCCTAGCGACCTGATAGGACAGAGTAGAACTGCCCCATGGGGCTTGCAATTAGGGGCTGGGGAATTGGAACTGCCGACTGTTTGGTTAGCAGACGAACTCTTAACCACTGCGCCGCTAGGGCTCCACATTGGCGATATGACTGAAAAATACTGGCCTCCTGGAGCTTGCACACTATTGGGAAAGCTGAGTAGTGAACAGGCCATTTTTGTCTGCTTACCATTGTGGTTCACGTTTTCTTGTCAGGCAAAATGACGAAGCGGTTGAGGAGAAGGAATGATCTTTAGAAAGGGTCTTCACATCCAGTCTTATCATTTGAGAAATGTGCTCATGTCTCTGAACCTGGTCTGCTTCTTTGGCATCTAATAAAGAAGGAGAATCCCAGTGATATGACGCAGGGGATGATCGCACAGGATTTAGGAAGAAGTTTCAATGGAGTCCCGTAAGAAACAGAATTTATAAACAAATACATCTGTACCTTAAACTTCTTCCAGTGGAGTGACATTCTCCCCCAAAATTTCCCAAAAGTATGTTCCAAAGGCATCACTAGCTTCATTCAGTGATTCAGAAGTACTCACTGTGAGACACTGCCGAAAGGAATATTTGCTTATAAATTCTCACAAATAACTGTTTTGTAGTAAGAGGTACCCCTAAGTCCTGAAATAATTGGTGTCTTTAATTCGTCCTGTGTGAGAAAATCCAGACACATTTTAACTGCTTTAAGCTATTTTTTCTGCCAGGGAAAGATGATGGACTTTTTACTTACCAGTGGATATTTCAAGGGAGATACAACCCTTTAATCTGGGGGTTTCTAATAGGTTTTGAAGCGAATTGCAAAGGCAACATCTTCCTACTTCCTAGTCCCTGCTGCCTTTTGGGGACTTTATTTCCACAAACAAAGGAGTACAGCTTACCTTGTCCCTTCCAATCTCACTTTTACCACAGAACCTGCTTCTCTCCCAAGTGCTCTGCTTTTATTGGCTCTCTTCCTCCTATTTCTTTGTTCTATGGTTTTTGAAATGAACAAAAGTAAAATGATACTTGGACCAAGAGAGACTCCTTTATGGGTTAGTTTATTTGTGCTTCCCTGGCATTTTCTCTCATTCCGCATGAGCTCTGATGACAGAACACATTGCTATTGAAATTAAGGGTCATGATTCTGATACTGAAGTCTTCATTAGCCATTTTGCATCCTTTGGAGCATGTTTTTGGGAGCTCTGGTTGCACAGTGGTTAAGAGCTACAGCTGCTAACCAAAAATTCAGCAGTTCGAATCCACCAGCTGCTCCCTGGAAACTCTCTGGGGCAGTTCTGCTCTGTCCTCTAGGGTCACTGTGAGTCAGAATCGACTCGGTAGTGGGTTTTGGAGTGTGTTTCAGACTGATCTTTTGTTCTGATGCTGGAACGTGAAGGGTTCAGTTACCGGTCGGTTTATTTTCTTTCAGTTGTGAACTGTAGCTTGATAAGGTCTGTGTTGTTGTGAGGTGTGATCCAGTGGCTTTTCAACCCACGGTGACCCCATGTGACAGAGTTTTCTAGGCTATTATCTTCAGAGGAGCAGATAGCCAGGTCTTTTTCCACAGAGCTGTTGGGTTGGTTCCAACTACCAACCTTTCAGTTAGCAGCTGAGTGCTTAACACTTGCACTACCGAGGCCCCCTGATAAGGTGCATAACAGGTTCTTAATAGGCTTCAGAAACAGAAAAGCAAATGTGAAGCAAAGATTTCTTTTTATTTGTTTATTTCTGCATTCTCTCCAGCTAAGGGCCCCAATTTTCCCTTAGAAAGATCAGAAAGCAAAGAATGGCTTCTGTTAGAGTCCATTTTATCGTTTCCAGCTCAGTATGAGGGTCTTAGTCATCTAGTGCTGCTGTAACAGAAATACCACAAATGGATGGCTTTAACAAAGAGAAATTTCTTTCTTCACAGTAAGGTAGGCTGAAAGTCTGAATTCACAGGGTCATCTCCAGGGGAAGCCTTTCTCTCTCTGTTGGCCTTCTCATCAGTGTTCCCCTGGACTAGGAGCTTCTCCGCACAGAGACCCCAGGTCCAAAGGATGTGCTTTGCTCCTGGCACTGCTTTCTTGGTGGTATAAGGTCCCCAACTCTCTGTTTGCTTCCCTTTCCTTTTATCTCTCAAGATAAAGGAAACTCCCTTTACATTGGATCAGGAATGTGACCTGGGTAAGGGTGGTGTTACAATCCCACCCTAATCCTCTTTAACATAAAATTACACTCACAAAATGGAGGCTAACCACACAATTCTGGGAATCATGGCCCAGCCAAATTGATACACACATTTTTTGGGGGACATAATTCAATCCATGACAATGAGTTTCTATCATGTTGTGGTAGATGAATGCTTAGTGATACTAACAACCTAACTTTGTAGAACTAGAACTAGTCACCATAATCTGGTGTGCATAGTACTGTGTAATTTTCAAAATCTTTTCATATCTATTGTTTTGTTTAATCCTTACGATAGCAATACTTTTAGTTGACTGTGCGATATGTCAGTGTTCTCATGAGAAGCTGAGACTCACGGAGTCTAAGTGGCTAGCCTGTGGTCATCAGACCAAACAGAAGAGAACTGAGGCTTCAGCGTCTTGGATATGGCCTGTTGACATGGCTTCCCTTTTCAGGTCTAAACTGAAATCAGTTTATCCAAGTCCAGCAATGAGGTGATTTTTGATTTCCTTAAATAGTTATTCGGCTTATTCATTAAGTGGGAGTTGGGCAAGGGTGAGCTTTATCCATCAGTTTACTTTAACTACAGTTAAATCTACATATGTTTTTCTGCTTTTGGGAAACTTGCTTTCTAGAAAGCCAGTGGAAACCCCTTCAGTAGTTTTTCATGTCTAAAACAAAAAGATAGATTTTAAAGGAAGTATTAATTGCTCATTCAACTAACAAGTCCTGATGGAGCAGATCTTCCTATTTCAGAAACTAAATATGTGGAAGAGAAAAGCAAAGGGCCAAGAATCTGGAAACAGAGGTTTTAAAAAATGTCTTTCAAGTTAATTTGACCTTTCGCTCACAAATAATCATGCATAGAAAGGCTGTAGAGTAGAACAGACCTGTGTTAAGTATGTACATACTTAGAAAAATGCCAGGGATGTTCCTAAATGTTTTCTTCAATTATCTACGGAACTTCTTGGACCAGGTTTTTGAAAATGGTTTTAATTTTCTTTGAGGGATTATCATAATTGAAAAGGTCACAGGAATCAGCTCCATTACTAATGCATTTGTACTTGCTAAAGCTCAGTCATGGGGAATCTCTCTGATTTTCATATTTAATACTTTACTTTTTGCTTTGTTGTATGATAAGGGAGAAGAAAGTGTTGGCATGAAGGGGAAGTGAATCTGGTGCCAACTTTTTTTTTGTTGTTCCTGCAGCTCTGATCTTTGCCTTCTCTGAACCTTGTCATCCGTCAGGCAAAAGAAGAGTGATACTCCATTAAGGGTTTTAAAAATGAATCGATCATCCCGTACTTTCAGAGTGCGTCCAGTAATCTTTAAAGTATCATTCTCATGTAGGCGATAGCTTCAAGGTTCCAGCATAACACATGCATAGGGAAATATTTTAACCTTTCATTTCATGCTTTTCAGCATTTTAGAAAGCATTTTTCTGTTCATTTTATTTCGTGCTAGAAGACGTGACTTTTTTCTCAGCAGAACTTTGGTATGAAAGCATTTTTTTGTTGTTTTCTCAGTACAGATTTTTGTTTGTAATATTAGGGCAGATTTCTTAAATTAACAGTACAACTGTGGGTTCATTTATTTTATTTTTGGCCAGGATAGCGTTTTTAAAAATGTAACATTATTAAATATTGCTAAGATGTAATAAGTGAAATATCCATTTGATTTGATTAACATTAATATAATTTATGCTAACCCTTATAATTTACATGTAATTTAATTATATGTAATTTACATTAACCCTGGTGGGCTTTATTCTCTAAATTGCATGTCTTGTATGTCATTTCTGGAGAGAAACCTGGGGAACTCATTAAAGAAAAAAGAAGGTCCAGTGAAATTCATTTTCATGGCTGATACGTAAATCTGTGGCTTCTCCTAGCATTTATCCTTCTACACTTCCCATTTATTTATGCACAAATGTTTCTAGTTTCTGCTAAAATAATCGGCAGGGCATCTTCACTTTTGGTATGAGTCATATTAAAAAGCCAGATGGTAGCCACCAAGAAGCACTAGCGACCTGGGAAACTTAAAACTGAGTATAACCCTAGTACAGTTTCCTCACTGGGGACGATTTAGCACTTTGTGGTATAGAGTAGAGCTTGGGAGCCCTGGGAAGTCACCCTCCGTTTGGTAGTCTATAAAATAGGGATAAATGGTTCTATCGCATAGGATGTTAAGAGGATTAAACAAGGTGGGTCATGGGAAGCCACTCATCATACTATCTTCCTCCTGATGATTAAACACGAAATGAATGTTAATCCGCGTTTGTGTTACTGGGATGTGAGCTGAAACAAGTCGAGCAGGAGCCCTTTAGTGTCTTACGTGGCACATTTCAGTTGAACTTATGTGCCGCTCACAATACACCGTATCAAAAACAAAGCAAACAAAAAACCATTGCCTTCTAGTTGATTCCGACTCATAGCGACCTTATAGGACACAGTAGAATTGCCCCATAGGGTTTCCAAGGCTGTCATCTTTATGGAAGCAGACTGCCACATCTTTCCCCTGCAGAGCAGCTGGTAGGTTCAAACCACTGACCTTTTGGTTAGCAACTGAGCGCTTTAACCACTGCTTCACCAGGGCTACTCAATACACTGTAGTGGGTATAAATATAGGCATTTCCACACTAAGAGGTGTCACATAGAAAATAGTTGGTACAATCAGATTGACCAATAAAATTTGTAAAAAAAAAAATCAAATTGATAATATCCACTGTTAATGAGGATGTTGAGAAATGAGTAGTTTCATACTCTACTAAGCTTGTCTATACACACTCTTAGATAAACTAATTCTATTCCTAAATATTCTTGAGAATTCCTGGCACTTTTACAAAAAGAGACATATTCAGGGATTTTTAAGAGTGAGAAATTGGAAATAAATACATTTTAGTCAACATGGGAATGTTTAAATAAATTATGGAATATTCAAAGTATGGAATGCTGATAGTTAAAAAGTATGAAGTATGCTTCTGGCATAAGAACATCTTTAAGACATATTGTTAATCAAAAAGAGAAGTTTGTAAAACAGTGTGATCTCACATATGTATAAGACTGTCACCCCAACAGCACCAAACATGCATGTACGTCTACAGTGAAACGTGTGAGAGCCGAAACTCGCCGGGGCTGCCTTATTTTTCTGGGTCTCTCAAGTTTTTTGCCTTTGACAGGGTGCAGTCTGACCACTTTTTTGTCGCTCGTTTTAGTGGAAAATATTTGAGTTTTCCTTTTCTGACAGATTTCTGCCTTACACAGGTTCTGGCTTTTGCAGGTTTTACTGTATATTGCTAAATGCATAGAGGAAGGTCTGGAACTGAAAATAAAATTTTGCATCTGGGAAAGGAAATGATGAGTAGTAACAGAGTTGTTTGTTTGTTTTTTTTTAATTTTACTTTAGATGAAGGTCTGCAGAACAAACCAGCTTGTCATTAAACAGTTAATACACATACTGTTTTATGACATTGGTTAACAACCCCACAATATGTCAACACTCTCCCTTCTAGACCTTGGGTTCCCTATTACCAGCTTTCCTGTCCCTTCCTGCCTTCTAGTCCTTGCCCCTGGGCTGGTGTACCTATTTAGTCGCGTTTTGTTTTATGGACCTGTCTAATCTCTGGATGAAGGGTGAACCTCAGGAAGTAACAGAGTTTTGAAGTTTGTCTATATTGTTTGAACTTTTTACAATGACAATATTTTCGCATATCACTTGTATAAAGAACATCATGGTAAACAGAGAAGGAACTGAAGTTGTCAATGATTTCACTCTACTTGAATCGACAATCAATCTCCACGGCAGCCGCAGTCAAGAAATCAGATGATGTATTGTATTAGGCAAATCCGCTGCAAAAGGCCTCTAGGTTTTTTAAAAGCAATGACGTCACATTGATGACTAAGGTGCATCTCCATTCACGAAGAAAGGCAGTTGGTGATTAAAAATACATAAATATGAAGTGCTGCTTATGGAAGCCTCAAGGAAAACACTTCAACCCCCTTTAGTGATGGCGAACTTCAAAGTTTAAAAAGGTTTAAAACTAAAAAGGGAAGTAGAGGATACACTCTACTGGGAATGGAGAGGAAATGTAGCGATGAAAAATGAAAACCAGGATTTTAAAGAGCTATTGGCTTGCTTCATTCTTTCAGCCTCTGCTCATTCTTTTACTTTCATTGAGCACTTTCTGAAAAGCCCCTTTCGCTCCAGGCCCCGTGCAGAGTTCTCAGGACAGAGCCAGGTAAGATACAGTCTTCATCCTCAAGACCCTCACCTCGGAGGCGTGACAAACATGTAGAAAGTGAAGTATAGTTTATTGCAAAAATCACAGCAAACAGAGTATGGACCCAGTATGGTCAAAGCATGTAGAAGGGTGTGGTTGACTTGAAAACGAGGTGCTAGTCTTGAAATGCTTTCTGAGAGAAGTTTTATCTAACTTTGGTATTGAAAGATGAGCAGGAAGTACTCAGGCAGACAACAAGATCATGGGCAGGAGGCGTGAGAGCTGGGTGTGGTAGCAGAGTGTGTTTGAGGAAGTATAAGCAGACCAGGATAGTTAGGGGCAAAATAGAAGGATCCTCTGGGTTTTCCAGCAACAGGACATCAAGTCTAGCAATACTCTGCGCGCTGAAGCAATGAGAATGCTAGTGATGAGTTGATGCATTGCTCTATGTATGTATAGATATGTATGTGTGTGCGTGTGTGTGTATATACATGCACACACAGTAGTTAAAGCGATCGACTGCTAACCGAAAGCTCAGTGATTCAAAACCACCAGCAGCTCGGGGACAGAAAGATGTGGCAGTCTGCTTCTGCAGAGATTTACAGCCTTGGAAACCCTGTGAGGGGGTTGCTGTGAGTCAGAATGGACTCGACGGCAGTGGGTTCCAGCACTGGAAGCAGCTTTGTAGTGGGTTTGCTTTTTGCTTCTATTTATTATACCTTCCCATTGGAAGCAACCTGTTTATGAAACATACTACACTCTCTTTAGTCAAAGGAAGAGTGACAACTTCCTGTTGTGATGTTTTCCAGGCTTCTCTTTATAAAAGTGGCATCAGACTGGGCGACTGTTGCCATTTTAATCACTTGATTATAGACTTTCAAGGGTGTCGCTGTGTATGTTAACTTCGAGGTTCAAGTTTGAGTCTGTACACAATGCTATCTTCTTGTGTTTCTCAGATGTCTCAGAAAGAAAGCAATACTTAATAGCACATACATTTAAGCACCTTAGGTACTGCCTAACAGGGAAAGGTCTTGGTAGTCGTTTAAAGATGTAAGTATACAGTATTTCAATTGTTTTAGGGGAGAAGTAGATGGGGAAGGGCCTTTGGAGGTTACTGAGTGATGAGGGTCTAGGATAGTCGGGTCTTGGAGGAATGTATAGACTTGAGATGCTGTCTTTCTTTCGTTGCTGTTCCAACTCATTAGGAGTTACCAGGTAGAAAACCAAATTGCTTTAACTGTAGTTTGAGCAGATGTTTGTGTGTTTTAGAATCTCTCTTCTATTGCTTCTTTGCCTACCCAATAAGAAGCCATACCTTGCTCAACACTACTCCTGGTGTTGTTGAGTCACTTATTTATATCTGGGAAAGTAGGTGTATTACAATTAAAAATATGCTTTATTGTACTTACCATAAGTGGGTACAATTATGCTAGAGTGAATGAGACTAAATCATCATTATTAAAACATTTCGAAGAGAGTATAGATCGTACCAGTCAATGTCATCACTAATGCATTTGTGTTTCTCCAAAGATACATAAAGAAGCAAGCTTTGAGGGTGACATCCGAACATAGCCAGGGAATGTAAGCTCAGCTTGGATCTTTGAGATTAAGAGGAGTAATCTCTTCTTCACAGCCTTATAGGTCAATGGGAAAAATCTTAAAAATCAATTCTTTCAGCAGCCAGAAACATCTGAAAGGAAATCAAAACTTGCTTATTATGCTGACATGATATAACATCAGCTAAGAGTCTTAGAGATGATTTTTAAAGTATGGCTTCTGGCAGCAGTTCATTTAGGAATATCTCTTGCTAGAGATATAACAATCGTAAACTGTTATGTTCTTTCTACATGAACCAATAATGATCTTATCATATATTTGGTATCAGAATGATTATTTATGTGTGTGGATGCGTGTGTATAGATATGTTGTATGTAATTCAAAGGAAACCCACAGTTATTAATTATTCATTGTAATAATATGTGTAAGTATTTAATTAGTCACTGATATGTATTTAATTCTAAGGAATTCCATAGGTATTAACTGCTTATTACTACTACAGATATGTATGTGTCAGGATAATTTAACTTTCTAAGGCATTAATCATTTTTTCATTTTTTTCTATTTTTTTTTTTATATGTATACAACTTGAGTCATTGGGTCTAATAAAGGGTTCATTTAACACCTCTTCATTGGGATCCGACTTTTATGCTAGGCACACAGGGAATTTGCAAGTGAACTAGACAGACAAGGTCCCACCTTTGTCAGAGCATATACAGGTGATTCTCATTATTTGTGATAGTTATGTACTATAAAGTCACCGTGAACACTGAATTAACACACACTAAACCATTGCTGCTAGAGGAAATTCAAGGTTAGGTTCCTTCAAGCTTCTGATCACAACATTCCCTTCAACTGATCAGTGCATACCCTCATTTTGTGTGTATTTCTGCTTAAAGACACCTTATTTATATTGTTGATTCATTAGCGTTGAACTTATGGCCAAGAGCAGTGTGACTCATGCCTAAATGAAGCTTAACTAACACAAATATTTTCTCTGTAAGGCGTATAACAGCCTCCTTGTTCTTAGGTACACTGGACAGCACTTCAGCACCATGCTTGGGTGGGGAGATTTTAAACAGTGAAATCGCCAACAAAAAGCACAAAAATGTACCGACTGCTCTGACAGAGATCACAGTAGAGGGTCTCAGACAGAGCAGGAGAAAAATGTACAGCAAAATTCAAATTCTTAAAAAAAGAACAGACTTATTTTTCTGACAGAGACTAGAGAAACCGCCAAGACTATGGCCCGTGGACACCCTGCTCACTCAGAACTGAGGTGACTCCTGAAGTCCACCTTTCAGCCAAAGGTTAAACAGGCCTATAGAACAAACAATAACACACCTCAGGAGCATGCGTCTTAATTCAATCAAGTCTACGAGACCAAATGGGCAAAACCTGCCCGAAAGCAAAGACGAAAGAGCAGGAAGGGACAGGAAAACTGGACAGATGGACATGGAGAACCCAGGGTGAAAAGGGAAAGGGAGAGAGTGCTGAGACATTGTGGGGATTGCAAGCAATGTCACAAAACAATTTGTGTATCAATTTTTGAATGAAAAACGAGTTTGTGCTGTAAACTTTCACCTGAAACACAATAGTTTAAAATTTAAAAGAAAAGGAAGACAGCACAAAGATGAGAAAAACGGGACACTGAATAGACCAGGAAAAAGACACTTGTTTATAGGATGAGAGCTGATGTGTTTAGATGTCCTGGCCAGAGAAGGCCCTTCTGAGGACTGACGTTTGACTAGACACTTGAGGGACAAGGAGCCGACCAGGAAAATGTCTGGGATAGAAGCCCTGCAGCCTGAGGAAAGAGCATGTCTGAAGGCTCTGAGTTAGTTGGTCAAGAGCTTGGCATGATTAAGGTAGAGGGATATCCATGGCGACTGTTTGGTAGTTAGCGGACAAAGCAACTTATTGGATGAGACCAGGGAGTGTTGAGCAGGAGTCAGATCTTACTCTCAGTGCATTCAGGAGCCATTGAGGATTTAATATTTTTTTATTATAAAAACTTTCAAACATACACAAAGATAGAAATGTATACTGAGTATGACTGCCCACGTACCCATTACCTGCCTTCAGGAACTGCCATCTCGTGGCCCGTCTTGTTTTATCCTTGCCCGCACTAACTTACGCCCCACCTTACCACCACACTGGACTATTTGGAAGCAGACGTCTTTTCATCTCATTTATAGATATTTCACTATGTATCTCTAAAACATAAGGACTCTTTTTAAAAACATAGCCATGGTACCATGGTGATACCTAAAACTTTTTTCAGTGATTCTTTAATATCATGAAATATCCAGTCTCATCTGTAATTTTAAGCAAAGGAGTGATGTTATCTAGTAACCTATTTTAAAAAGAGCACTCTGCTGCATATAACAACGGTTTGTAGAAGGGCAGGTGGAAGGTAGGAGATCATCTAGGGGCTCGTTGTCTGTGGGGGAGACAGCCATGGCTTGAACAAGGGCGTTTGTGACGGCAATGGAGAGAAGCAGTCAGCTTTGGGATATGTTGGGAGGCAGAGCTGCCTTGCTGTTCACTACTGTGGTTCTGACCTCAGAGACTGAGTGAGTA
>NW_004443937.1:39314616-39316006 GCF_000243295.1 Trichechus manatus latirostris | reverse complement strand
AAAATCATATACCTACACCAGAGTAATATGACCTGAGAGTATTATTTTATTTCAGAAATGTGAGAATGTATAATATTTACAACCAAAGCAGACGTGTGTAGTTCTAGATGTTTGCTTGGATACCAAAACCCATTTTTATGATATCATTTACAATATGATATTTTCCCTCAACACCTGACCGTTGATTATTATCATTTTATGTTTTAGATCAGCACTGACCAATAGAGCTTTCTGCAATGATAAAAATGTTGTATAATCTGTGCTGTCCAGTATGGCAGCCTCTAGCCACACGTGACTATTGGGTACTTGGCGTAAGGCTAGTGTGACTGAGGAACTGAATTTTTAATAGTATTTAATTTTAACTAATTTAAATAACCACATGTGGCTGGTACTACTGCGGCGGGCACTGAAGTTTGAAATATAAGTAAAATATGGCACAGAGGCCAGTAGCTGATTATACTTAAATTATTTTCTTAGAACCTGTCAAACTTGCATCAACATAATGCTTTTCTCAGCCCGGTTACTCTGGGCTTTCTTGTAGAAAAGTCCCCCTTATAAGACACAAGAGGACCTCAGGTTTCTGAATCACGTGGTAAAGACACCTACTTTTGTGCTTTTACCGTTTTCACCTTTTCCTTAATCCTAGGGCACTGTCCTTCCTCTTCCATCTCAGGTAATGACTATTTGAGAGTGTGTCCCCTAGTTCCTGGGACATAGTAGGAAGTCAGTAAGCTGCTCATGTACACATTAGGTTATTAATAGGTGTGTTGGGAGGTAGTGGTATATCATGAAAGGAACATGAGGTTCAATTCTAACGTTCCTGGCTTTGAATTCCACCTCTCCCACTTAGTGACACTGTGAACTTGAACACCTTCCTCAGCCTTTACAGATGTTCCCCATCTCTAAAGTCAGGGAGGAGCCCTGGTGGCGCAGTGGGTAAGAGCTCATCTGCTAACCCAGACGTCGGCAGTTTGAATCCACCAGCTGCTCCTTGGAAACACTAAGGGGCAGTTCTACTCTATCCTATTGGGCCTTTATGAGTCAGAATTGACTCGACGGCAGTGAGCGGTGGGTAAAGTCAGAAATATCCTACTTTCCTTATGGAATAGCTGTGAGGATTAAATAATAAGAAAAGGAAACTTTATGGGGTGCTTGCCACATGCTATAGATTGTCCTTGGCACCTGAAATGCATGATCTCATTTAGTCCTCCTACCCTCCTGTGAGATATCACCCCTGTTTTACAGATGAGGAGACTTTGGCTTGGAAAATTTACAAATGGTAGGGCTGGGATTCTAACCTGGATGCTCTACTTCCAGGGTGTAGGTTTATGTTTTGTTTAATCGTATTTTCAAAAATTGAGATATATTTCACCTACCACAAAATCCACCC
>NW_004443937.1:39296512-39313819 GCF_000243295.1 Trichechus manatus latirostris | reverse complement strand
GTTGCAACAATGGGCTCAAGCATAACAACGACTATGAGCATGACACCGGACCGGGCAGTGTTTCGTTCTGTTGTACGTAAGGTCGCTATGAGTCTGAATCGACTCGATGGCACTTAACAACAACAACGTAATGGACGTAATGGTTTGTCACATAATGAGAGCTCAGACATGAAGCTTTTATTATTATTGTTGTTGTTGCCATGGCCGTTGTGAAGCACGGTCAGTCTGGGGTGACCTGGTCATTCATTTGTTGTTCATTCTGAAGCAAGAGGCGTAGAGGAGAAATTTAGTCCACTTCACTTAAAGAAACAATTAAATGATATTTTTTGAAAACTAAAGCTAAATTCATAGAGACGGGAAGTAGACTAGTGATTACCAGGGGCTGGAAGGAGGGGCAATGGAAAGTTACTGCTTCATGGGTACAGAGTTTCTGTTCGGGGTGATGAAAAAGTTTTGAAAATAGATAGTGGTGATGGCTGGACAACACTGTGAATGCAATTAATGCCACTGAAACATACCCTTAAAAACAGTTAAACTGATTAATTTACATCACATGTATTGTACCTCAATTTAAAAAAATCTAATGGGCCTCCTTCTTGCAACCTTCTCCCCAACCCCTCAGTAGTTATTAAACACTTTGGTAAAACAAGTTAAAAAAAAAAAAAAAGTTACTGAATAATTGGTTTCTAAAATGGTTTTCCCTTTCTGATTTAAAAAAAAAAGTGAGGAAAAGGAAGCAAGAATAGAGAGCAATCCTTAAATATAGCAAAAGCAGCACTGTATAAACGTCGGTATGCCCGTCCACAGATAGATGCTTGGATTTGGAAGCCAGGTTGGAAGTCAACCCTATTCATTCTACAGACAGAGAACTTAAGCACAGAGACCAAAAGTTACTCATCCAGCGTCACAGAACTGGCTGATATCTAATGCTTGTTTTATTCAAGGGCCTTGTAAGAATTTTGTTTTTTTACAGTGGTTGATGGTTTCCTTAGTTGGGATGATACCGTGTGTGTGCATTGAGACCCTGTCGGTTTGTTCAGTGCAGCCCTGTTCTTTCTTCTTCTAGAAATCACTGACAGAGGCAGGTAAAAATAGATGCCATGCGGTTTAAAGACAGCCCTCACATTCCAAGGGAAATGCAAATAATGAGAACATAACAATTGAATTAAGCTGTCTACCTGGCAAGAGTTAGGAAAGTTTCATTCCCTCACTTTCCCTGACTTGGGTAATGAAAATATTTCCAGGGGTGGGAGGGTGGTCCTGCGGGATCCCTGTCTCACTCGGAGGCAGAGCTAAAGGTATTTGAGTTCTGAAACGTATGCCAAAAAATCCAATAACACAGGAAGCAGCCAAAGATGTCCATTTTATTAAGCATCTCAGTAAATGTCATTTTCCAGAGCCAGGACAGTGCTGTGAATATGGAAGGGAGTGTTTGGGGATTCCTTTGAATCACCAGTGGTCACAGCTCATTACCCCAACCCATCTTTCCCATATATGTTATGTCGGGCCCAGAAGAAAGCTTATTTTGGCTTTACGCCTTTATGTGAATGGGGGAGAATTTTAATTTGCTACGTATCTCTGAGCTGTTGTAGATTTCCTCATCGTCCTAACTGCTAGTTTATTGAGATTAAGTGCTATCTTATGTGGATGCACAGAGAGGACTTTTGATTTTTTTTAAATTAAATTCAGTTCAGTCACCATGTTAGATAGATAGAGGTTCTTGCCAGAGGAGAAGAAAAGGCCCACATTCCCTGGAGACCTGGAGTGACAATAGGCAGGAGGCGGGATATCCTGTCCACAGAGGAAGCTTGCTCTGCACAGCACTTCTCAAGGAAAAGGGGCCGTAGGATGGTCATTGGGTTCTCATTTGTATCCCTAGACATACCCACATGCCCACACAAGCCCCTCCAGACTGTCCCTCCCTCTTCTGTATCTCATCTGTGGTGACAACTGCCTATTGCTTTCCTGTCACGCTTCCTTCCAGCCTGGGCTCTGCCCTAGTTTTTCATTTTCCCACAGTACTTCTAACCCACAGTCATTTTGTGTAGCAGGCACACTGGAGGCTAGAGCTAGAGGGGAGGACGGTAGGCTTTGTTAGTACAGTGCAGACAATAATTTTTAAGTGAACAGTGGACAACGACGATTGTTCCTCACCACAGGGAATTTCTTCCAGATTGCAGCCCAGATGACATGCCTCTGAGACCATTTGTTGCCGTCCCTTCCAGCCTTGCTTTTTTGTTGATTGTTGTAGTTTAAGTGAAACTTTGCATTTCTAGTTAGTCTCAGCCTCCAGCCTTTCTTATGTTATGAAGTCATCCCCCTTCCTCTCTGCTGACCAGCCTCACCCCATGATTCAGTGGTATGTTTTATTAACAGAGGTCCCAGCCTGGGCTCCTCGGCCGGGCAGAGGACTCACAGGTATGCTGAAACAAGAATTTTTCCTTTAACATGATCAAATTCCTAAGCAAGGCTTTATCCTCTGCCAGTCCTGTAGACCAAAGTGCAGAAGCAGAGAAAGAGAAGGTTTTATTCTATCTCAGCCCAGTATAAGCTGTCCTGGGGCCATCTATCCCCTCCCCCTGCCCTAAATTATCTGTTTTGGTGACCCCCAAATCACTGCCTTGGAAGAGGACGAATTTTGCATTAAACACTTATTAAATATTGCTGTTGTATTCAACCACCACCCATCTGTCAT
Source organism: Trichechus manatus latirostris (assembly GCF_000243295.1). Taxonomy (NCBI): domain Eukaryota; kingdom Metazoa; phylum Chordata; class Mammalia; order Sirenia; family Trichechidae; genus Trichechus; species Trichechus manatus. The sequence continues at coordinate 39,311,124 of NW_004443937.1, read as the reverse complement.
TTTGCAGTACTTTGGTGGCTTGTGTATTATTACAATGCTGGAAGCTATGACATTGGTATTTCAAATACCAGCAGGGTCACCCATGGAGGACAGGTTTCAGTCCTTAAAGATTCCAAACTAAGACAGAATAAGAAGAAAGGCCTAGTGATCTACTTCAAAAATTAGCCAATGAAAACCCTATAGATCACAACAGAATATTGCCCAGTACGGTGATGGGAGATGAGCCCCCTAGGTTGCAAGGCACTCCCACTACACAATGGCACAACGATGAACTCTAGCATGCCAACGATTGTGAGGAAGTCACAGGACTGGGCAATGTTTCTTTCTGTTGTACCTGGGATCACCATGAGTCAGAGCTGACTCAATGGCAACTAACAACATGGCATTCAAGAGAACAGCCTTTCAGGAGGTACACCCTTCCCACTGCCCCTCCTTATGTCCCGTCAGATGTTAAACTCCAACTATGGAGATGTATGGAACACAGTCCCACCGCGCTGTGTGATTTCTTGTATCTGGACTTTCTTTTCCCTCTGCCTGGGAGGTCATCGCCAACTCTCTCTGAACTTCCTGCCATTCCCTAGCAAAGGGAGATGTTGCACCTTATTTCCCCTAATACTCTGTGCACCACTTATTTCGAAACACTCCAGTTCTCTGTTGCATTGGGAGCTGCTCTGCTAGATTGGGAGTTCTTTAAGAATAGCGAACGTATCTATCTTGTTTCCTTAGCATCTCATACAGGTTAAGTCTCCAGTAAGTGTTTGCATGAAAGAATGAACTAAGGCAGACTTATTTATTATTATTATTATTACATATTTAACTACAATATAGGATAAAGCATCTTATCAGGTGCCCAGGGGATAAAAAGATGAACGGAGACCCAAGCTTGCCGTGCAGGAACAGCTATAGACCACAAAATAGGGAAGTGAGTGTCTAATCATTTCTGGAAGGGGAAGCAAGGGGCCTTAGAAGATCTAATCAGGGGGAAATTGTACCTGACTGGAGGACAGAACTATTTAGCAAGCATTACTCCTGCATTGATTCAAAGTCTGAAAATCCTGGAGAAAGATAGAAAGACACATCCCTGCCCTTGTGGAGATTTTGGTTATGGTGAGCATATAATTTATTGCCGAAGAGGTTACTTTGGAGGGTCAAAACAAAACAAAACACCAGTTGTCACTGAGTTGATTTTGAATCGCGGTGACTCCATGTGTGTCCGAGTAGAACTGTGCTCCATATGGTTTTTGATGGCTGATTTTTCAGAAGTAGACTGCCAGGCCTGTCTTCCAAGCTGCCTCCCTCTAGGTGGGCTTGAGCCTCCAACGTTTTGGTTGGCAGCTCAGTATGTTAACTCTTGGCACCACCCAGGGACTCCTTGGAGAGTGAAGGAGGTGCTATTAATAAGTGCACCAGACAACATGGGTAAATTAGGACTTCATGGTTCACCTGATACAGTCTAGTAGGGACATGCTTTGGCCATGTTATCAGGAGGGACCAGTCCCTGGAGAAGGACATCATGCTTGGTAAAGCAGAGGGTCAGTGAAAGAGAGGAAGACCCTCAACAAGATGGGTTGACACAGTGGCTGCAACCATGGGCTCCAACATAACAACAATTGTGAGGATGGCACAGGACCGGGTGGTGTTTCCTTGTGTTGTACACAGGGCCGCTACGAGTCAGAACCGACTCAATGGCACCTAACGACAACAACAACAGGGACGTAAACACAAGGAGAAGCTTCATGAAGGGAAAATTGAGAAGATACTTAAAAAACAAGTGAAGACTCTTAGAAGAGCAGATTATGATCCTGAAAGGAGGAGAAGTGACTCCATCTTAAAAAAAAAAAAATTCTTTTCAATACTTAATTATCTTCTGCTTTTCTTTTCTAGAGAAATCCATCTACTTATTCTTTGACATAGTTTTTCATAAGGATCCGGTCAGGACAGTTTTATCTTGAGAGACAATATATAGGGAATATTCAGAATATGGGCTCTAGAATTAGGAAGCTTGGGCTCTCATCCCAGCTGGCTCTGGGCAAGTTATTCAACCTCTCTAAACCTCAGTTTCCTCTTCTGTAAGGTAGGGATAAAATTAGGACTTACTCCACGGGGATTTTTTTTTTAAGAAATAAATTTGTTAAAACCCTTAGCTCAGTACCCCATCGGAACTCAATAAAGGTTAGCTGCTGTAATTGGTATTTTTTTATTATATATAATCCACATTTTGTGTAGGAGGGGAAAAATACTCACCCATGTGTGTAAACGCTATCATGCTTGAGTTGTGTTTTTGGCTGCCGCACAAACAACAGGGAGATGGGAAGGCAGTGCAGTGTAGAGCTCTCGATTTCACCTCCCTTTCCAAGTGCAGAGATCCGAGTGAGGGGGCAAGACTCTGAGGAAGACCCGAGTCAGCAGTGTTGTGCTGAGGGGCCGCTGAAGGGGAGAGAAACCCTGGGGAGTCCTCTCGTGGTGACATCTGAGGACACAGTCATTCTGCAGAGAGTAACCAGCAGTGCTAAGAAAGTAATTAGCACCTGTGTCTAGGGTGAAGACTTGGCATGGGGCTGTGGAAGACGCCCACGGCAGCCTATAATTATGAAAAAATGTCTAATAGTGTGGAAGACAGTGATTAGATTAGCGACCGTTAGAACCACTGAATAGTGAAAAGGTGGCTTGGTTTGTTTTCAGGAAACTCTCTCCTCAAGCTTACCGCTTAGGGGTAGTGGAAGGGGGTCACGTACACGTGTAGCTTTTATGTTAGTAAATAAAGTGAGTAAGGAAACGCTTTTATATTAGTATCTTAGTACAGAAGTGTTTTTATTGCATAACAAAGCATGGATTATGCATTGCACAGATGCCAGATGCTGCAATGGTTAAGAGAATTGACTCATTTAACCTGAACTTGAACCCTGGTTCTATTGCTTACCACCTATGTGTGCTTCAATTTGGTGTTGGACCATTGACGATCTCTAGATCCGTGTCCTCCCCTGCAAAACAGAAATAATGAGTACCCCTTGAAATGGGGTATTATAATAAAGTACTTAGCACCAAGCCTGGCCTGGAGAGTGCTTAATAAGTAACTGTCAGCTCTCCCCAGGATACCCTGGGTGTTGTGCCTGCTGGAAGGGAGTTTATACCCCCTCAAAGTGTCTCCCTTCATTTGTAATGCAGTTCCCGAAACTGTGAGGAGTGACCATTTTAGATGGAAAAAGGTATAAATAAATGTATGCACGGAGTCAATTCCTACTGATGACAACCCGTGTGTGTCAGAGTAGAACTGTGCACCAAGGGTTTTCAATGGCTGGTTTTTCAGATGTAGATCACCAGGCCTTTCTTCTGAGGCTCCTCTAGGTGGGACTTACATCTCCAGTCTTTCAGTTGGCAGTCAAGCACGTTAACCATTTGTACCACCGAGGGTGATCTACATATATATATAGCAACAACAAATGTATAAACAAAGAACTTGTCACCATCAAGTCAATTTCGTCTTATGGCGACCCTGTAGGACAGAGTGGAAATGCCCCATAGGGTTTCTAAAGAGGGGCTGCTGGATTTGAACTGCTGACCTTTTGGTTAACAGTCAAATGCTTCACCACTGCGCCACCAGTGTCCCATACATATGTATGTATCTGTTAAGAGACCTTTTGCAGTGGCCCATTATATACATATATAAATGACCAAGGATTAATTGTAGTGTGATTTGGAAAAAAAAAAAAACCTAACCCAGCAAACCCATATTTCGCAAATCTCACTACTAGGTGTGAGACTAAAGAGCGTGTGAAGAACACCTCGAGGACAACGTTGGTACCTGTGGTGCTCAGAAATGGCACAGACCACCCAGGAGGGTTGGCGGGTTGCTCACATTTGGGACATGCAGGCGGCATGGAGGAATCCATTTGCTTCTCCAGAGCTTACACTTCTTCCACCCTGGTAAGAGAGACCAGGCATATTTTCTTTGAAAGAAGGTAAATATTTCTGGTGTTACGATATGAAATTTTCACCAGCTGAGTTTCACATATTCACAGGTCAGCCTCCCCGACTATCCCCTGAGTGGAACTGCTCAAACAGGGGTTCATGTTTTCACATCAGATATGTTATGGAGTACTTACTCTCTGCCAACTTCTCTTCTAGGAGCTGGAAAGATCATAATAGGCAAGATAGGCAAGACCCCTCTCCTGATGGAATGTATATTTGTATGTGTGTGTGCATTGACAATCAATGTGAAAACACATAAAAATAATTTCACACAGCGAGTGCAGTAAAATAATCAAACAGAGGGATGTGGTAGTGAGTAGGAAGATGGATACTGTCCTCTAGATGGGATATCTCTGAGGAGGTGAGATTTGATCTGATATCTGAAGGAGGAGAAGGACCAGCCACGCAAAGACCTAAGGGAAGGGTGCTCCAGGCAGAGGGAAGGCCAAATATCAAGGGCTTGGACTGGCAGAGGCTGGACATGCTTTAGGTTTCCCTTCTAGGGGAAATGGCACAAAAGGAGGTTGCCGAGATAAACAGGCAGCCAGATCATGAAGGAGCCTTGTAGGCCGTGACGAGACGTTCGCATTGTATTCTGAGTACACACTGAGGCCCCTGGAGAATGTCAAGCTAAGGAGTGATGTGATCTGACCTGATGTTTTCGCATGTAACTGTGGCCCCTGAATGGGGGATGACTTGTAGGGACACCTGATGGAGGCAGGTGTACCTGTCAAGGGACCTTTTGCAGTGGCCCAGGCAAGGACAGCATGGGGAGATATTCTGGCTGTTCTATTAGACTGACCTGCTGTTCTCTGGGTGAAGCGGTCTTTCCCACACCCAGGATCCTGGCTGTCTGCTGTTGACATACATCATAGTGCTTTGGCTTGTCTAAAACAAAACAAACAAAAAGGTTCTGAAAACAGAAGAATGTTTTGGTCATAACATGATCTGAGTTATCTGATGAAAAAGGAAGGAAGTTAGTAGTAGCGGTTACTCAGAACTACTTTGAGGAGATAGTTTGCTTTCTCTTTAGCATTTGGGATTGGTTGAATATACAGTTACATGATTCTCAGGAGCTGTGAGGGTACTTTAAGAATAATAAGGAGACTGGCTAAATGCTTTAGGCATTATGGAGCCATAGTATACCAAGCGTGTTATTGTTAATTCACGTTGCTAGCCCACCCTTGTAAAAGCAGCGAGGGGCCGTAACGACACATACAGTGAGGACATATTAAAACAACCCACGCAACTTGCCCCAGTGGCAGAGGGTAATTGAATATTACTCTGGCTTCCGAAAGGCTTGGAGGCAGCTAGCTAGAAATGGTATCTTCTGTGGCTTTTCTTTTCTAAAACTGCTGTGAAGAAAGAACTGGCTCTAAACGTGTAATCTCTGCTTCCACAGTCTGTGCGCTGGCCTGCAACACAAGATTCTGGTGCTGCAATCCCTGGATCTGAGCTGGTCCGCTTGCCTTGTCCTCCTTTTGACCAAACCATCAACACAGCATTTGCTTTTCACGGAGGGACGTGGGAGTACCACTTATGTCGGCATCTTACCAAAAATAATAAAAATATCCTGTCAGTGATCTTAGAGTCCTCTAACTGTTTAATTGCGTATTTTTAAGTGATAACAACCAGTAGAAAATCAGTCTTTGAGTCAATTCCAACTCAGGGCCACCTGACTTGTGTCATAGCAGAACTGTGCTCCACAGAGCTTTCAGTGGCTGATTTTCCAGAGATAGATCCTCAGGCCTTTCTTCTGAAGCACCTTTGGTTGACTTGAATCTCTCTCTTTCCACTTAGAAGCTGAGTGATTAGCCATTTGTACCACCGTTGGATTTTCCCTAAAAGTTTGACTACTTTCAAGATTCCTTATTAGCCAAAGAATTTACTAGTTTAATCAGGAGGATGAAAGAACTTAATTCATTTCAAGAATACGAGCTGCCTTCTGTTTGACATGAACACATTGTCCTTGCGTAGAGTTTTCTTTCGATTACAAGAGACTCTAAGCTCTGGTTATTTATTCTACCTATTACACAAACAATGAAATAGATATTGAGCATTGTTTAGGTCCATTAAGGACGCCAAGATTTCGCAGTGCTGGCTTTCCAGTAGTTTCAGGGCCTAGGAATTAGTATTTTATATTGAATGTCTCCCAAGAGGGCCACAGACAGGCATAAGCCCAGCATTGCCAGAAAAATCTTCAAGAGCAATAAAAACCTAAAAATAAGTAAATATAATGGGAAAATTAGATAGTTATTTGTTGAACAGAATAATAGCAGAGTGAGCAATATGGGTAGATAAAGCCTAGATAAATAAACTATTTTAGAGTCCCAATTTTTCTATTCAACCTTTGTTAAAATTATGGGAAAACAGAGAGCTCTAGTTTCAGTTGGCGGTTTAGGAGAGCCTTTAAAGAAGCTGTAGGCTTAGCACTTACCTTTTGTTTAGAACATGTGTAGTCAGTATTAGTTGTTGTTAGCTGCTGTCCCGTCGACCCCGGCTCGTGGTGACCTTATGTATAACAGAACAGAGGAAGGTTGCCAGGTCCTTACCCTCTTCACGATGGCCGGTGTGCTGGAGCACATTGCTGTGGCTACTGTGTCAGCCTGACTCTTGGAGGGTTTCCCTCGTTTTCATTGGCCCTTTTCTTTACCAAATGTGATGTCCTTTTCTAACAGTGGGTCTTTCCCGTTGGTGTGTCCAAAGTAAGGGAGCTGAAGTTTCACCATCCCCGCTTCTAAGGAGTATTCTGGTTGTGTTTCTTCCAGGACTCACTTGTTACAGGAAATGATTAAGAGCTCAGACCTTGAACTTAAATTCCTGGCTTCACATACTGCTCTGCCACGTAGCTATGTGAACTGGGGCACATTACTTGGACAAGGGCTGATAATAATAGTAACTAAGGTTGTGGCGCAGTGGTTAAAGAGCTTGGCTGCTAACAAAGAAGTCGGCAGTTCGAATCCACCAGCCACTCCTTGGAAACCCTGTAGGGCAGCTCTTCTCTGTCCCATAGAGTCACTATGAGTTGGAATGGACTCAATGGCAACTAGTTAAGGTTGTTGTGAGAATTAAACGAGTTACAAAATGAAAAGCTCTTAAAACGTGCCATAGGAGTTTGTTGTTCTTATTGTTATTGCGATAATAATAACAGCAGTGACCAACTAACCCGTACTTAACTACCTTGGCATCACAACTTCATCTCTTAGACTGCTCGCTGAGAGCTTTCCTGTCATAGCGGAAGGTTTGGTGAAAGTGTTATCTTCAAGGATATAGTTGTATCAAAAGTTTAAGGCTGTATGTCTTTGTCATTAAAGGTGACGTTGGTTAAAATGTTTTTCAAGTCGAAAACTGTTCATTTAAAGCTGTAAACTCTGTTTACCTTAGGAAGTTGAATTTTCTTATAAACTCTGTTATAATTAACACATAGCCTATGACCTAACTCAACTGATCCTGTTATAATTCACTTAGCAGTATACGTACAGGAATTGAGCATTTTCTTTCTAAATTATCAATATTATATCAAAGCATACTTTCTTGCATAAAATCTGTTTAAGTACTATTTTAAATAACTATTTCTGAATGATTTAATTTGAAGCGTAATCTAATACCTTGTTCTTTCAAACGCCATAATCTCATTTCTTATGCAGTGGTTCTTAAACTTTTTGGTTTCAGAACCCCCTTGGTACTCCTAAAAATTATTGAAGACCTCAAATAATTTTTGTTTATGTGCTCATACCTATTAATATTTACCATATTAAAAACTGAACTTAAGACATTTTAATTAGTTGTAAATTAATTCATTTAAAAATAGCAATGATATACTCAGTACACAGTGACATAACATTTTTATAAAAAGTAACCATATTTTTCAAAACAGTTATTGAGGAAAATGGCATTGTTTTGCAGTTTTTCAAATCTCTTTGATGTGTGGCTCATTATGTTAATTAAATACGGTTGTGAAAATTGCCACAAAAAAGAAATTAGAGGATCCCCTGAGAGGTATAAAAGAATACCTAAAGTATTCTTGCTGATTGTGGAGTAATTCCCTCAGCAAGTGACATGAATTGAAATCTGAGTGTTGAGCAGGAGAGAACCAGGCAAAATGAGAGACAATGTTGCAGGCAAAGAGAACAGCAGGTAGGAAGGCTTTGGGGGAGTGGGGGCGGGGGGAGGAGCTTGATGCATTTGGATAATGGAAGGAAGTCTGGTGAAGAAGCTGGAGAGAGATGCTGGGGCCACCATGTGAAGCTTTGCAGTCCATGTGGACAAGCATGGGTGTTATCTCAAGAACAAGGAGGCATCATTAAATGACATTTAGACAGGGTGGTGGTGGAGATGACATGACCCAATTTGCATTTCTTAAAATATCAGTCTGGCTGCTTATGGAGAGTAGTCGGACATGGTGGGAAGAATAGATATAGGAAAACAGGTTAAAAAAAAAAAAAAAACTCGTCACAGAATATGCAAGAGAATATATATATTTAGGAGCTAGTACAAAGTGGAATGCGTGAGTGATTGGATATGGGTAAGCTCAAGGTAGGTGACTTGTGTTCTGCCTTTTCTCCAATTCGTCCATTTTCACCTAACACACGTGTTTATGTTCTTAAATCTAGAAAACAAATGATCACATTAGACCATGAAGCAGAAATTCTCTGTTTGAACAAGGAGCTTGGATTAGTTATCGCTACCTGGGTAGAAACTGAGGAAGCGGGTCATTATTTATTCTTTCAGAATCATGGCATTTTTATATTCTGTTGCCATCATTTGGATTGTGCAAAACTGCTTTTGAAAGAAATGATTTGGAATGTTAATGCTCTGAAACAGCCATTACTTGAACTAGTATTTGTTTAGCAGGTGAAGCTTTCACCCTTTTCCCTCTTTTGCTCATTTTCTATTCTCAGAGTTGGGTTAGTTGGATAAGATGGAATCTGTCCGTCATAACAGAGGCCATCCTGCATATCCAGATGTTGGGGAGTTTCTGCCAGGAAGGGAAGACAGCTGTTTGGAATGGGAAGGAGTAGAGGATACTGCAGAACATGTCAAGAGTTTTATCAGGGGAGCAAGATGACAGTTGGTAGCAGGAAGGGGTGAGCAGACACTGGAAGAAGTCTGGAAAAATCAGTTTGGCTTGTGGCTTTGGTGATCACATAGGACATTCAAAAATGCTTTGTGTTATAGAATCCTGCCTTTGTCTGGATTATGTATCCAGCCAGCCTCGCTTAAGTTCAAACCATAGGATTAGCAGATTGTAAACCTGCTGGCATCAGTCAATACTTATCAGCCTGTTATTAGATGGACAGGCAGTACAACAAGTAGTTCCATAAATGGCTTGTGATAGTTTTTGCCTATGATTCTAATATATTTGGGACACTGAAATATTCTATCAACTCCAGTGAAGAAACAGAGCACAACATATCACTATTAAAAATTACTTCGGACACGTGGTAAAAGAAAATATGTTTTCAGGGTTTTTTACCTTTTTAGCAAACTAGTATTTTAGTTTTGATTCTTATTATCTCTGGGGGAAAAAAAAACAAAACAAAAAACAGAGAGATATATTAGGGAAACAGCTTTGACTCTCAAAGAGTTGCATGTAGCTGGCCTAGAGAGGTCCTTTAGGACTGTCTTCTGAGGGTGCCCCAGAAAACCTTCTTCAAATTGTCCACAGTTTCTATATAAACCCTATTTTGTTTTTGAAATGTCTGAAAATTCAGTATAGCATGTGATCTCATGAGCAACGGACCAATACTACTTGTTCTCTTTCGTGGGGAAAACTTAGTTGGTGTTATGAAAGTGTTTGTGTGCTCTGTGTGTGTGTGTGTGTGTGTGTGTGTGTGTGCGCGCGTGTGTCTGCATGGGTCTTGATATCCCTTTGATTGCTGTGGAGCACACATGGAAAATGTGTTGTTATTGTTAGATATTTTAAGAAATGCAAATTGGGTCATGTCATCTCCACCACCACCCTTTCTAAACGTCATCTTGGCTTAGGAAGAGGGGCTTGATATGGCATGTGTTCACTTTATTTTGACAGTGTGTGCTAAATACTCACAGTGGGTGTCATTATTTATCACAGTAATTGATTGACCTTTAAAAAGTCACTTAGTTTTGGGAAAAACATTCACAAATCACTCAAAAAATGATTATTCTTAATTACTATTACATGTTCCCTTCAAGATGATTGGAAATTTTGTGTTACCAAGTCCAAGAATTATACATGTTATATGTATGGAAGTGGAAAAGAAATTGCATGGAATAATCTTTAAATATTATTAAATACTTCAATAGGATTCTAAATGTTAATCAAGGTGACTGCTAGAACTATTCACTTTAATTAAACAGCCTATTCAGGCATTCACAAGGTAGACTCATCCATACTTCGGTAGATGGGTAGGTAGATATTTCTTATTTCTTATGTGCATATTTGACACTGGTGTGGCTTTTAGAGGCTTCGATAGTTCATGCAGGCTCTTCAGAATTCTAAAATTCTGAGAAGCATAGCTTAAATATTTATATGTAACTTAAGAACTCAAGCATAGGAAACTATATCTTTTTTTTTCTTTTTTTGTAAAACTTTTCCTTGCAAAATAACATTAGGAAAGGCAGCCTGGTGAAGTAAAAATAGTGCTGGATTGAGATATGAATTATCTCAAATTTAGTCCAGGTTTGCAATTTAGGAGTTGTTCATCTTTAGTAAAATGAGGTGATTGGGCTAATGCGGTTTTTTTGATTGTATGTTTTTTGGTTTGGCTGTCCAATTCCTTCCAACAAAATCAGATGTAAAACCCTCAAATAAGAAAGAGTTACAGGGTGAGACCTTCTGTTTGTAGTGAAGGTAAGCCTAGGATCTCACCGGCTTACTCTCCCCTCCATCGCCCCACCCATGACCACCCAACAGCCTTCCACTCCATGAGATAAATCTGCACAACCCCTGTGTTTCACACATCACAGATCTTGACACTTGACTTGCAATTTTTCAGCTCTAAAAATCTTTTAGTATAGGTTAACTGCTTTCAATTTATTGCTAAGAGATATGGAATGTGGATAGACCTGGTTTCTAATGATGATACGTTTAAACTGACATGCCCTTGACTCTCTTACAATGCTGATACTCTGAGCAATTTTTATCTGCTAGTTAGGTGATCACAATCAACTAATGGAATCTTGAAGGGATATGTTTGGAATCAGGAATGATGCCTACAATAAAAATTCTGGTTAGTTTCTGCCTAATCATGAGGCATGTATTAAGGAGATGTTATGGGAAAGTGTCTGCCAGTTTCTCATACTCTGGTGGCTTCCATAGTTATGATGATGAAAACTATGCCACTGATATTTCAAATGCCGGCAGGGTCACTCATGGTAGACAGGTTTCAACAGAGCTTCCAGACTAAGATGGACTAGGAAGAAATGACTGGCAATATACTTCCAAAAATTAACCAATGAAAACCTTATGATTCACAGCAGAACATTGTCTAGCTCACTTGTTTTGGGCACGTCATCAAACCAAAAACGAAACCCTTTGCTGTCGAGTCGATTCTGATCATAGTGACTCTATAGGACAGAGTAGAACTGCTCCACAGGGTTTCCAAGGCTGTAAATTTTTAATGAAGCAGATAGCCATATCTTTCTTTTTTACAGAATGGCTGGTGAGTTAGAACTGCTGGCCTTTTGGTTAGCAGCCAAGTGCTTAACCACTACACCACCAGTGCACATCATCAGGAGGGATCAATTGCTAGAGGAGGACATTGTGTTTGGTAAAGTAGAGGGCCAACAAAGGCATGGGACACCTTGGTCAGGTGGATTGGCACAGTAGCTGTAATGATGGACTCCAACATGCTGGTGGTTGTGAGGACTAGGCAACATTTTATGTTGCTGAACGTGAGACCACCATGAGTCGTACTCAACTAGACAGCAGCTAAGAACAGCAGCATGGTAAAATGTAGAGAAGGCTGTTGGGAGGATAGTGATAAACATCTGTTATTGGCATCCATTGGAAAATTCTTTCTTCCCTATCCTTGTGGTTCAGGTGGAATTGACAAGCACAGTGTCCTGTCTGCATAGGAGTGGGAGTTTAACTTAGGTCTTTGCAGTTTTGATACCATAGGCATATGGTTGGGTATTTGATTCATGAAGCTGGTGCATTTCCTAAGCAGGGGCAGTCAGAGCCTCTCGTAGGGTTGGATATATGCAGGGAAAAGGCTTGAGATAGAAAGCTGTGGGCCCAGGCTTACAGAGCTTGCTTGGGGAAGAAAAGTGTGAGAAAACAATAAAAGATAATCAGAGACAAGCAAGATTGGAAGGTGGAAAAACAAGGAAGAGAGAGCAAGAAAGGGTATAAGCCGTGATCTAGATTTAGCCTGATGCTACATCTAACTTTGGAATGCCTGTATATGAGGCAGTTCATTCCCTTTCTAGTTGAGCTAGTTTGGTTTGCTTTCTTGTCATCTGCAACCAAAGAGTCTTGAACGATAAACACAAAAAAACATTCAAGAATGCAAAAGCTGGCATATTATAAAATGCTATGTACTTTGAGGGAGAGGCAGATCCCTCTCTTTCGTTTTGCTTTCAAGTTGGGTGGAACCGTCTCAGAATGTTAAATATATGTTCCCCAAACACTAGACTAGTGGCAACTAACTGCCGTCCAGTTGATTCCAACTCATGGCTACCCCATGTACGTCAGAGTAGAACTGTGCTCCATAGGGCTTTCGGTGGCTGATTTTTTGGAAGTAGATCCTCAGGACTTCCTTCTAGTGTGCCTCTGAGTAGACTTCAACCTCCAACCTTTCAGTTAGCAGCCGAGCATGTTAACATTTTCACTACCTAGGGCTTCTAGGGATAGACAAATACCTAAGATAGGCAGCTGGTCTACTCTGGAGAATCTCCAGGCAACTGTTATTTCCTGATCTCTTGGAAATCCATTAGTGCTCAGGATTGCTCCAGCACTTTTTGCACATCTTCCATTTCATCCTAGTTTCTTTTGTTTGATCCCTATTAGTTTCCAGCCCCAGTATTACTTTCTTTCAAATGTGTTGCAGATCATATTTATTTTCCTAAGCCAGATAATTGCAGTTGTTTTCCATGTAGATTTTTCCCCCGTCTTCTTACTAGTTCCTTAGATTTTTCTTTAACTCCTCAAGAGACCACTTAGTTGGCTTCAAAGATACTTCCACTTACTCATATGTCTCTGTTATGGTAAAATCAAGAGTTAAGAGCCTGAGATGTGTTTTTTTTGAGAAATGTACTTTTCTATTCTAAGATTAGATATTAGTATTAGCTCAAGAGGTATCATCTGTCTGAACCTCTATTATTGGGGTCTTGGGAGTCTTTCTTCTGATACATAGAGAAGATCTGCTATAGCTAAGCCTTTTAAATCCAAGACAGTGTCCTCAACTTGTTTCCATATTTAGATACCTTTGATCCTTCCAACCAATGGATACCATTTGGCTTCTTGGCTGTATGTCCCTGTGTTGACGAGTGCCTTGGAGTCTCATTCTTTGAAGACCGTTTTGTGGCTAGACGCAGGGCTTGTTTTTAAATACATCCCATACCTTAAATTGTCTTTCGCTGATAGTACTGAAATCCAAGCTGATGAGGGAAAGCTAGAATGACAGCACAAGTTTAAGAAGGATTTTCTGTGTGGGGACTGCAGAGAGCCTCGGCAGCTTAGGAAGAGGAGCTGGGGAAGAATGTGACGTCTGCTGTTGGACAGGAACAGACCCTGACATATTTCGGCTTGGGGGAATTGAGCTGCTGCACTCTTTTCTTGGATTATAAATGTAATGAATGAATGAGAGCATGCTATATAAATAAGTATATACAGTGAAACCTGTGAGAGCCGGGACTTGATGGGACTACTTTGTTTTCCCAGGTCTGGCAAGTTTTCCACCTTTTACAGGGTGCAGTCTTACCACTTTTCTATCATCCTGTCTTAGTGGAACATACTTGAGTTTTCCTTCTCTGACATGTTTCTGCCTTACACAGGTGCCAGCTTTTGCAGGTTTTACTGTATGTGTAGATACCTATTAAACATACTTTCATGTTAATACACACATATGTTGGCCTCAGCATATAAAAATAAACAGCAGCTGAAGGACATCAAGACAATAACATTAGAGGCAAAGGTCTGTGGAAGAATCTAAGGCAACTCATAGAAGAGTCTTTAGGAGTGTGGCTTTGCAGAAGCAGACCACCCTAGCCTCATTGACTTTACATATTTATTCGTTTTTAAACACACATGCCCCATGATGACTTTGCTTTATCCACAGTACATGCACAGGGGTCTCAGAAGATCAATACCAATCTTACTATCAGTAATATAATTACCATAAACAGTTTAAGACTTCTTCCCCAAATTACTGTGTTTTTAAATAAAGTCACTTGATTGGAATCGTCCCTCTGTGTTTGTAACACCAAGTGGATGTGAAGTTAGGTTCATTTATTTGATTTTCAATTTATAGATACTGCTTTTTTAATCATTTAATTTTGTTTTATAATTGTGTAGAATATTTACATGATTCCAAATTCAAATCTATAAAACAAGCTATATTCAAAGAAATCTATCTCTGTCCCCACGCTCTTATTTTTTCCTCTCCCAAATTTTTAATAGCTTCTTTTTCTACTTTTTAATATAAACAATTACATAGATA
>NW_004443937.1:39293385-39295273 GCF_000243295.1 Trichechus manatus latirostris | reverse complement strand
ATGACATGTCACGCTTGGCTTTGTCAGCAATTCTTGTACACAGAGTAAGTGTAAACACATTTAAAATGACAGATTTAAGTCTACCCCAATACTGGAGGAACTGCTGGTAAAATGGCACGGGTAAAGCATTCCTAATAAAAACTTCATTGTCAGGTACTCACTGGATCTGGTTGGTGGCTTCCCTGTTTGTGGGACACCTGCATTCTTGTCTCACACACTTCTCTCCCCCTAGCTCCTAGCCTTCCTCCAGTGTGAAATTTAGTGAGATATCAGTCTGAATTGTGCACAGAAAAATTTCAGAGTTTATTGGCAGAAAGAATGCAGTCTCTAAGAAGACATTCCCCCATCACACCCTCACCACCAGCAGCCTGCGTTTTCACATTTTTATACGCCCACACACTTTTCCACGTGTTCTCTCTAGCATGCCAGAAAACATCGTATCAAAAAAGACCCCCCCACCCCGCCGCACTCACCCGGGACAGTGAGCAGAACTGACATGTGGATTCCAAAGCTTTGTGACATTTTCTGAAAGTGTTGTATTGTTATATTGATGGGTATTCTTTTTTTTTTTTTGCTTTCTCTTTTTTTTCTTTCTAGATACTTACTGGCACACATACACATTTACTCACACTACCTGCTTATTTTAACATATGTTGAGGTTGTGATTTGCTGGACAAAGAGACGAATCTGACCTTTCCAGCTGTGTTCTGAAGAATTTTTTTGAGTACTTTTTTTCCCAACTCCCTGCAACTCACTTTTAACCCACTAATTATGTGTGTGTGTGTGTGTGTGTGTGTGTGTTGGCACACCCAAATATGCTTTTGAGGTGGGTCTAGCAGAGGAGATCTATTCTTCTTTTTGATCGTGGTAAGAGTTTCAATAAAATAAGGAAAATATATGTGAAATTAAGCTATAACAGTAATTGCAATAGAAGTGAACTATAAAAGGTACATTTGACTCAAAATGAAATTCACAGAGGTATATGGCTAGGGATTTTTAAAGGGCAACTTCTTTTTATTATGATTTGCTTTTGTCTTTTTTGTTTTGTTTTTAGTCTCTGCTACTGAGTCTTATGATTGGAATGTAACATGAGGTAGAATCATCTCTATCTGTCTGCCTGTGTATCCATCTATATATCTACCTATCTACTGTCTGTCTGTCTATCTATCTATATCTGTACACACACATACATGTTTAATGCACAGATTTAGTAAGGCACCTGACTGAAACTTAGAATTTCAACTTAGAATTGCTTACCAAGTCTGCATTTTCCTTTAAATGGGATAATTTAACGGTGGAAGAGTCTACCTGTTCTACATCCTTTTAAAGCATTATGCTAATTATACAAGTGGCCCTGCATTGTATGATTGATAGATGCATTTTGGTACAGCCCTTGCCACCTTTCTGCTTTAGTGGGTTTAGCTGTAACAGATTAGGATTAATTTCTATAGTCCCGTGTTGTTTTTCTGGCGTGTTAAATCAAAACAAACCAAAAAACAAACCAAAGTGCTTTTGGCAATAAATCACAGCCTGCTGGGAATATCAGGTTTGCCAGGTGGCCCTTTAGAAATGCTAGTAACTCCGGGCTCTTAATGAGCTACTTTATCTCTTAAGCTTAGAAACACACAGTACAATTTACCTAATGACATGTGGGATCTTGCGTTTGATAGCATAAGCACTGAATCTTGGAAGCAAGAAGGGAGAAATAATGTGCCCTGATGATTTTAACGACAGCAAGAAAGAGAAATTTAAGAGAGAACGTCCTGGAGGATCACCTACTTGGACTCATTTTAAGAATTTTATTTTTAAAACAGTAAATATGTTTTTAAAAGATCATTTCACCAGAAATGCATAAATATGGTCATATAATTCATGTATACACATACAC
>NW_004443937.1:39290991-39291956 GCF_000243295.1 Trichechus manatus latirostris | reverse complement strand
TATTTTGAGAGTGATTTGCTGTCCATAACGTGTATACTTATAGGTTCCTCTATCCCTTGCAGATGCCTTCCAATGGGCAGAAGCAGGCTGAACAGGTCACGGTTATGTAGCTGCACAGGGCCATGCACCTGGAGTCACAGACACATTTCTGAAGTCTTGTTTGTCAGAACTATTAGTTGTGAGGAAGAGCTTTCAAAACACTTGCTCTGCCCTGGGACCGGGTGGTGGAAGTCGTCTCAGATTCTTTACATATTTTTTAAAAGAGACAGTCCTTGTCCCCTGGGGGTGAATGTTGGTGACTTAACTTGCCTTGCTTGAAGGATATTAACTTTATTATGATAGTACAAATATTTTTTGAAGGAAAAGTATTCAGTGATGATAAAGCCTCTTATTACATGGTGTTTAACTGTTTCCAGTTACTTTCTGAATCTCGCTTCTAAATGCATGAGTTTCTTTACTATTTTGGGGTTATTATTATTTTAAAAAAATTTATTTGAAAGTGTATGAAATAATTATAGATTCACAAGCGTTGCAAAAAAAATCCATAGGTAGCTCCCACAAATGCTCCACACAGTCTCTCCATGATAACATCTTGCATAACCGTAGTACAGTATCACAACCAGAAAAAAAATGACATTGGCACAATCCACAGATGTTACTCAGATTACAACACATTTACAAGCATGTGTGTGTGTAGTTCTATAGGGTTTTTTAAAAAAAATAGTGTGTTTTAGGTGAAAGTTTACAGAGCAAATTAGTTTCCCATTCAACAGACTGAACACAAAGTGTTTCACGACATGAGTGCACTCCCCACACTGTGCCAGCGCGCTCTCCCTGTCTCCGCCCTGGGTTCCCCGTTCTTTTCGTCTGGTTTCCCTACCCTTTCCTGCCTTCTCACCTTTACTTCTGGGTACATGTTGCCCTTTTGGTTTTCTGTAATTGTTTGCTCTGTGAAGCCCACTCTT
>NW_004443937.1:39287811-39289016 GCF_000243295.1 Trichechus manatus latirostris | reverse complement strand
TAGAGCATTCCTATTTTTCCTTCTGTCCCTGAGAATCCAGACGCAGTCCAGTTGAGACCAGTCAGGGCTTTGCGTTTGAGCGTTCTCCAGACCCAGTGTATCACAGCGTAACTCAGTTATCCTCAGCTATCCCTTAGCATTGACTTAACAAAATATTTTGGAAAATTTCAAATGTATCCAAAAATAGAGTAAATACTATAAAACATTTTCATGTAGGCCACGGTTTCTGAGCCCTTCAGTATGGCAACAAGTGATCAGATGTTGGTTTCAAAATAAGCGTACAGAAATGCTTCTGTTTCCCTATACGTGGCCCTTTGGGTTTCTTGTTGTCTGTCTTTGTTTTTGGAGGGTGGAGGGGACTAACGAGGTTATTAAAGGGTCTTTACCTTCTGGTTGTCTTTCTCAGGTAGCATCTCCCACCTCTGTGTGGCCCTGGATAGTTCTTGAAGATATTACTGGGGTTAGGGGTGGCATTTAGAAATATAAACCTGCGATATAGAACTTAGGATAATGATTGAAGTCTATTGTGGTGACCGGGTGGGTGTATAAGACACCAGAGGGACCCAGGTGTCCCAGTGGGAGGCCGTCCTCCTGGGTGTCAGTGAAATTAGCAGTGGAGCACATGGGGTGTTTGAAGTGACAGTGGCCAAACCAGAGGTGAAATCATGCTATAGGGAAGAGTGAAGACCAAAAATTAAACACCACCGGGTCTAAATTTGGCCAAGTACCACAAACCCACATTGTTCTATTTTAAGTTAAGTAGATGGCTATCTTCCCAGCTGGACTTTAATCAGCTTTTTTGAGGACAGGGACCATTTTCTTCTTGCTGCTCCTCTGTCCCTAGTATGTAAAAATAAATGTTGATGTTTGTTGAATGGATAGATGGATAGATAGGTGAACGTGTGGATGGACAAAGGAACAAAGAATCTTTGGAAATAAAGCCGAATCAGTAGCCTCAACATTTCAGATGTCATAGTGTGATGTCAGAGCGTTTCAAAGGCTGTCCCATTTTTGAGCAGATACCATTAAGAGCAGTGTAGTGTTAAAATAGGCCGTTCTATTATTGTCTTGGGTCACATTTTAGGGACCTAATTAAAAGCTCTGTGATTTCAGTCTTTTTTTTTTTTTTTTCCTTTTTATCTACAAAAGAAGAAATATACTGGAACTTCAGTTTAATGCTATTCTTGAAGTTCAAATTATGGATG
>NW_004443937.1:39285023-39286814 GCF_000243295.1 Trichechus manatus latirostris | reverse complement strand
GCTTCCCCAAGCTTAATACTCTACTCTCTCTCCAAGGCAGGAGAATTGTATCTCACCTGGTCAGAGTTTTTATGAATTTCTTCTTAGTCTTTGAGTGCTTTTGAATTTATATATAAAAAAAAATAAGAAGTTTCTGCTATTCTTGGAGTTTAAATGGAATGTTCTGTAAATTCACATACCTCGGGCTAAAAACAAAGTGCTCAAAGGAATCCCAAAGGCCATTCTAAGGCGAAGCTGCAGAATTCTGTGCCTTCTCTATCTTCGTCTCCTGATGTTTAATTCTCCTCTCGTCATCCCTTTTCTCTCTTCCCCTGCCCCCCACTCAGGGCTGGAAACAAGTGACATTTGGAACACTCCCCTCTGAAGGCTCACATTCTAATGGCCTTAAAGTGAAATGGTGGACTTCCAACTCTGATATTTCCAAAGGTTCCCTAGTCCAGGATTCAATTTAGCGTGTCTCACCAAACTTAAAAAAAAAAAAAAGAAGATACTATAGAATAGATGATACCAGAGAGCATCATACATAGTAATACTTGTTGTTGTTAGCTGCTGTTGACTCTTCTATGCCTCATACCAACCCCATGTGTGATAGAAAGAGATTTTGCTCAGTCCTGCACCATCTTCGTGATTTTTGGTATGCTTGAGTCCATTATTGCAGCCACTGTGAATTTTTTTTTTAATTGTACTTTAGGTGAAGGTTTACAGAACAAACAGTTTCTCATCAAACAGTCAGTACACACACTGTTCCATGACACTGGTCAACACCCCCACGACATGTCAACCTTCTCTCTTCTCGACCTTTCCACTGTGAATTTTGAGTGCCTTCCAACCTAGGGAGCTCATCTTCCAGCACTGTATCAGACAATATTCTGTTGTGATCCATAAGGTTTTCATTGGCTAATTTTTGGAAGTAAATCACCAAGCCTTTCTTCCTAGTCTGTCTTAGTCTGGAAGCTCTGCTGAAACCTGTCTACTATAGGTGACCCTGCTGGTATTTGAAATCTCAGTGGCATAGCTTCCAGCATCACAGCAACGCACAAGCCTCCACAGTAGAGCAAACTGACAGACGGGTGGTGGATAGTAAGAGAAGGTATTGTTTGATGACGGTTTTGTTTCTTACACTTGTCAACGCCCTGTATGTGCCCTAGGTCATGATGTAAAAAGTCCCTCCCAAGCTGTAGCTCTAGTCCCACCTAGAGAATGAGGAGTCACAGGAATGAAGACTAATCTTTAATCCAAAGTAACTTCCAGGGTCTGGCTTCACTTTGCTGGCTCCCAAATCCACTGTGATGATTTACTCTTCTTTCTTTCCTTCTCCAATGACAAGGATAATGAAGCACCAAGCTTTTGCACTGCTAACAATAGGGCGATTCCTCAGAGGACTCCTTTGGAAAACAATATCTTAACCCAAATATACTGAGAAGAGTAATTTTTTAGACTCCTACCTTCTCCCTTCCCTGCTAGGGAAATGTTTTAATGATCTTGTGCACCACATAGTTTAAATTTATAGTTTAAATTCTGTTCTCTGCAGTAATGCTTCTGTAGATTATTAATAAGCTCTCGTTCCTCATGAGACAGTTGGTTACCTTCACACCAGTACAAATGCATTTCTCCATGATCCTATGGAATTATCCCGTCCAAATAGGAAGAATTTGCCAAAAAGATAGAAAGAGAGATTGAGAAATTGAGAGTTGGCTAGTTGGAAGATGGTACCAGAGCTGGGTCGCGTCCCTCGGGCATAGCTCATAACATGAGTTGACAGTGATGGTGTTTTGCAGGTGATACTTGGAA
>NW_004443937.1:39282194-39283318 GCF_000243295.1 Trichechus manatus latirostris | reverse complement strand
GTCTGTTGTGGGGGCTTCCTTGTTGCTATGCTGCTCAACACGTTTCAGCAGAGCTTCCAGACTAAGACAGACCAGAAAGAAAGGCCTGCCGAGCTACTTCTAATAATCAGCCGGTGAAAACTTGATAAATCCCATCTGTCCAATCCCATCGTGCATGGGGTCACCGTGTGTACAGGGCCAACTCGATGGCAGCTAATAACAATATATGTGATGGATGGCACTCAGACGCATGGGGCTCTGCATGGATGTCTATACTTATCTCTAGTCCCCAGTACAGGAGCCCTGGTGGCACAGTGGTCAAGAGCTCAGGCTGCTAACCAAAAGGTAAGCAGTTCAGATCTACCTACTGCTCCTTGGAAACCCTCTGGGGCAGTTCTACTCTGTCCTATCGGGTTGCTATGAGTCAGAATTGACCGGACGACAACGGGTTTGGTTTTTGGTTTCGTTTAGTCCCCAGCACGCAGGCATTACCACATTCTTTTTGCCCACACATGGAAACAGCAGAGTTTAAAGGAAAGAGAGTGATGAAATCCTGCTCTATGTGTGTTCTTTTTAAATAAAATATTTATAAAGCCTCCGCTGTAACTATTAATGGGATCAACTCCCTTGTAACCCACCGCTCACCTGGAACCCCAGTCAAGCACCTCTTCCTCTGGGAGACCCTCCTGAGCCTCTTTATCTGAGGTTCGGGCTCTCTCCTTTCCGTTCTTGACCGCTGTGCTCAGTGCTGGCCTCTGGCCTTGCTGGTATCACATGCTGGAGCCTTTCTCTCCCGAGGCTGTGGGCAGGCCCAGGGTCTTGCATCCCCAGCAGCCTGCCCTTGATTGGCCCCCAGAAGTTTTTGAAAGCATGAGAGAGTACATAGACCTAGATCCTACACTTCCATAGTGTGGCTTCCCAAGCACTCTGTCAGAGGTCGATGTGTGTTCCTTTTTCCACATGGTCCATGCCTTCGTGAATGAAGTTTGTCCATTTACTTTCTAAAATTGATGGAGGCCCTTTTGGGAATCAGCCTTTGGGAGTAGTCTAGCCAGCTAAATGGAGTTAGTGTTTTTATTTTAGAAATTTGTTACCACTTTGCAGAATTTGGAATCCTTGGGTGGTGCAAAGAGTTTAACGCACTC
>NW_004443937.1:39280302-39281415 GCF_000243295.1 Trichechus manatus latirostris | reverse complement strand
ACTAGGAAGTTAGACTCGGACAAGAGTGGGGGGCAGAGATAAGCAGCATGAGGCTAAGGGTGACAGATACGTGACACCGGCCACTTTTGTGGCTAATTGAACTTGGAAATCTTGTTCACTTAGCTGATATACATGGCCTTAGAATTCTTTGTTGGGGAGGGAGGGTCATGGTGGTTCAGTGTTTAGAATTCTCACCTTCCATGCATGGGCTGACTTAAAGGCTTCTAACAACAGCAGAATCCTCTCAACAGAGACAATCCTAAATTTATTAGAGTTCATCCTTAAATTCAAACCTGCTACTGCTATTGTTGTTGTTGGTTTTTTTGTTTGCTTGTTTGTTTGTTTGTTTTTCAATCTAGAAGCACAAAGCATATAAAGGCAAGGTGATACCACTCAGACAAGGCGAAGGCAGAGAGGTGTCGAATTTGAAGAGTCAAGAGTTAGAAAGGCAGATGGAACCCAGGAGAGCACAAGTCCTAGAGAGCAGAATCAGGGAATTTGGTTAGAGACCTGGTAGGTTTATTAAGAGCAGATGGATCCCCAGACACTCAAGGACAAAGTGATCTAGAGCAGTGCTTCTAAAGCTTTATGGTGCATACAAACTACTGGGGTGTTTGTTAAAAATACGTATCGTGATGAACTTGGTCCAGGATAGGACCTGAGATTCTGCATTTCTGACCAGCTCCCAGATGATGTCAACGTGGCTGGACTGGGGATCACGCTTTGAGTAGGGAGGTTAGAGAATTCTGTCGCGACACCAATACCAAGCCGACCAGGTTCTCAGGTTAGATGTCTGCTGCCACCAGTTCCTCCCCACTGGGACCGGGACCACTCAGGGATTAGTTACGCCAAAGCCTAGAGGAAACACTTAGAGGAATATGCAGGAAGGCGTTTGCCCCTGAAGAGAACGTGATTTTGCCCCTGTAGGTCAAAATAATGGCGTGAAGTTCTCAGGAGCCAAAACACCTTATCTTCTAATTAATTTCAAATTGTTCAAAATTGTTCTCTTTTTCCTCCCCCATCCCCCCGCAAATGCTCCCCTCTTTCTTCTTATGTGTGAAGGTGGATGGTACCTGCTGCTGCTTGTTCCCTCTGTCCCTCCTGTTAGTCACC
>NW_004443937.1:39277210-39278755 GCF_000243295.1 Trichechus manatus latirostris | reverse complement strand
GAGAATATGGGGCATTATTTTGGTTCTGTGATGTCGTCAGTCCATCAGAATCCACATTTCCAAGGGTCGTTTGCAGGTCTGTGTAGGATTGTGGTATTTTCGCTGGTTGGCTTCTGTCTGATGCTTTAGAATTATTAATTCTTCTCAGAATAGTTTTCCTCCACTGAAGAGGAGGTGACTTGAAAGACGCACGTTGCACAGCAGTGTGGGAGCCATCACTAACCAACCTGAAGGCAGGTTGGATGGATTCCTAAGGGAAGCACGTACCCTGTAGTCCTTTTTCCTCTCTTTGAACTTGGAGGAGGTGGCTGCTCCATGCAGAAGTGGTTTCCACCTCTGATTAGCTATTTTGCTAAACAAGTGTTGGGTTATCAAGAACTTAACCAAGCAACTCCCAAGTATACAGAAAGTTTCAGAGTTTAATTTTCATCAGAACAAATTTTTCTGTCTTTAGCAGAGGAGTTATTCTTTTGAAATGGAAAATCGTGAGTAAATGTCTGAGAGCTAGAAAACTATCCAGGTCATTTCAAAAACATTCACGTTCAATTAAACCAGCCTCTGTGGAAATCTAGTCAATTCAGTAATGGCTGCATAACGAGGTGAAATGTCGAGGCAGAGTTTACAAACCATGTCTTGAAATATCTTACCAAACAACAGGAATCCAGAGAGCTCATTCTCTTGAAGTCACAAAGGCAGGAAGGGCAGAAGGGCAGAGTTGCAGCATTTAGCAAAATTGCCTGAAAGTATGAAACTAACAGCCTGAAAGATTGATTGTGGGAAGATTTTAGAAAATGATACTCAAATTAAAACATTAAGTGAGTGAGTTTAAGCAAAATTACATTGCCACATGCAATTTATTCAGTGAAAAGGGATTGAAAAGAAGAGTAGTACAAAGAAAACGAAGACCTAGCTGGA
Organism: Trichechus manatus latirostris; assembly: GCF_000243295.1. Classification (NCBI taxonomy): domain Eukaryota; kingdom Metazoa; phylum Chordata; class Mammalia; order Sirenia; family Trichechidae; genus Trichechus; species Trichechus manatus. The sequence goes on along the minus strand of NW_004443937.1, from coordinate 39,277,840 downwards.
TAATAGAAGCTTTTGCTTTGTTTCTTTCTCTCCCCCTCCCCTTTTTTTCCCCACCCCCAGCTTCTAAACGGAACTCCTGTCAGTTTTTTCTCCTTTCATTTCTATGACTTGTCAGAGGAGAAGGGTCAGAACTGATCACCAACTCTACTTTTTAACTGACAGAAGCCTGTAATTGAGAGTAATTCCTCTGCAATTTTGTAGGCAGGGGCTGTTTCAGGCTGGCTTTCAAAAGCTAAGCTAGGAGAGAAATGCTAGTATTCTGTAAGTGAATCAACTTTATTCACCAGGCTGCAGATCATTTCTGATTTTTCCTAAACGAGGAAGGCTACAGCACTCACACTTTTGGCATTAATGTTCTTCTTTGGGATGAATAGAAGTGTAATCTATTTTTAACATCCACTGGGGTGCCCTGCAGCTGAAAAGAAATTGCTTTGTGAGAGGTAGCCCGGAAGTGTCTCATTTTGAAATTCTCCATCCTTAAGAACACTAAGTGGTTTGTTACGATTTCTTTTTTGGAGACACTGGATTTAATTTGAGAAAAACACACAAGTGTTTTCTTGAACAGAGTTAGATGCACAGTTAACTGTGGTATATTATGACATAATTTAAAATTTTCAGATGTTGCTGAAC
>NW_004443937.1:39275578-39276771 GCF_000243295.1 Trichechus manatus latirostris | reverse complement strand
TTTTGCCAAGTAAAGAAGTAAAGTAGAAAAAGAGAAAATTAGGACATAGGATTGAAATACCTAAATTTAAAGGGACTGAATCCCGTCTCCCTTAATGCAATAGTGGTATTTTAAAAAAAAGAAAAGAAATTGTCAAGACCCCTTAGCTTCATGGATACCTGTTGCAGTCTGACACCCAGTGGGTTGTGCTATGTTGAAATCAGACAGAAAACGGTGCAGACAAAAAGCACAGATAGACCAGGTCATACCTTTAGTTATGGAAAGTGTGGCTGGATACTACACTACTCCGTGTAATACAGAAGCGTCGTTTTGAAGATACGTGGAATCATTTCACGGGTCACTTTGAGCAGCCTCCCTTTTCATCACTGCCATGAAATAAGTGTTCAGTCTACCACTGCAATGTACCAAAACCCCTAAATAAATAAAAATAACCGCGATTTTAAAAAGGTGGGATTTGCAGCACCAAACAGAGGCGTGATTACCAGTTATGATCAGTAAGGCTGAGTGCTATTATACTTAGAGGAGAGAGATGCAAATGAATGAATTAAATTAGGAACACAATTCTCTTCTTCAGTCAGTGTGTTTGACTGTCAGAACCTGGGCTAGAGTGCATTATTCTTAATAGACTGTGATTTGTATTGAAATAGGACAGTAAATCTGTTATCGAAATTTATGTGCTGCTTATTGTTCGGTCATCTGCCTTCCTGCATGAGCTGGGTGAATCTAACAGGCCAGGCTGGCGATTCAGCAGGAGACCATTTCTGTAAGTGGCCGTGCACTCCCTACAGACTGACGACTGATTGCGTTGGAGATGGGATCAATTCTGCAATCACTATTTTACACTGCAGTGATTTACATCCAGGAAACCTGCCGAAGCTTCCGAGGGCGCCAACAATGGAATAGTCCATAAGTCTTCTCTTCCATGGTCTAATTTAAAAAAAAAAAAAAAATGTGTACAGACGATGATCCTCAGAGAACAAGCTCTTCTGAACTTCAGCCTCATCCGCTTTAATTTTGTGTTATGTGTGATAATTTCATGCATCTTTCTTCCCTTTTTTATTTTGTGAAGCCAGTTTAATGATAGGCTTATGATGTGTTGACTCCAATTTGACATTAGGGGGTTTCCCATCTTACAGGCTGACTCCAGGAGACGCTTTTGTGTTCCCTGGCTATCATGGGTAAACATGCAGGAA
>NW_004443937.1:39273630-39275096 GCF_000243295.1 Trichechus manatus latirostris | reverse complement strand
TTTCCAAGGCTGTGACGTTTTGGAAGCAGATCACCAGGACTGTCTCCTGAGGCCCTTCTGGGTGGGTTTGAGCCGCCAACATGTTGGTTAGTATTAGAGGAGGATTAATCAATGAGAATAAGTCATTTACGAGATAAAGAGCAGTCTGTGCATGGCCTAGCTCTTTTATGATCACCTTAACACTCTTAGTCTGACCTGTATATACAATGGTGATGCCACCAACTTGCCATTATCAAGTTTCTCTTGGCTTGAAGCTGGATCATCCTGTTTTCTTGGATTTTCACTAATGCTGAGTATTTTTAAGAAACAGATGGCTAACCCACACAAGTATAGTCAACTGCTCTTTGACACAAGCAGAAAGACAGGAAAAATTGGACATCTATATGCAAAAAGTGAACCTAGACATAGACCTTATACGTTTCACGAAAATTAATTCAAATGGATCATAGACCTAAATGTAAAAGACAAAACTATAAAACTTCTAGAAGAAAACATCGGAGAAAAGTCTGTATGACCTTGGGTTTGGTGATGAGTTTTTAGACTGAACACCAAAGACACAATCCATGAGAGAAAAAATCGATAAGTTGGACTTTATTACAATTAAAAACTTCTGCTCTGTGAAGGATACTATTAAGAGAATGACAAGATGATTCACTCACTAAGAACATATTTGTAAAGCACATAACTAATAAAGGACTTGTACCTAAACTATACAAAGAACTCTTTCAACTTAACAGTAAAAAAGGCAAAGAAGTTAATTTAAAAGTGGGCAAGAAATCTGGACACCTCAGCAAAGAAGATGTACAGGTGGCAAATAAGCATACGAAAAGATGCTTAACATCATATGTCATTAGAGGATTGCAAATTAAAACAATAAAATATCACTACATACCACTACATACCTATCATAATCCCTAAAATCCCAAAACTGACAATACCTAAACGCTGTCGAGGATGTGAAGTTACAGAAACTCATTCATTGCTGTTGGGGGTGCAAAATGGGACAGCCCCTGTGGAAGACAGTTTGACAAGTTTCTTACAAACCTAAACATAGTCTTACAATATGATTCAGCAATCACACCCCTATTCGAAAACTTATGCCCATAAACATGAATGGAATAGTACCTTTATTCACAATTGCCAAAACCCAGAAGCAAGCATGATGTTCCTCATTTGATGAATAGATAAACTGTTGTACATCCATACAATGGAATACCATTTGACGGCAAGAAGGAATGAGCCCCACACGAAGACACGGATAAATGTTTAATGATATTGGTAAGGAAAGAAGCTGGTCTGTAACGACTACATACTGGAAGATTTCAATTGTATGACATTCTGAAAAAGACAAAACTATAGATACAGTGAACAGATCAGTCATTCCTATAGTTGGGGGAGGATTGAATAGGTGAAGCACACGGAATGTTTTTAGAGAGCTAAAACTATGCTGTATGGTCCTGTAATGG
>NW_004443937.1:39269877-39271184 GCF_000243295.1 Trichechus manatus latirostris | reverse complement strand
GATGGTGTTGACCAAACAAAACAAAACATGACCGACACAGAACCCTGCCCTTAATTTTTCTAGATATTTTACTTTTCACATGGTTGTTTTGAAGGTGCTACTTTATATGAGAGGCTGTGAGAGATAAAGAACTGTGTCTTTTTTTCTGGTAATTGGAAAAAAGAGTAGTAGTGTTAGAGCCCTGGTAGCCTAGTGATTGAGAGCTGAGCTGCGAACCAAAAGATCTGTGGCTCGAATCTGCCAACCACGCCTTAGAAACCCTGTAGGTCAGTTCTCCTTTGTTGTAGAGGGCCGCTATGAGTAGGAATTGACTCGAAGACACCTTTTTTTTCTTTCTTTAAATGGTATTGGCAGGTAGTTTTTAAAGGAGAGAAATCTTCTTCCATATTTATGTTGATTTTAATTTTTTGGTTTTTAACACACACACCCCTGCATGTATAGAGAATAAAAGAAGGATCTAATGACTCTTCTGAGCAAGTTTTAAAAAAGAAAGCCAAGCAGGATTTTGACTCCCGTGACTAGATGCAGCTACATATGAACGAGAAAGATCTGCTGACCTATCTTCACTATCTGAACGTGCTAATAGGCACTGCTCTGTCAGAACCGAGGCATCATGGGATCATGGGCTCTAGGTATGTCGTGGGAGCAGTTGACACTGCCTAGTGAGTCTAGAGCCCAACTTGACCGAGTGCTTCGCATTCACTGGGGATCTTGTGCTGCCATCTGCCTCTACCCTCACATATTTCTGATTTTTTTTTTCAATAGCGCCATATACAGGAGGCTTGCTACATACACATATAGGGTTGCCAAGACCTAGGCATATGAGGAGAAACAACAGCAATTAGGGAAAAACGGAAGGATATGTGTAAAGAGTGGAATCTACCTCAAGTCCCTTTTGGAGTGAGATATGAAATAAATTAATAAATACCGATTAAAATATGAAGGATACAACAGTGTCAATGAGCTAATGTGATAATACTTTGTAGGCTGTGCAAACACAGACAGACCCGTCGCCATCAAGTCGATTCCATCTCGTAGCAACCCGATAGGACAGAGTAGAACCGCTTCATAGGGTTTCCATGGAGCAGCTGATGGTGTTGAACTGCTGACATTTTTGTTAGCAGCCAAACGCTTCACCACTGGCCCATGTAGGCTGTGCAGAGCTATGTGAATAGAAATTGAAGTCATTAAATGGTGAAGGAATGCGTTGGAGAATTTCAACTTGTCTACAGAGACCAAATAACAACTGCATATGGAGACTCAAGTTTTAATTTTCATTATTAAACAGAAAGGATTCGCACTTATTA
>NW_004443937.1:39266968-39269036 GCF_000243295.1 Trichechus manatus latirostris | reverse complement strand
AAAGCAGTGGTAAATATTCTGTTTGGTCCTCCTGGATGCAGATTCAAATACCAGAGTTTAAATTTGGTCTTTTATTTAGGTTCTGAACAATTAACACTCATTAATTTTTCTGAAAAAGCATCAACACCACATCAGGAGTGAAGATTTCTTTACATTCTTACAACATATGCCCTGTTTTTCTAACAGAGTTAAAAAATAAAACCTATATCATCCTGCATGCTTAAGACGAAAGGAGTTAAAAATCATTTAAAAAAATGAAGCTGTTAGAAACTCTACTCCAGGATATTTCTTGAGGATAGACAGATAGTCTTTGGCAGATCTGGTCTCTGCTTAAATGTTGTCTCAGTGAAAATTCCTTCAGCTTTCTTTTCATTTCTTTCGAGGACTGGAATTGGGATGAGGGTAAAATGTGGAACAGTAGGTGGCCCTTAATTCTCACAAACCCTAGCCATCCTGTCATGTTTTAATGATTCTGTTACAGGTGTGAAAAGTTTTTCCCCTTCTTCTTTTATAACTTTAGCATAAGCATGAGTTGGGTTATTTTTGTTGCCAGCATGGTGGATTTTTCTATTTGTCATTTAAAACTTGATTCTCTCCCTCCTCCCCGCAGCCTCCATCCTTCCGAGTTAAACATCACTTAAATATTATCTTGTAAATTTTCTACTAAAAGGCTTGTGTGCCTTTTGGCAACCCTTTGTAAATTTTGTTGGCTGCCCAAATAGGCACTGCCCCCCCCAACTCCCCCATCTTATCTGGAGGTTGTTTTTTCCCAATCCATATGTTTACAGTTTAGGGGTTCTTATCGGCCATGTTTATATAATATAGTCCCCAGTGGAAGATTGCACCAAAGGTCAATTCCACAGGGAATTTAGAATTGGGGCCCAGATTCTACCCTGAATCTTCTTGGTCTTGTATATGGGGAGAAGCATTGACGGGAGAGTTGATGATAGCTGTTTCTCTCCATGCAGCATGGAAAAATCAAGAAAACCAGGGTAGAGGGACCAACAAGCGTCTGGTTTTAGCTCATGCCAGAAACTTGCCTATTTTCCTGCCCTTTGGTTTCCTAAACCTAAAAAGAACCTGTTGCCTCTTGCTTGTACCCTGTGTAACAACCTGATTTCTGAGCTTCTGTAGCTGTATAGTTTAGTTCCTATGGAGTGTTTTGTCTTGGCAGAAAGATCCTATTCTTAAAAGATGGCGTGCCCTCCAAAACTCCCATTTATTTGGCATATTCTAACGAAGACAAGGTCACAGAACAAGTTGAATATCCATTTTGAATGGTTTAATTTCATTATACTAAACAGACAGTTGGAAATAGAGGAAACTCATTGACGGTGTTGTGATGTCACACAGGGCACATAATTCAAAGTGGTTTAGGTTTACAGACGTCTGCAGCTTGTGAAAGGCTTACACCTGTGTGAGGTAGGGCCAAGAGCTCTGGCCTTCCACATCTTTGCCCTGCCGCCTTGTGACCTTGAGACCCTGGATGGGTTATGTGGCCTCCCTGCAGTTTGGTTTCCTCTCTGGCATGAAAGAGAATAATGATACACACTACAAAGTGGTTGTGATGATCTACCGAGACAGAAGAGTTCGTAATGGCGGGCCTAGCACACAATACCCAGCAAACCTAAACCCACGGCCAGTGAGTCGATTCTGACTCATACGACCCTATAGGACAGAGTAGAACTGCCCATAGGGTTTTCAAGGCTGTAATCTTTATGGAAACTGACGGCCTAGCACACAATACCCAACAAACCTAAACCCACGGCCATTGAGTCGATTCTGACTCATACGACCCTATAGGACAGAGTAGAACTGCGGGTTTTCAAGGCTGTAATCTTTACGGAAACTGACGGACATATCTTTCTCCCACAGAGTAGGCGGTGGTTTTCAACTGCCAGCCTTTCAGTTAGCAGCCGAGTGTTTAACCAGGTCCTTCCAGGGCTCCTTTAGCACGTAATAAAAGTTAATAAATGCTAGTTCTAATTCTCACTTATTTTTCTGCCTATGAAAGACTAATTCTGAGGATCCTTGGTCACTTCCACTGTGTTTTTGCATGCCTACTATC
>NW_004443937.1:39243705-39265991 GCF_000243295.1 Trichechus manatus latirostris | reverse complement strand
AGTAAATCTGACTCAATGTACCTGTGCTTTGTTAAAAACAGTGATAGTTTTGCCTTCCTACCCCACTTGGAAAGTTAATAACTTCTTAAATGAAAAGATGGAACTTGGTGTACACTGACGAAGACAAAGGGAATCAGGAGCCTGGATTTCAGTAGCCCCTTGGGCAGCTTTAGACTTGGGTTCTTGCTCAATTCTCTTACATTCTCCCTTAACAGAAGTGTCTTCTTTCAAGGTTCTATAAAAGAGATAATTGGGGTACTTCCTATTAAATTTGATCCTGTTGCTACAGAGCTACACATTTATGAAACTAATCCTAAATCTCCATTTCCATAGCTGAGACTGTTAGCATTGAATCACAGGACTCATTTTCTCTCTTGTAATGTTAATCTGAGAAGCACACCAGCGATTTATATGCTCCGGGACTTTGCATATATCCTCTCAGATTCTTGGCTCTGACCCCAGTCTAACCTAGCCCACAATGTAATTGTGACAAAGCAAAAGAAATGACAGTATTTTTCTGAGAATCCTTTTTTAGGAAAGAAAAAATCTTGAAGGAGAGAGAACTTCTTTTCTGAACCTTAGAGAAAGAAATGTGTCACTTACTTTGACATAACTATATCTCAACTGACTATATCTCAACTGAATGTGCAATGATGGTGATACCTGAAGAAGTAATTAAAAAATCAGTCATCCTAAAATGCAAAGCAGCGATGCTAAAGCTGGTACTTTGAATACACGCCTTCTTCCATGGTGCGTTACTGACGGAGTTTGTCTATTTCCCAGCCTCAGTGAGCTGGTTCTGTTTTGACCTACTGCTCTGTGAAGGGACTGCATCTAGAAACATACCGTGCACTTTAGCTTTTTTATTCAAAACTACAACATTAGGGAGAAACTGATCATAAGGAATTCCACTAAGGTACCCATACCTCTGTCACTGCCTTTCAGTTTTCCCTCAGCTCATTGTGCTAGTAGTACATTTGTCTGGAGTTTTGGTCTTCTGGATGAGTAACTCACTGCTGTCAAATTTTGGGTCAACTTTTCCTAGCCTTTTTTTTTTTTTTTTTCCCTTTGCCTCATTGTATCATCCCCCTATCCCCGCAACTCTGCTTATTATTTACTTAAATAGCAGGTATTTAGTTTTATGTACAGAATTTCTACTTCCTGTGGCGTAGTGGTTAAGAGCTCAGCTGCTAGCCAAAAAGGTCAGCAGTTCAAATCTACCAGCCGCTCCTTGGAAACCCTGTGGGGCAGTTCTACTCCGTCCTATAGTGTCACTGTGAGTCAGAATCCACTGGATGGCAATGGGTTTGGTTCTTTATTTATTTATTGTTGGTGAGGTATATATACAATTTGTGAATTTGTGCAAAAGTTCACGAAGGTCCTTGCAAGCTACTTGGGCACGCCCTCTCCTCTCTGATTTTTGATCACTTTCTCCCCGGGAGCATCACATCACCTTATAGGCATTTCATTGCCTCTTGGAATTTCATTTTTTACTTCTCTTTCTTGTTTCTAGTCTCTTTATATCCCCCACCTTTCTCCTTGCTTCACCCTGCTCAGTTTTTTCAAGGACCTCTTTTTTCCCAGCCAGAGGAATCAGAAAGAGCATTAAGCAGCCAAGAGGGACTCCCGTTTCCAAGCAACAGATCTTATCACTTGGCATCTGAAGGCCACAGCAGGACTTTCGGTGACTCATGCTTCGTGCAGCTCTTGTCATTACACCAGCTTCCTGCTTATGCTAAAGCTCTCCTCCTTCCTGTCAGCATTACTCCTCTTTGGGAAACCTGACTTCCCAAGTCTTTGAGATACCCCAGCCTTTCCAGGAGCTTTCTTATTTACTTGTGTTTTTTCTGCACGTGTTCCACCTCTCCACCTTGACTACCTAGTTTTTTTTCTCCCATTTCTACACAACAGCAGCCAGATATTTCTTTATATATCATGCAGCTTCAAAGTTTGAGGAATTTGAACTTCAGCACCCTTGCTCAAGGTTATTGTGATCGCTTTTATGACATCCAGGTAAGTTTTGCTTGAAAATATCCCCCCATTTTTATTTATTAACGTCTGACTAGTCCACAAACATTCTGTCTTGGGCTTCTCCTGGATCTTCACTCTCTGATAAGGGAGGGACTAAGCCACAGGTCGTTATTTAAATGTAAACTGATTAGCAGTTTAACCAAAAAAAAAAAAAAAAAAATACACATAGTTATCATCCAGTGGATTCTGATTCATGTTGACCCCATTTGTGTCAGAGTAGAACTGTGCTCCTTAGGGTTTTCAGTGGCTGCTTTTTTGGAAGTAGATTGCCAGGCCTGTCTTCAGAGACACCTCTGGGTAGACTTGAACCTCCGACCTTTCAGTTAGTAGCCGAGCACATTAACCATTTGCACCACACAGGGACTTAAAATAAAATTTAAAAACCTTTTTTTTTTTTCAGTCACATTGGCCACATTTCAAATGTTCAATAGATATATGTGGCTGATGGCTGCCATATTGGACAGGACAAATCTAGAACATTTCTGTTATGGCAGAAAGTTCTATCGAAGAGCACTGTTAAAGACTGGAGTCCCTTTTTCTCTGATTTGAACCAGGTGATTGGCATCCATGAACCCCCCGGCCTCTGCTAGCCGTAAGTGTGCCGTCGTTAAAAGCTTTGAGTCCTAAAATGCTTTGACATCTAGCTTGGTGAATGATTTGTTGGTGATGCCCCAATTTTTAAAGGACGTCAAAATTTTCGCCCTGGTGCTTCTTTGAAAAACTGTCCATTTCTCATCTTTATTGTCCTTTGTGGAATACATGAAAGACGCGTACTAAGTCTTTGTCTGCTGTCCAGCCTCTCTCTTCTAAGTTGTACGTTGTAATTTTGCTGATGTTGCCATTTAGACCTTCCAAAGAGCCATTATGTTGAGTAGAAATCATTTAGTCCCTCCTTTTTGTTGGGTTTCACCTTTTCTCCCCCATTTTCACTCTTCTAAGGTATTATGACTAGCGAGAGCTGAATGTGTGCAATTATGCCATTTTCTTAGACCCTGGATGCCCTGTAGCTCAGACTGAGAACCCGGTGATCGTTGCCAGAATAATAGCAGGGGCTCACCCTACTCAAAATTCCAGTCTCCCCTTTAGGCACTCAAGTGACGTCAGTGTTATATTTTATGTAGCAGTATGTCTAGCTTAGTGTTGCATGGTTTTACTACACAGACATTTGGTCTACCGCACTCTGATTATCTAGATTCTAAAGCTTCGTGTTAATAAATAGCTAACTGTGGGGAAAGACTAGGTTTTTATTAACATGTGGCATTAACACTGCTGGGCTCCATGGATAGGCTGACATAGTGTCATTGTTACAGAAGATAAAATTTCAAGGAGGATTTACAAATCAGCTAGCAACGGATGTTAGAACAATAGCTCAGGATTTTATGGTGGTTTAGTCATTATCCACCCCCATGCTCTTATTCCATCAGTCAACCCGTATTTCTTAAAGTTTTACTACAGGCCAGGCACTGTGTTAACTGCTGGGATAGTCAAAGGCGAGGACAGGAAATGGCAGCATGAGTACATGATGGAGTAGAAAAGTGAAGGGGCTGCTCCATGGGCCTCTGACCTGTGCAGATGCACAGGACCCCTACTTAGAAGGGCCTGTACTTGTGTAATGTTTTGCTCTCACTGTCTTGAAATTCTTAATACTTTTTGTCCTAGGGGCCCCACGTTTTCATTTCACACGGGGCCTGGCAAATTATGTATCTCGTTCTGGAACAATAGTGTGGTGGGACACAGAGGGTTACTTAATCTAGATGTGGTGGGTTTGGGAGAATTGACATGTACGTTGAGACACGGAGGAGGAGGACTTGGGCATGCAAAGGAGACTGGCAGAGAAAACCACATCGCAAGCTGTAGGTGGACAAGGGAGAGCAAGGAGAATTTGGTTGATTACCCTAATGGTGTCATCAAACCATTGTGCTTCCATCTTTGTCTTGGGTATTTACCTAATCTGAACCTACCTTGGGCCAGCTTAGACGCCATCACTTTTTAACTTTTAATATCCTTAGTATGATTGTCTACCAGCATGATTTATAGTAATCCCCTGATGCTGGCGAGTCGATTTTGACTCGTAGCAACCCTATAGGACAGAGTAGAACTGCTCCATGGGGTTTCTAAGGAGCGGCTGGTGGATTCAAACTGCCAACCTTCTGGTTGGCAACCATAGCTCTTAACCACTGGGCCACCAGGGCTCCTTTTAGATTTTTAAATCATGGTAGCCATGCTCACCAAAAAAGAAGAGAAAATGATGTACAGGAAACCTTAGACATGTATACACATAAGAAATGGAGATAGGGGAAATATGTTTCCTTATTTGCCAATGCAATACAAAAATATTTAAGTGAAGCAAGCAGGCTCTGTGGTGGAATTTTCCATATTGTTATATTAAAATATTAGGCATACAGAAAATGTGCTGTAGTTAACGAATTTTCTTTCTTTAATGACATAAATTGGATCCTTTCTTACTGAAGTTTTTTGCTGTTACTTGTAGGATAAAGACCTTGTCTCAAAAGAGCCCAAAGGCCCTGCTTGGTGTGTCCCCTCCCAAGCTCTCCATGGTCACCCACACCAGCCTTGCCTCTGGGTCCTGCCGTCCTGGCTTCTTTTAGTTCCTCTCATGCAGTAGGCTTGTTCCCACCACAGGTTCTCTGTACCTGCTCTTCTTTCTTCTTCTCCAGCCCCACTTCCTTCTTTTGCACTCCCCAAATACACACACCTTCTAGGCTTGTTGATTCCTAGTCCTAATCAACTGATGTCTTTACTTCCTTAAAGAGCCATTCCTGACTTCCCGAACTCAGTTCATTCCCCTCTTATGTGGCCTCGGAGCACCATGAACCTTCTGCTGTGTTATTAAACTTTAGATTTACTTATGAGATTATTTGAATCATGTCTGTCTCCCCCCTTGGTTTGGCTTTTCAGTTAAGGTTGGGGTTTTTTGGTTTTTTGTTTTTGTTTTTTTTTTCCTTGGGTTCCTTTTTGTTGCAAGGGGTTCTTAACCCGGGGGTTGGGGTTTTGGTTCCCTTCGGGGTTCCTTTGGATTAAGGCCTTGGCATTTTCCTTTTGAAACTTGGGCCTTTGAAACCCTTTTGGGGCCCGTTTTTCTTTTGCCCCCCTTGGGTTGTCCTTGGTTCGGACCCACTTAATTGGCACTTGTTTTGTTTTTTGTTTTTTGTTTCCCTTCATTGGTTCGTTGTTTGTTCGTTGGAGGGCTTTTGTTGGCCTTTGATTAAGGGAGGGAGGGTTTATTTTGAATTAAAATTAGGGTTTTGATTTTGGGGGTTTTTGCTTTTAAAGGCCCCCAATTTTTTTGCCCCACCAAAGGTTTAAGTTTGGGTTTTGGCCTTTTACTTTCTTCTTTTTTTTGGAAAAAGGAGTTGGAAGGCTTTCCCTTTTTCACCTTTCGTTTGTTTTCCAAACCAGTTTTGTTTTTTTGAGTTTCTTCTTTTTTCCAGGGGTTTTGTTTTTTGTTAGGAATTGTTCTTTAATTAAACCCCCTTGTTTTGGGTTGATTTTTGCTTTTTGTTGCCCTTTTGGGCCGGGTTAAACTTGCCCCTTGGGTTTTCCAGGGGGCGGTTGTTGGTTTTGACTTGCGACCTTTTTTTTTTTTCTCTTGATTTCTTTTTTTTAATTGTTGTATTTAAATGAAGTTTACATTTCAAGTTAGTCTCCCATACAAAATTTTTATACATACGTTGTTAAGAGACCCTAATTGCTCACCCCATTCTGCAACAGCACACTCCTCCTTTCCACCCCTGATTCCCCATGACCATTCAAGCAGCTCCTAACCCTCCCTGCCTTCTCATCTCACCTCTGGACAGAAGCTGCCCGTTTGGTTTCTTGCATCTACTTGACTAAGATGAACTGCCTACCTTTTGGTTAGCAGCAGAACACTTAACCACTGCACCACCAGGGCTCTAGTCACTAAATGGCAGGGTGCAATTGGAGCACCACATCCAAAACCAAAAAACCCATTGCCTTTGAGTTGATTTTGACTTAGAGCGACCCTATAGGACAAAGTAGAACTTCCCCATAGTGTATTCAAGGATATGATCGTTTATGGAAGCAGACTGCCACATCTTTCTCCTGCTGAACGGCTAGTTGGTTCAAACTGCCGACCTTTTGGTTAGCAGCTGAGCACTTAACTACTGCGCCAGCAAGGGGGCTCTGAAACAGCCTTCCATGTGTCCAGCACACCATACTGCTAAATAAAATGTTGTCCAAAGGGTGGGTTCCCCTAGTCCCTAAAAACCTTCCTCTAATGTGTACTTATATGAGATTTTTCCATAGAGGAGGAAGAGACATTTTATTTACTGCAAAATGTTACCTAGGAACCAACAATATAGTCATTTCCAGGAAAAAAAAAAAATTGTTTCATGTTAGCTGAAGGAAAGAAGGTATTTGAAAAAAGAAATAGCGTTCCTTAGAAATACTGCCCTGCATTAAAAATTAAAAAAGAAAAACACAATTGTAAAGTTAAATAGAAAGATACAAACTCATGAACTTTTTTGTGGTAATGGAAAATGTTGTCGTTGTTAGGTGCCATAAAGTTGGTTCCAACTCATATTGACCCTATGTATAACAGAACTTAACCCTGCCTGGTCCTGCACCATCCTCATAGTCGTTGCTATTTTGAGCCCATTGTTGCAGCCACTGTGTCCAACCATCTCATTGAGGATCTTCCTCTTTTTTGCTGACCCTCTGCTTTACAAAGCATAGTGTCCTTTTCCAGGGACTGGTCCCTCCTGGTAACATATACAAACTAGGTGAAACGAAATCTCACCATTCTTCCTTCTAAAGGGTATTCTGGCAGTTCTTCTTCCAAGACTGATTTGTTCGTTCTTCTGGCAGTTCATGGTATATTCAATATTCTTTGCCAATACCATAATTCAAAGATGTCAATTCTTCTTTGATCTTCCTTATTCATTGTCCAGCTTTCACACACATATGAAGTGATTGAAAATACCATTTTGAATCAGACAATCATATGGTCTACAATGCCGGGAATGACAACTTGAAGAGAATGGCATTGCATTCATTGTCAAAAAGAACATTTCAAGATCTACCTGAAGAACAGCACTGTCAATGATAGGATATTATCCATAAGCCTATAAGGAAGGTCATTAATTAGACTATTATTCAAATGTACGCACCAACCACTAATGCCAAAGGTGAAGAAATTGAAGACTTTTACCACCTTCTGTAGTCTGAAATTGATCCAACATGCAGTGAAGATATATTGATAATTACTGTTGATTGGAATGTAAAAGTTGGAAACAAAGAAGAAGGATCAGAAGTTGGAAAATATGGCCTTGGTGATAGAAACAATGCCGGAGAACACATGATAGAATTTTGCAAGACCAATGGTCTCTTCATTGGAAATATCTTTTGTCAACAACATAAATGCCAACTATACACATTTGGACCTCGCCAGATGAAATACAGAGAAATCAGATTGATTACATCTGTGCAAAGACACAATGGAGAAGCTCAATATCATCAGTCAGAATAAGTCCAGGGGCCAACTGAGGAACTGACTGTCAATTGCTCATATGCAAGTTCAAATTGAACGATTTCATTTTGCTTGGATCCACAATCAACACCCACGGAAGTAGTGATCAAGAAATCCAAACGATGTATTGCATTGGGCAAATTTGCCGCAAATGAAGTCTTTAAGGTATTAAAAAGCACAGATGTCACTTTGAGGACTAAGGTGCACCTGACTCAAGCCATGGTATTTCCTGTCACTTCATATGCATGAGAAAGCTGGACAATGAATAAGGAAAACCAAAGAAGAATTGATGCCTTCTAATTATGGTGTTTTCAAAGAATATTGAATATCCCATGGACTGCCAGAAGAACAAACAAGTCCGTCTTGGAAGAAGTACAGCCAGCATGCTCTTTGGAAGCAAGGATGGTGAGACTTCATCTCACATACTTTAGATATGTTATCAGGAGGGAGCAGTCCCTGGAGAAGGATATCATGCTTAGTAAAGTAGGGGGACAGTGAAAAAGAGAAAGACCCTTAACGAGATGGATTAACAGAGTGGCTGCAACAATGGGTTCAAACATGGCAACAATTGTGAGGATGGCACAGAACTGGGCAGTGTTTTGTCCTGTTATAGATAGGGTCACTGAGAGTCAGACTGACTCAGTGACATCTAACAACAACAATAAAAAGTTCAAGATGAAGTTGAAGAAAATTAAAACAAGTCCATGAGAGCCAAAGTACAACCTTGAGTATATACCACCTAAATTTAGAGACCGTCTCAAGAGTACATTTGACGCATTGAAAACTAATCACTGAAGACCATAAGAGTTGTGGGATGACATCAAAGACATCATGCATCAAGAAAGCAAAAGGACTTTAAAATGATAGGAAAGAAAGGAAAGACCAAAATGGATGTCTGAACAGACTCTGAAACTTGCTCTTGAGCATAAAATAGCTAAAACAAAAGGAAGAAATGATGAAGTAAAAGAGCTGACCAGAAGATTTCAAAGGGTGGCTCGAGAAGACGAAGTAAAGTATTAAAATGAAATGTGCAAAGACTTGGAGTTGGAAAACCAAAAGGGAAGAACATGCTCGGCATTTCTCAAGCTGAAAGAACTGAAGAAAAAATTCAAGCCTCAAGTTGCAATATTGAAGGATTCTATGGGCAAGAAATTGGACGACGAAGGAAGCATCAAAAGAAGATGGAAGGGATACACAGACTCACTGTACCAAAAAGAATTGGTCGACGTTCATCCATTTCAGGAGGTAGCATGTGGATCAAGAACTGATGGTATCTGAAGGAAGAAGTCCAAGCTACACTGAAGGCACTGGTGAAAAACAAGGCTTTAGGAATTGACAGAATACCAGTTGAGATGTTTCAACAGAAAATAGAAGATGTTTAAAAATATTTAATTTCACTAGACTACCTGGTGTCAGTTGGGATAGGAAGCTCGAAGCTTTCTTTGTAACGGGGTCGTAATCTCTCCCTGAGAAGTTGGCTCCTTGTTCTTGCTTGTCTAATTAGCTTCCTCTAGAACCAGGGATTTGGGGATTGCATGGCTTGTTCTTGGTAGAGTCACTCAATATTTTGACTGGTGTTCCTATTTATGGGAGAAAAATGGATAATTAAACACATTTACTCATTAAAAATATAACATGTGGACTAAATATTCATAAACATCTGCCAAAAACTAAGTACTGTGTGGAAGTAATAATTTGTTTGTGGTCAGATAGATACAGGAGAGTGTTAGTTATTTTTTTATCCAGTGTTTGATTATGCTGGGATTTTAATGGAAAAGGACAGACCTATTTTGATTACCTTTAATTTTTAAAAGCTGTGAATTTGAGAGCTAAGTCTTGAATCAAGAAATATCCTGTTTTAAAAAAATATCTATTTATTGAACAATTATCCAAAGAATTCTTATAACAACCCTTGTTCTAAGTGCTGTGGTTACACTGGTGAGCAAGACGTGATCCAGTTGGCAAGACTATTTGTACTTGTAAAGATCACTCTACATTTACACCATGGATGAAATTAATTTTTCAATTGCAAGTGATAGAAAGTGGTAACTTCAGGAAACAAGAGAATTAGTTGGCTCAAATAACAAGGATACTTGGTTTCATTTGTGGCATGATTTAGGGAGTCAAATGTTGTCAGGAATCTCTGACCATCTCTCAACTCTGCTTTCTTCTATGATACCTTTATTCTCTGGAAGGTTTTCTTTGTATGGTGGCAAAGAATGGTCATCAGCTTATCTGCCTACCTGTCATCCTGCCTACCTGCAACCACCTTATTATCCCACTGTCAAGAGAGCTTCTCTTTTCCAGTATTTTCAACAAAAGTCCTCAGATTAACTCTCATCAGAAAGATGAGATCAGGGAATGGAATGCTGGGTTTGGTCATGCGGTGCTTGTGCTTAGAAGGTCCCCTCTCAGATCACATCACCAGACAGTAGGTGAGAAATTATTCTCCCAAAGGAAAATCAGGAATGGATGCGAGACCATCAAAGGCGGCAGATGGGCATTCCATGTAGTGTTACTGTTTCTGGCATGTACACACTTTACTTTTTTCTTGCTGGCGGAAGCAATTTTTCAGATCAGTGCTTTAGGCTGTCCTTTTGCCATTTTTATTTTACATCCTCCCTCCTAGGAACTGTGCTTTTTCCCCTTTGTTGCATTCTTAAGTTGAAGTTTGGGTGCCCTTGTGGGTCCAAGTTTCTCTGCTAGATGCGATTTCTGCTGAATGTCCCCTGGCAGCCTGGTTTCTCTTCCCCAGGGGGCCTTTTTGTCCTGAAGATGTGTAAGAATCTCCACAGTCACCAACCCTTTATTGACTGGGGACATTACTTTCCTGGAATGTACTAAGGATCATCCAGAGCTTTGATGGGAGAACGTGGATGATGACATTTCTAAGGTACTTACTAGTTTTCTGTTTCTCACGGATACCATCTCACTTGGCTTATAATTTGTCAATTTAAAACAGCAGTGGTCAAAAAAGTTAGCTTTTAAGGTATTTGCTACTTATTGCCGCCTCCCCCCAGTGAAACGAACAATAGTATATGTGGTATTTAGAAATCAGCAAACTTTTTTTTGTCGTTGTTGTTACTGTTACCTATTCCTCCTGTCCTGTGCAATGATGTAGTTTTATTTCCATTTTGTTTATGGGGCACAGTATGTCATAGTGTTTTTGGTGGCCCCCAAAAGCTCCCAAGATTCTTTATATATTCATTTTGTTTCATGGAGATTCCTGTTGGTCTCTTTTGATTTAGGTTTGACAAGTGGGAAGGATGGGGGCAGAGGACAATTGTGGATTGACTTATCTGCATGATCTTCCATGATTCTGCTGCACATTCTATTGGACAGTCTTTTCGTTAACTAAGGACATGTGCTGACCCAAAATTTCTTTCTTATTTAACTGAGGAGAAGCCAGTGACAATATAGGTCATCCATGCAATTTTACCCCATGTTAAAAGAATCCTCCAGCTGGGTTTCAAGTGCTCCTGCAGGGGCTTGAAGCTGGGGAGTGAATAGCATCACGCATCCCAATATGTCAAGTTGATGTTTAAGGTTTGATGTCTGCTGGGGTTTGTAGTTCTTTCACCCAAGAGCTTTAAAAAGGATTCGCCAGAGCGGAGGAGAAAAGGAAGAATCTGCAGAGGCTTGACTGCCATGGCAGAAAGCATATAAATCGTTACCGAAATAACCTTCAACCTTTTAGCTTCACTGCGTGGTGCCATTGACAAGTCTCAGGACATACAGTCACCCAGCGTAAGGAAGCTGACATTGATGAAGTGCAGGATAATGTTCCCCATCACACCTATCAGAACCAAGGCTCTTCCTTTTTATTTTAGTTTCCTTTGAAAGTGTAGTCAATAATCTCAACCAATATTAACTAATAGGTCTTCTCTCCCCCTCTCCCAATCCTCCCTCCCCGAGTTGGTACGGCCTCTGACAGGAAGGGAGTGGTCACCTGTTTCTCCAAGCTCCTTTGCAAGGGAAGTCTCCTTTGAGTCCTGGGGGTATGCCCAAGAGGTGGTCCTTCACCTTGGAGATGGCAAGTGCAGTTCATTAGTTTGAAGGTTGGTATTGGCAGGAATCCATTGACAAGAACCTTGCGTATAATCAGAGTGCTCATAGAAACTGTTAATAAACTATGCCATTGAAAATGAAGGGTAAAATCTGCTTCATGTGTTAGATTAATTACATCAGCCTAACAGTCATAGAGAAGGGGTGGTGGAAGATACCTCTTTGGAACTGTCGTCACTTCTTCCATTCATTCCCCAAGCTTGCAGTTCTTTCAAGTGTAATTGCCAAGCCCTGCCTGAATGCCAATGAGTCCTGACTAGGAATTTTTGGAGCCTCTGACCATGATCCTCAAAATGAAAAATAAGTTCCTAGTTAGTTGTAGGGATTTGACCAGCTCAGAAACTTGGTAACAAATTTCATTTTCTATAAACGTTAGCTAGAACAGATTCTGAGCAGGTTTCCATTTTCATGGTGGGAAACACAACAGGAAAAAAATGGATTTCCCAGGAAGTTCGTAAAGATCTCAGAATTCATTCACAAATATCAGAGCATTGTTCCCCAGGGTTCAGCCACTCACTGTCCTCCACAACTTTTGCAATGTCCGATTGCTCTCTGAGCACTGTACCTGTAATTCAGTTGGTATACAGTGGGTAGGTTGCCACTGTGCTTCTTACTGAGCCTCTTCTATTGGTGAGGAGAATTTAAATTGAAAAATACAAAACAAGCAAACAAATGATACAAACATGTACAAGCACATATAACACAACACACACGTACATATATACTCACCTTGATTTGAGAATACTTACTTGAACACCAAGAGGAGATGCATTTCAGATAGTATGCAACTTATTATTTTATTCAGCAAATGTTTATTGAGCATGTATTGACATTGTTCTAGGAACTGGGGTAGAAATGGGATTTATAGTGAGGGTGATAGTCGCAAAATAATGGAATATATATGTTACTTCATATGTACTAAGAATATAATAAAGCAAGTTATGGAATGAAAGAGTGATGAGACAGAGCTTTTTAGAAGGAAGGGAGATGTGGCATTTGAGCAGAAATCTGACTTATACGAAGGCTCCTCCATATGAAGAACTGAGGCAAAGGTGGGGGGAAGGGGCTTCCCAGGCAGAGGGCCGACTCAGTGCGTGGAATCTGATTGGCATATTTGAGGGGCAGCAGCTGTCTATTGGAAACCCTGGTGGTGTAGTGGTTAAGAGCTACGGCTGCTAACAAAAAGGTCAGCAGTTTGAATCCACCAGGGGCTTCTTGGAAACCGTATGCGGCAGTTCTCCTCTGTCCTGTAGGGTCTCTACGTGTCAGAGGCGACTCGACGGTAACAGGTTAGTGGTCTATTGGAAGCATTACTGTAGCAATTGGACTCTAGGCCACCTTGACAAGGTTAACCTCCCCTTCTTGGGACGCAGCTACGAATAGTTTCTAAAGGTCTTTTCCTCCTGCTCTTCCTCTTCTTTATTTCTCACCCCTAAATCTTTGGTGTTAGCTTAAGTTGTCAGGGCACTCCCATAAACCCCCAAAGAAAGTAGAAAACTAGTTCAGCAAAGAGAAAGTAACAATATGCTTTTTACTTTTGGGGGAGAACCCCGGGACATGAAGGCAAACTCTATGTATCTGTCCATAAATCGACGGAAGTCATAGAGTTCAAGTTTGAGGGGTAGACTTTTTGGCTTCAGCTTCACTACTACACTAATCTTTGTGTAACCTTGGGCCTTAGTGTACTCGTCTATACAGTGGGGATAATAATAGTACCTTATTCTCGGGGTAAGTGTGAGGATTAAATGAGATAGGACATGGGCAGTGCTTAGCACAGTGCTTGACTTGCTGTTAGTATTCAACAGATTTTGGATATATGTTTATACGGAGGACAGATACCTCTTTCTGAAAGCTTGAAGTAGCAAGTAAAGACGAGTATACTTCCCAGTTCTCATAAGACTTATATAAAGAATTTAACTTGTCCCTAAGATAATGGACCGTAAATCAGTACCCTATGGGCTCGTAACTGTTTTCCTAAAACCTTCCTCAAAGTATCCTTTCCATTTCTTATACTCCTGTGGGATCCCTCTCTCTCAGTTCCCTCATGCTCAGGCATTTCTAGAAATTTTTTTTAACCAACTCAAATTTAGTAAAACTGCATCCTTATAACAGAAGCCAGCCAACGTCGGCCACTTCTGTTGATTCTGATGATTTGTTTAAACATCATAATATTGGAGAGTTTGTTTTTTTTTGGTTTAGTTAAAAAGAACAAAGTAGACATATATTCACAGACATAGAAAGATACCCAAGATGCTGTGTGAAAAAAAGGAAGTTGCTCTCTATCCTAGTATGATCCTATTTATATCACACACACACACACACACACACACACACCCCGATAGACATACCTAAAATTGTTCACCAAGGACACTTCTGAGTAGTGGGACCTACTGGTGTTTTCCACATTATACCCTCTGTACTGTATGAGACTTCTGTCAGGAATATACATTTCATGATTTCTCAGCATAATTTTTCATCCTTGTGAGTACTAAGTGGAAAAAACAAGTGAATTTCTTTAAGGAGAGGGGAAGAGGGAGGGGAAAATGCTTCTTCCCTTTCCTTATCTGATGAAGATAGGTATCATTATAATCTCATTTGACCTCCTTAGTTTTCATTTTGTCAACCTGACAGGCTGCCAAGCCTATTGCAAAACATTATGGTCCCTCGGGTTACTGTAAATGATACCTGCATATATCAGGTTGAAAATGAAATTGCTTATGACGATGAGCTATGAGGATTCTGCATGCCTGGAAATGACATTGACGGTGTCCACCGCATGCATCAGTGGCTGCGACTTACCCTTGGTTTCCATTTTTAAATTCCTGAATAAATTTGGCCCTTTCTGAATGGCAGTTGGGTGGAAGGCACCCAAGATTTAAGGCTCTCAGGAGCCAGAGAACACCTGAACAGCGTCCTGCTGGTGGAGCACTGGGCCTAGAAATAACCAGCTGAAGACCCGGACAAGAATTCCTTCATTTAACAAATATCCCTTGAGCGTCTCCTCTGTGTGTGGTGGCCTCAGCTGGGAATGAAGTATCTTCAGCTACCCCGGCACTATGGGTTCCTCTGATAACACAGAGTCACAGTGCGCGTCGCCGAGTCACAGTGCGCGTCGCCGTTTATCATTGTTCTCATCGCTCCCCTATCACTACCATCTGGCTCGCTTGCCTCATTTAGGTCACTTGCTTGGCTTCTGAAGATATTTGCATTTCTGGTCTCTCACGTATGCTTCCTAAGAACTTGGATTCAGTCTAAATAAAACCTCTTTTGTGTTGAGACCCCGCGCAGCATTTCCCACCAGCTGGTGGTTTTTCTCTGGTTTTCCTGTCCTGGAAAATTGGAGCGCAGCGTGCCCGAAGTGACAGAGTCGGAGGAAGTTATCAAGAGTCGGACCAGTATGTCAGTGTAACTGGGCAAAGAGGAAACTTGGCTGAAATAGAATTGCCCTTTCAACGTACTCTTGCTTTAGGTGGAACTGCCCCATGTAGAAGTGGGAGCGGGGTGGTGGGAGGACACCAGCAAAGGGCTGGCAAGCCCTGCTTAGGCAGCCGGTGAAGAACACCGAGCACTCTGTGGGCCAAATAATTAACTTGACAGCTTCATAGGAATGCTCTCCTTCTAGCTCACCTTTTTTTTTTCCCTTGACCAATTACTTTCAATAATGACGGCAAGTCGACTTCTACCCCTGACTGCGTTAGAGATTATAATGTCAAAAGGGCCTGTGTAATGTCTTCTGTGTCTTAATAAACCTGTCAGCTGAGGTTACATTATTTTCTAATTTCCATCAGAGAAACATGGGGTAGCGCAGCCGGACAAAGACGCCAGGCCGTGGTGTGTGCCCACAGGTTGCCATGATGTGCTCATCTCAGCGACCCCACGGCTGGCTGGCAGTGCTTGCTGAAGGACAGGCCCTTCTGTTAATTAGGGCCCGTTGATGTTTCGGTGGGAGGTGGTTCCATGATCCTGCTGTATGGCTGTCGGGGGAACTGTTGGTAACCTGTTACCTCCTTCTTGGGGAGGAAATTCTGCTGGTGTTCTAATTGTTTGGTTAATGTCCGTCATTTAAAAATGAAACCGTCTTAAAACTTACTGTTAGGATGAAATGAAATTGTATTTCTAAGCACTTAGTGGGGTATCTGACAAATAGAGAACACTCAACAGAGCAGCTGGAGAAAAGCAAACCAGATTCCCATTATTACGAGTCCCTTTTTTTCCTAAATATTTAGGGTGCTGAGGCAGAACCGAAAGCTGTAACTGGTTAAATAAAGGAGTGAATCAATGAACCCACGAATAAGCTAGCGAATGGGAAGATTCATAACTGACCACTACTTCTAGTGCATTTAGCTAAACTGGTGTTTGATCCAACTTCTATTTAATAATCAGTGGTTTAAATAGATGACTATGGAAAGTGTAAAGATTAGTTTCAAGAATAAAATTTCAAAATCAATTTTTCATTGTGGTAAGTATATATATATATATGCCTTTTCAACATTTTTTACATGTACAATTCGGTGACGTTAATTATGTTCATCATGTTATACAACCATCACCGCTATGTGTTTCCAAATTCTCCATCACCCTTGACAGAAGTGCCCCCTAAGCAATTACTCCCTCTTACTTCTTCCTGTCCATCCTTGGATACCACTAGTAAATGCTGGTCTCTATTTTTTGCCTATTCTAGATATTTCATCTTTGAAAATATTGCAGATGATCTTTCCTCTACTTGTTTTCCTTTGCTGTTGAGTCATAGCAACTCTATAGGACAGAGGAGAACTGCCCCCATAGGGTTTGCAAGGTTATAAATCTTTACAGAAGCAGCTGCCACATCTTTCTCCCATGAAGCGATGGGTGGGTTTGAACCACTCATGTTTTGCTTAGCAGCTGAGTGCTTTAACCACTGCATCACCAGGGCTGCTTTCCTCTACTTGGAAACCCAAAGTCTCGTGCCCTCCAGATTATTTTGCTTTATGATTAGAGTGGACTTTAAGTGGCCGTTCTGTCCCTCCCTCTCTGACTCTTCACAAAGCTGGACTCTGGACAGTTCACATTCACATGCCCTCAAGTACATTTCTCTTCACAACCTGCCTTGTATCACAGCCTTGCCGTCAAATGTTCTTTCCAACATCCAGCTTCCATTCTTCCTGGTGTTGTTAGTGCTGCCTTTAACCAATTCTCAGCAAAGAAGCCCCCTCCCCATGTGCCGGATTAAGGGGTGAGTTTATCCACCCTGTGCTAATGTAGCGCAATTGCAAGGCAGCGGGCTCGGCCGAAATTGATGCTGCATTGCAGTGAAAGTTGATTTTCCCAGGTGTCCTCTCTTTGTTGTCTCCATATGCTGGTGGTGACTCCCTGCCCTGTCTACCTTTCATTTAGTAGAAATGGGGCCACACAGCTGCTTGCTCACTTCTGCCTCTTCTGTTGGTTCTGGCATGTTTTTTCCCCAAAATGGAGGTCCCTTCTGAGTCACCGACATTGAAACACTCTCCGCGTGCAGCTTACCTTCTGTGCCTGGCAAACATCCTTTCTCCAAAGCATGCCCCTTTGTTTTCCTTCCAGGTGGAACGGTGCCCTTGGAAATGTGTTCCTTCCAGATGACTGAGTCACGCCAACTCTTACGGAAGCAGGACTTTGCTCAGGCCTTGCCAGTAGACTTGACATTTGTGAATTGCATCATTAATTGTGCTTATGAAACACTCACAGATTCCTAAGTACTGGACACAACTCATCCCCTACCCTGGTCGCAGTCACAGAAATTACACATTTATGCAGGATTGGCCGTGACTGCAGCAGGCAGGCAGGCGGTCTGGCGGGCAGGCCGATGTTGCGCCATTTCGCTTTTACAAGTTCCGTAATGAACATGGGGAGGGTGTTCATTGTATCAACTGCCACAGGCTTTTCAACCATAAGGACACCACAGTTGGCAAAGCTACTGATCTGCCACCTTTTAATGGCCTGATAATTAAAAATGATGGGCAGATAAAAATAGAGGAGCTGAACATAACCACGCAGGCATTTCTTCTCTCCTGATGGTCTTGCTCCTCAGGAGGTATGTGGCTCAAGGGCAGAAGCCAAGCCAGAACTTAACTGGCCCAACCGTCGCTGTCCTATCTTTTTGCCGTTACAGTTATATTACCAAAGAAATGCATTGTTTCTGTGTCAGAATATGAAGTGGATAATAGTGTTCTTTTGCTTCGTTTGAAACACAGGTAAATGTTTTTATTAAAATTATCAGTGTCCTATTGTTCCTACGTCGGGAGAGATTTGAATGTATTTT
The DNA here is from genome assembly GCF_000243295.1 of Trichechus manatus latirostris. Lineage (NCBI taxonomy): Eukaryota > Metazoa > Chordata > Mammalia > Sirenia > Trichechidae > Trichechus > Trichechus manatus. The sequence continues at coordinate 39,248,112 of NW_004443937.1, read as the reverse complement.
AATTTCTCTCTCTCTTTCGCCCTCTCATTCAGCTGTTTTACAAGCAACAATGTGTTATTGGTTTGGAATTGATTTGGGTGTCATATGTTGTCATTTGATAGAAAACAGTTTAGCTAAGCTGCTTGACATCAGAACAGCTGGTAGTGTCACTTTTGTTAATGTCTTTAACCACATTTTTAACGAAACAGCAGATGCTCATCACAAAAGCCATTTTCCTTCTCTACCCGATTGTGTGAAATCAGCTAAGCTGACAGCTGCGGCTTGAACAGGAGCCCTGTGAGTGGTTCACTTGACCCCAGGAGAGGACCACGTTTTTAGGATCTTAAAGCTCATGGCAGTGTGGTGAACCGAAGGATACTTGTAAAAGCAAACTATCCAAAACGGGTTTCTTCTGTAAGAAGAATGCTTTGAAGATGTGGTAGCTCTGGAGTGGACCGGAAGCCTCGGCCTCGGGACTGTACGGCACTAGTTTGCACCAAGTGAGCAGCCGGAGCTGATAGCGAAGCAGGCCTTGTCGCTTTTAGAAGTTGTCCGACATCATCAGTGTTTTGCAATTCTTTATTTTTTTTTTTAATTGATTTTGGTTTTTTAGAGCAGTTTTGGGTTTACAAAAACAAATCACGCAGGAAGTACAGAGGGTTCCCATATATGCCCTTTCTACCCTGTACACAGTTTCTCCTCTTTTTAATGTGGATTTAATATATAAACATCTATTATTAACATCTTGGACCGACGTGGTATGTTTGTTGTGATTGGTGAACCAATACTGATATATTATTATTAACAAAAGTCCATCATTCACATTAGGCTTTACTCTTTGTGTTGTACAATCCTATGCATTGTGACAAATGCGGAACATATTGTGTCCGCCATTACAGTATAGTATGGAATGGTTTCATTGCCCTAAAAATGCCGTGTCCTCCCTGCCTCCTTTCTTCCTCCCTCCCTCCCTCTCCCTTCTTTCTTTTCCTTCTTTCCCTCCCTCGCTCCTCCCCTCTCCTTCCCTCCTTCCTCTTTCCTTCCTTTCTTCCCCAGGGCATATTCCAGCTAAGCAAGCACATACGTATATGGAATGGCATTAGTTTTCTGAAACATTTAACAGTCACGCACCACAGACTGTAAACATTTTCCCTGAAAGATTTCCACCGAAATGCTTTTCAATATACCAGACATCTTATTTTTAGGTCTTAGGCCTATGTTCATACATATGACCTCCTTGATTCATAAGGAGGTGAAATATTTGGAAGACTGTCATGAAAACCAAGATGCACGTTTGCTCATTTGTTCGTGCATTTAGCGAGTATACGTTGAACCAGTGTTGAGTATGAGGAGGTGTATCCTAACGATGAAGAGCCTGGTCCCTGCAGTTGGAAGTCCAGTCAATGTGTCTCCACTGTTTGTGTACCCCGTGACTTTGGGCCTGATGCTTCTCTGTGCTTCAGTTTCCTCAACTTAGAAATGCGGGATAAGCCAGTACCTACCACACACGTTTTGGGATGAATAAAATGAGTTAATGTATGTAAAGGTTAACAGACAGGTCAGAGCAATGCCGGGCAACTTATTGTTGTTGTCAGTTGCTATTGAGTCAATTCTGACTCATGACGACCCCCGTGTGCAGAATAAATAAACTCCATAGGGTTTTCAAGGCTATGACCTTTCGGAAGCAGATTGCCAGGACTGTCTTCCAAGGCACCTGTAGGTGAGTTTGAACTACCAACCTTTTGGCTAGTAGTTGAGCCCTTAACCGTTTTCTCTTCCCAGGGACTCTGCTTGGTATATAGAAAGCACTAAAAAATGTGCTAAAAAGGTATATTGCTAGGAAAGTGTGTGCTTTTTGACAAGATAGGAGGTGAATACAGGCTAGAGTGGATATTGTGACGGACTCTCCCATATCCAGTCCATCCGCATTGTGTAGTCTAAACCATGCATTCTCCACAAGAGTAAAAACTGGCTTTTGGCTGGTGGGGGGAGGGAGGCGAAAATACTCTTTTTATGTATAAAGCACAGAAATACTTAACCTTTTGCCATCAAGTCGATTCCGATCCATGGTGATTCCATGTGTTATAGAGTAGAACTTCTCCATAGGATTTTCTTGGCTGTAATCTTTATGGGAGCAGATCTCCAGACCTTTCTTTTGTGGCCACTGGGTGGGTTCAAACTACCAGTTTTTTGGTGATTAGTCAAATGCGAACTGTTTGCACTATGCAGGGGCCTTAGACACGTATATGGTACATAAATAAATATACAATAAATCTGTAGTATTGAAATTTCATGGGTGGAGGGTGATCAGGAAAAAAAAATGTCTAAAGAGTCTGGGTGGGGGGGATGACGGAAAAAACGTTGCCACACATTGCCCTAAAACCAATGCCTTCCAGGCAGAGACCACGAGCAGTGCACCCAGAGTTGAGCAAGGTGGGTTTATCATCATTGCAGTGAAGGAGAATGCACACTTTGGTGAACGGGAGGGAGTCTCAGTCAGAGGGCGTTGGAAAGAGTTTGGACTTTGGTTGACTGATTTTGGGTCAAGTCCAAGGAAGTGGGGTTCAATCTGGATAGGGTGCTGTCACCGAGTAGAGGTGGTTCTATGACTGGGTATTTAATATGTCTTGTCTCCAGGCAGGGCCGACTCGAGGGAGGCTACAGCTGTAATTGGTTAAGAAGCAACGTTCATTCCTACTAGCCGGGAGAAGGGCGTATCTGGGGCTTTATGTGTTGCACTGTGACTTGTTTCGGTCTGTGCTTAGATAAAATTATGAAGGGGTTTTGTTTTATCTCACTTTATCGTGGTCTCAAGAGTGACCTTTCCTGCTGTGGATGTTCTGTGAGATTGTTTATGTCCATCAGGAGAACAATGTGGTCTACCGACGAGGGCCAGGCCAGCTTCTACCAACACTAAGAACTAGGCCGAAGGGTCAGACCAGTTTCCAGATGTCAGGGGCTCTCCTCGCATTCCCGCCCCCCGCCCCGGCCATGTTTCTTTCTCACCAGTGAGAGAATCATAGTAATTCCATCCACCTTGCCAGACCTTGCCAGGTATTGATTCGAAGATGAGCTGGTCTGAACCAGTTTGGGTCACTGAACTGCAAGGAGGGGCTTTCTCATGGTTTCTGAGAAAGAGAAGCTAGTCTTTTTCAGGAACTGAACAAGGAAGCCCAGAGCACCAACTGCTACTGGCAGCTGTCTTCTGACCATGTGGAGAAGCGGCCTTAGGACAAAGCCTGCACGAGGTCTATAGAGCAGAGCGCTCAAAAGGGCAACTGTTACATTGCTCGGACATTGAAACTACCTCACCTCTGCACTTCCTGTTTTGTGAGACAGAAGTTTCACGTTTCGGTAGCTGGAAAGATCCTAAGTCTCAAGCACATTTCCACATATGAAATGTAGACATGTCTGAAAGGTTGTATGTAAAGTGAATTTTGTTATCTTTTAAAATTACGTGAAAATTCACGGACATTTAGTTTGGGAAGCACATCCTTTTGGAAAACAATTCTAGGACGTGTTCTTGGAAATATGTAAGTGGGAAGATGATGGACTGTTTATTGCTGGGACAGTATTTTGCTTTTCTAGGCATTATATATATTTTAAGTTGACTATTAAGAAGCTCAGTAAAGGTCTTTCTATCCCCACTCTCCCGTTTCTTCAAAGCTTTCTCATGGAGGCTCGCCTTGCTGCCTTTATGTAGCAGGCCCCACGCTAAAGGGCTCTGGTTGCTAATGACAAGACTGTTATTATTCTTTCCTTAGAATATTCCTCAGAATGTTCAACATGGAAGGCACGTTAGAGGTCATCTAATCAAAACCCTCATTTTAAAGATGAGTAGACCGAGACCCAGAGAATTGGGATTTCCCAAAGGTCAGGCAGCTACTGGCAGGAATACTGGACTTCCCATTCTGCAAGGTATTAAAAAACCCTTGGTGTACCTCCTACCACTTCTGAATCCTGCATGCTTAGCAGACATAACTAATCCCTCACTGCACTCTTCCCCATTAAGTTTCCAGGCCATCTTGGAATCTTCAATCCAGTGCTCCATCAATCCATACTAAATGGATCATTATTGGCGTATACACTGAAACTGTTATTGTACCATATACATTTTACAAGTCAATATTTATTTCTTAATAAGGAATAGCTATTTCAATATAGAGATACATTTTAATCGTAGGTGCTGTATAGCACTTGTGACTTGTGGCTTTAGTATATAACGATATATGGAAGAAGCGTAGTTTTGTTAGTAGAGTAATGCACATTAATTAAAAGCCAATATTTTGTTATCAAAGAGATGGAGTCACAATCTCTACATTAGGACAAATGCTGAAAAGGAAGGGACTGTTGTAATAGAATTCTTGAATATTTTGTTTTATTTTAAAATTGTTCGGATTGTGTCTGTGATATAAGGCTACAACAATA
>NW_004443937.1:39241810-39243552 GCF_000243295.1 Trichechus manatus latirostris | reverse complement strand
TGAACAGGGAGAAATGTGTGGCTTTTGCACACTTTGTGTTCCTTGGTGATAAGGAATACTGGGGGTTGGGGGATGACAGAGGGAGAATAAGAGGGGGTGGACTTTTCCTGGGTGGGGGTTGGAGTGGATGTTGGGTGTTAAATTTACTTGTTGCCTTTCATTTCTGGGAATCTACAAAAATTACATGCAACAAAACTAAAGCTAAAGCATGGAGTCAAAATGGTATTTATTATTAGTTTATTAATGGTAAATGCATACCAGGAAAGACCCAGGAGACTCTGCTGGGGATCAGGAGCCCACACCTGAGTCATTCACTGTACTCAGCATTGGGGTGTTTTGATGGCTCAGCCTAGATAATGACCCTCCCCTCTGTCTCTTTGAGGGAAAAGTTACCATTGACAACCCGGGCAGGACCATAGAGATCTTAGGGAGGGACATTTCTGCAAAGGGAAAGCCAAGTGCTATTGTCAGTATTGGGAAACGATGCTGGGCAGGTAGTAATCAGGGTTATCATTCCAGGGAGCTTGGTTTCATGTCAGACTTCCTGTGTGGAGCCGTGGTGGGGTCAGACTTCCCTGCGTGGAGCCGTGGTGGGGTCAGACCTCCCTGCGTGGAGCCGTGGTGGGGTCAGACTTCCCGGCGTGGAGTGGTGGTGGAGAGGGGAGTGGTACCAATGGTATTTTGATTTCTCATGTTTGGCTCAGGAACTGTGGCTGCTTGAACTTCCATCTGGCACAATTGATGATTCGAGGATGGGGGAAGTACACAGGCAAGAAAAGGGAAAAGCAGCGCCGTTTAGATGTGTGGCTGAGATTTGCAGCTGGACGCTGTATGCTTTTAACACAGCTGATTACATGAAACACAGAAAGGCAACGGCTCTGTGGCCTGCCTTCTTCCCGAAGAGCTTGACTTGCTCCTGGATCTTTTGCAAATATTAGAGACATTTCAGTGTGATGTTTCTGCTTTTCTTTCTGCGATTGAATAGTTTAATATAAATTGGATTTTTGCAAGAAGCCAATGTTTCATATAGGCATAAGTAAACTGTCATGGAGATCATTTAGTCGCAGAAAATGATTAATTGTGCCTTTTAATCATAGCTCCATTATCATATGAAACAGCCATGTCATTGGACCCATTTCACTAATGAAGGTTTAGCACCACTAAGAGCATATTTGTATTAATGAGGCATCACAGGTTATTAATTGAAATCTAATAACAGCTTGGAATATTATAAGTTTGCATTAATTGGAAACAGAATTGGAGATTTATTGGCAATATACCTCTTGTCATCTTTGAGAAATGATTCCTTGATGGGATATAAAGAGGCCGTTTTTGTACTGATTGGAGTTTCTGACTCTTATATGTTGATTTTATTTTAAGCTGGAATAACCCTTCATGACTAATTTCTCAAGTAGAACTTTGTGGTATGCCTGGTCCCAACCCCACTGAGGCCTGTCTGGGTTTTGACCAGTTCATTACCTGACTCCTTGGGGGAGGATATGGAATGAGGTGAGTGTGGGTCCAGGAAGAAATGTTCATCAATGACAGTTCTGTCACCAACTCCTCTGTCCAGGGAGGCCCTGCCTGGCCACCATAATCGAAGAAACTGCCTTTATTATGCCCCATTAGCTGTCCCTATTTATTTCCTGTATAGCTTTTCCTTCCCCCCTAGTTGCTGAGGAGTCAACTCTGACTCATGGTGACCCCATGTGTGTGAGTAGAGCTGTGCTCCACAGAGTTTT
>NW_004443937.1:39240263-39240980 GCF_000243295.1 Trichechus manatus latirostris | reverse complement strand
CTCAAAAGAGATTGATTCCAGATACATCCAACACTAATCCTGCCTTGTCAACGTAACAAAGACAACGCATCCCCAAATGGGATTATAACTACAGGCATAGAGGTTAGGATTTACTACACATACTCGGCTGAGGAGGAAAATAAACAGAAGCAATAAGAAAGAACTTCCCAGAGGCCACCTGGGTTGTCTGTTAGTTAACCAGAAGTAGCAGCTCTTACTTCTTGACCATGCCAGATGCCCAGGGTTTTAGCTGGCCTTCTTATGGAGCTTTCAGAAATTCCCATTTTTTGGAATTAAAAGTCACCATGAGTGACCACTGAGGTTATGGTTTAAGCAACTCAGAGTCGTCCAAACTAAAGCAATGAGAGGCAGTGTTTCAGCTGTCCATTTGGAAGTGAATTTTTTTTTTTATTTTAAATCATAGTACATTGTATGGGCAAGGGTGAAAATTAATGGACATTATCACACCCTACTGATGGGGACTTAGGATGTCCATACGCTATAGATTATAGGCAAAACCATGTGTAAAAGACCATTTTGGTGGGAAATCCTGGAAGATTCCTAAGAGAATGGCCCCTTGTGTATACTTTTTAGGTTTTCCTTTGTTCAAAGCACTGCCTTGAATGCTCTTGCTTTTCCTCTCGATGGGGTGCATGTTCGTTGGTTCTCTATTTGTGTGTTGTATGAAATCTGCCTGTGAGCAGAAAAATCCACACG
>NW_004443937.1:39237328-39238292 GCF_000243295.1 Trichechus manatus latirostris | reverse complement strand
TCATTGCCATATCCTGGTAGGGTAGAACCAATAGGGAAGGACTCCAGTATATTTTATCCCCAGAGAGAGATGCCAGTGCTGTATGCTTAATGTCCCATTAAATACCTAAAGGCCCCCAAACCTCATCTGGTTTAAACAATGGTGGCAGTATGGCTGCAGAAGCTCCAGCAGAAAAGAATAAACCTCTTTTATAATAGTTCCTGTGCCATTCTCAGAATCATTCTGATTGGGCTGGGTTAGGTCATGTGCCCATCCTTTAACAAATCCCTGTGGGCAAGGGCGTGTGATGCGCCTATTGACTTTGCCTGGGACACATTCTCCATCCCTAAAGATGGAGCCCCATCCATACCCTGGGGACCGAGAGTAGGTACGGGTTGAGTCCCCAGATGATGCCAATGATTTTGCTGGAGGAAGTGGGGAAAGGGTTATGGGTTGCAACAGAAGTTCACTGCCCTGTAATGGCACCATTGCATCTTCAGGCTACCTACCTTCTGTGAACCATCCTCTGATGGACTTCCCGTCTTCTATCAGCCATTCTCCAGATACCATGGAGCTCTGGACATCCAGTTTTAACTGCAAATATATTTAGATAAAAATACTGCATGTTTTATTTCATTTGATTTGTCGTTATAAGAGACAAAGGAAATTACACTCCAAGATAGGAGCTGAAGATGACTCAGTAGAAGAAATGTCCTTGTGTTTTCAACAGAGCACATTACTGTTGATCCTGAAAAAACATTTTGAAGACAATATGCAAAACTACTGTAATTTCCAGTGGTTTATTGTGATCTGTATACAGAATTCTCTCTTGGAAGTTCAAGTTGATGGTGCCCATTTTCGTAGTTCTCCTTTTAAACCTCTTTGCATTGCATGGATGTCAGAAAATGAATGAGAGAAAAGCAGAAAAAGACAAAGAAACAACTTTACTATATTCAAATTCTCGCAGTAGTAGTTTAATACCTTT
>NW_004443937.1:39233795-39234869 GCF_000243295.1 Trichechus manatus latirostris | reverse complement strand
GATTCACACTACCCAGGGGAACTCCACCATGGTGATTGTTGTTGTTAGGTGCCGTTGGTCAATTTTCAACTCATAGCGACCCCCTGTGACATAGTAGAACGGCCCCATAGGGTTTTCTTGACTGTAATCTTTACAGAAGCAGACTGCCAGGTCTTTTTCCCATGGAGCCCTCTGGGTGGGTTCAAACCGCCAGTCTTTCAGTTAGCAGCCGAATGCATTAACCGTTTGCACCACCCGTGGATTCCACTACGGTGATAGGCCTGAAGAGATGCATAAAAGAGCCTGGATTTATTTCCGCAATTAAGAGCATTCTGACTGTCATTTGCCAACTGCTCCATCCCTCCGTGGTGCACATTGCTATAGCAAGTATAGGGGTCTTGAAGCTGACTTGATTTAGTGATACGGAGAAACTGAAAAGGTGGCCTGACTCAACTTTTTCATTCTAGGGAGGAAAAAATAGTGTTCTTGTTTTCTTTGCTGTTTTCCTGCTCTTCTCTAGTACTCTTGCCATGAAATGGATGGATGGATGGATGGATGGATGGATGGATGGATGGATGGATGGATGGATGAATAGATAGATGAGATTTAAAACTATTCCATGGAGAAGCAGTGAAAGAGCTGTCCAGAGTAAAGCCACAGGGTCTACTTGACCCTTCCTTTTCTTCTGTTTGACTTTCACGTCTTTACTATGACGTTCACAGCAGTTGAGGCAAAAGCACAAGTCACAGTATAGTCTACATCTTATTTTTATAGTATCTCACAGTTGGCGGGGAGGATATATCAGTTTCCTTCCAGAGCTGTTAAGATCTCTTCTTGTGAATCGTAGGTAAGACTTGCAGTGTAATTTAAGAGTTCTTATTCTAAAATTTCAACTCAGTCTTGTGCTCAGCTGTCAGGTGAGATTGTTTCTGCAAAGACAGAGAGTTCGCAGCATCTCTTCAGCGTCCAGCCCTGGAAAAGCTTTTGCAAAGCTTTTGTTTGTATTGTTGGAGGCTTTTTCCTCCCAGTTGGGCTCATTAATACCCTTTTGTGAGTACTATTTTGCTTTTTCAAATAGCTTTTTTCTAAACAGCT
>NW_004443937.1:39212241-39214356 GCF_000243295.1 Trichechus manatus latirostris | reverse complement strand
ACATATGAGGACCTAAAATAAGTAATAAATACCCTATGGTTGAAGGTGTGTGTGTGTGTATGTGTGTGTAGCAGGATTCACTGCCAAGAAAGGTCGAGCAGAAGCATGGTGTTTCAGAAATGAAACCTTGTAAGAATGTAAATCTGTGTTGGATTTGATCATGTGTGTATATGTATGTGAGTGTGCATGTACATGAACACAATCTTTGTGTTGTCTGTTGTACTCAACCAGAAATGCACGTGAAAGTCACCTATACAGCTTTGTAAAGGCATACGGCCCCAGCCCAGAAACCCTGATTCCTGGTATTTTTCACAAAGTTCACTGGTGAATTACAACCTGAGCTGAGAACCACTACATTTAGAATTATTTTGGAGAACTAATGTGAACAACTTTGTAAAATAGAGAATAAGATACTATTTTCATTAGATTACCTTTTCCAAGTGTCTCTGAAACCAAGTGACAAGTGTGTTACAGACCACAATATGTTGTGAAGTTATTTATGAACTGCTATGCGAGTGCAGCAAATGTCATGAATAGTTTCCTATCTTCATCTTGGCCCAAATCCATTAGGTAGTTACTCATGTTTAAGCTTGATTCCTCCAAAAACAGTTAGGTCATTTGCTAAGTAGTACCTGGATACTTGTCTTCTAATAGCATTTCCCCCAGACTGGTCATACCTGAATCCATCTTTCTGGCACCAGATGGAAAGACCTTCAGTTATAGTGTGTCTCAGTGGTGGTAAAGTCAGTCTTTAAAAAATAGTTAATGTAAAAACTGTGCACAGTCATAAATAGACCTAGGATTCCAGCTGGCACAAAGTCTGATTTTAGACTGACTGACAATCAAGCTACAATGTTTTTCTATTTTTCAAAGGAGAGGAAAAAAAAATTCACAAAACAGATAACTTTTTTTTTCTTCTTTATTTTAGATCCTATTTAAAATAGTCACGAATGTGAAATACCCTAATTTTAGATTTAGGTCATGCAAAATGATTCATCTTTTAAGATAAAAAGAAATGGCAGGAGTAGCTGTGGTGAAGGTTAATGTTGGGAGAGCTGGGCCACATTGTGTGGACCATATTTTGCCACTGTGTCAGTGGCCAACTCTATCTCCTGACTTCCCAGTTCCTGGACACAGCTTTCCAGATCTGGGGAGGAGCTAAAGAATAAATCTAAGGAGACTTCCAGCTTCAGATAACTGTCTTGCCTGCTTCATTTATTCATCGCATTGGCCAGTAGACAAGTGGCTTCAAATACTGCACCACACACTTTGTGTCTCTCACCCTCTCGTGCAGACAGAACCAGTCTCTGCTTGCCTCCGCTCATTCCCCACATCGTCCTCTGGACAGGAGATGTCCTGGTAGGTGACTAGTCCAAGGTATTATAGTGAAATTGGCCTCTATTACTTCTTTTCCAGAATTTGATTAGCAAGGGGAAGGTGGAAGTTTATGGGGCAGGGTAGGGCAGAAACACAGAACCATTTTGAGTTTTTCTGGAGTCCTTGGATGATGCAAATGGTAAATGTGTTTGACTGCTAACTGAAAAGTTGGCAGTTTGAGTTCACCCAGAGGCACCTTGGAAGAAAGGCCTGGTGATCTACTTCTGACAAATCAGTCACTGAAAACCCTATGAACCTTTTCTTGATGAAAACTTTGAAGAAGACTGGCATAGAAGGGAAGTTCCTCAATATGATTCAGGGTATATATGAAAAAACAACAGCTAACATTATACTTAATGGAGAAGGATTGAAGGCTTTCCTCCTGAAATCAGGAAGAAGACATGGGTGCCACTTCTATTCAATATTGTATTGGAGGTCCTAGCCATAGCAATAAGATAAGAAAAAGAAATAAAAGCTATCCGTATTGGAAAAGAAAAGGTAAAATTATCTCTGTTCACATGTAACATGATCCTGCATATAGAAAATCTCAAAGAGTCTGCCAGAAATCTTTTAGAGGTAATCAAGGAATTTAGCAACGTTGCAGTGTATAAGATCAGCAAACAAAAATTAGTTCAGTTTTTATATACCAGTAATGAGAAATAAGAAAGGGAAATTAGGGAAACAATTCCATTTGCCATAGCATCTAAGAGAATAATTTACCTAGGAATAAATTTAAGC
>NW_004443937.1:39200970-39211437 GCF_000243295.1 Trichechus manatus latirostris | reverse complement strand
TAGTGGGAATTCAGAAAATATAGAAGAATATATGAAAAAAAATCTTCCAGAGAAAAGCAGTGATAGTATTTTAGTATATTTTCTCCCAATTTGAATATATCCTTGTGTATTATATACATATTTATATATTCGTACTCAAATATTTTTTATATACCTAAGGTCATATGTTATATACCATGCCTCTTTTTTCTGATCTGTAATGTATATATGAATCTAAGCGATCAAGACCAAGATGTGGTTGAATGTGTGATCCAAATGCTTCCGCTGAACTGATTGTCTATTCCAGGAAATTATTACTTTTTGTTGTGTTTGTGACCTTCAAGATGCCATTTCCTAAAATAAAATTATGATCAACATTAAAAAAAGAAAGAAAACCTATGGGGGCAGGGTAGACACAAAAGAACAAATTCAATAGAACCGAGAGTCTACACATTCAGCAAGCTAGACTTTACCCCCTTCCCTCTGGAACATGAAATAATAAAATCAAATCTGAAAGAAAAAAAACAATCTATGGAGTGCATTTCCACTCTAACATGCATGGCGCTGTCATGAGTTGAATGCACTCCATTGCATTTTTATTTTTGTTCTGTTTGTTAGTTTTAGAGTTTCTCTGGCTGAACACATCAGATTTTAAGGTTTGAGGGTTTTTAGTGTGTCCTCCTAAATCAGCACCGGCCCTCGCTGCCTACTTCGTCCAGCTCAGCAGTTGACACTTCAGACGTTTTAAGACCTGTAAAACAAGTTCTATCCCAATAATAAAGATCACTAGATTTCTATTAAGTTTGTTAATATTAATCCACATTAAATCCTTGACTCTTAGTCATCTTTTATATTTCAGTAGCTAGAAATCACTTATTTTTAAAAATTCTCAGTTGGATACATGTTTGTAGATTAACTCCTTTAGTGATTATTTCAGAATCCCATTAATCTCCAGTAACGTAATTTAGGAGCAAATTGAAGTAAGACATTCTTTTAAAGATTACTCACATGTAGTAATAAACTATCTTATATGGTGGGCTTAGCAATGGAAACTTTGATTTAAAAAGAAAATTCTGTTTGTTATTGCTGATCATTCTTCAGAGTTCTGCTTTCTTTACATGAGCTGTTGAATGCATATCCATAAAAATCAGTGTGAAAATAAGCCAGAGGGAAAAAGAAGACAAAAGCAGAGGGAAATGCCTAGAGATTTTAAACTCCCAGTAAGCCTTACGGAAATACTTATCAACTCATTAGCCTGTGTTAGTCACAGTGATCATTGTCACCCGTTTATTCCCTTTTGGGCATAGACACAATTTTAGAAGTACCTACCAAGTAGGGATGATATATGAAATATGTTCAAGGGCTGTCTCTATTCTTTTAACATCTATCAAAAGCCCATAATAATTTTGCCAACACCATGAATTTTTGCTAACCTTTTTGTTTTTTTCTCCGTTTTCAAATGGTTTACTTTTCTTTCTCTTGAAGTGAAAAGCTCTGAGGTCATATGTTCATTCATTTAACAAATAAATTATTGGCCATGTAACATGTGCTGGGCTCTGGGTTAAGTGCTTGGGCTGAATCTGTGAGCAAGGTCAGCCTGGTTTCTGCACTCTTGAGGCTTGTATTATAGTGAGGGAAGAGAGGTAGTGCACGTGTGCATGCATGCGTGTACACACACACACACAAAGGTAAATGAAATAAAATAAATTCCAATTGTAAGTATTATGAAGGAAACAAATGAAGGATGGAGAGAGAGAGAATAACAGGGACTAGAGAGGTCAGGGATAGCACTCTGGAAAAGGGGTCATTTTTCAAGCCTGAAAGATGAGAAGAACTGGCTGGAGAAGGAGAGATGGGGAAGCATTTCTGGTTACGGGACCAGCATATGCAAAGGTCCTGAGTTGAGAAGAGAACTCAGTCTGTTTATTGAATGACAGAAAGACCAGTTGGCATATTATAATTGCAGAGTGCTGGGTGGGCAATGGGCCTTCAGAGCTATAGAAGGGTGTTTGGATTTTATTTCCAATACAGTGGGAGTCATTAATGCAATAAAGCAGGGAGTTGACCTATGTGATTTGCATTGTGAGAAGATAATTGAGCTGCTGCATGCAGAATGGATTAAGGGCAAAGGCTATCAGATAGAAGACTATTATCTCAATGTTGATGAGAGATGACTAGGATGTTACTCATAGCAGCAACAGTAAGGGATTGCTGATGGGATTAGACACTGGTTGGGGGGTGGGGGGAGCGGTATGGAGAGAGCAAAGGAAGAGGTGGCATCTGTGGGTGACAGCATGGAGTAAGTACGAATCCACCAGCTGCTCCTTGGAAACCCTATGGAGCAGTTCTACTAAGTCCTGTAGGGTCGCTATGAGTCGGAATCGACTTGACGGCAATGGGTGGCTGCCCTGACTAGGTGGGGACCTTGTTTTGTAAAGGACGCAAAAAGTAGACAGTTCTCTTGACAAGGTGATAATGTAACATGACCACATAACGCCTACATTACATGGAAGTGTGAGATTATATGTATTTGTGTAAATACGGATATTGATTGAAAGTATATATATGAAGTGTATATCTTTACGCAGTAAGACTGTAGTTTACACAAACATGCTAGAGCTTATTGGTGTCTTTTAAAGTCATCTTGAGATAGGAGGTAGTTGTTCAACAATATGGTTTTTACTTCTGCATTCGCTTGGAGCAAGTTATTATAAGATGTATGATATCAAGCTCATTTTGTAAAAATGATGACAAACCTTATTTGCTATACTTAGTCCTATATGTAATTTGATTATTTACAAAAGTCCCATGCCAAATGTTTTCATTTTAAAAATTTTATAAAAATATAGAAGATCAATTTGTATGAGAATGTAATGCAGACTCTGTAGCTTGAGAGTTGTGCCGTCGGGAGTTCTAGTCTGTGATCCGTATCTAATAATTTGTGAAGTTCCGTTACTACTCTGAGCCTTGGTTTCCTCAGCTATATAATGGGGATACCAGTGATACCTATTTTATAGAAGAGCTGTAATCATTAAAAGTGATAATCACGTCTAGCACTTAGCATGTCAGAGTGCAGTACGGTAACTCATAATTTTAATAATTTCTTAATTAGAAAGAACTCTAGATATAGTCTAATTTTAAGTTCCAAATTTACAGGTGAGAAAACCAAAGCTAGATAGTATGTGGTAGATGTTACACTACTGGTTAGGGACAGTTCCTACACTTGGGTGATTTTTCTCTTAAGTTCTTATTGCTCTGCAATGTTCCTTTTTCGTTTGAAATTGATTGCATGGGAAAGAAAAACGTGTACCAAAAGTGGAAGAGTAATAGTATATCACCCGGATGCTTAGGTTATGAGTTTTGAGAGGTATGGAGGTGGAATAACCACGAATCTTGCCCTAAAGGAGCTCACAATCTAATGAGAAAGATGACATTCCTACGCCCACTTATTCTTTTGTGGAATGTTCTTTGAGCATGCATAAAATGAACTGCACCAATCCCGTGTCCAACCCTCCTAACAGACGTTGCTAATCAATCCCAGCACTCTTTCCACCTGATCCTCAATTACTGCGGCAATGAGTTGACGCAGAATAATTCTTATTTGCCCTCCTGGCACTTGGCCCTACTCTGCTTTAGAGGCAGAGATTGTTTTTTATAATATCCTGAGCAACTAACACCATAACCAGCACATGGGAGGTACTCGATAAATATTTAATTTACTCACTGCAGTAAAACTTATCCTCTTACAGCCATTCATTCTATTGCTTGTTCGATGCTCATTGTGACATCAGTCATGATCCTCTATTACTTTGAATATTTATAATGTTTGTGTGCATACACATATAGTTGTACATTATTTATTATGTATTATACGCATATATTTGCAAAATTTAACTCTCTGAGTCTTAAACTAAGATGTTTTGCTGAATTTGTGTAGCTTCCTAATTCTAATAAAAACCAAACCAAACCCATTGCCATTGAGTCAATTCCGACTCATAGCGACCCTATTCTAATAGGAAATGCTTATTTAAACATGAAAAAAAATAAGATGTATATAGTTTCTGGAGAGTAACTTGGTGGGTATGTGATCTTATCGAGTAGGAATGAGGTTCATGTCACTGAGAGTTTATTATTAACAACTAATAGCTTTGTGAAGTTGGAGAGTATTTGCAGGGCTGGGTGGGAAGGGAAAGGAAGTTATTTTAATCACTTGCAGAAGCCATTTATAGTCCTGTCATCTTCTCTGTCATAAAGATTATCACTTAATTATAAGATAACAAGATTTGCTGTTTAGATATCACAGATAGAAATGCGCAAGCCGGGATCAAAGTGGAAATCAATTCTCAAAAGTTTCTGGGTACTAATTAATAAAGCTGGTACAGCCGCGTGCCTATCAGCCTAGCCTAGGTTTGGGTGTTTATTTTAAAAACATTAGATGAGCTGAGATCTCTGGCCTTTACGTCAGACAGGATGACGGTTCGTAAAACCACATAGGACAGCTCGTTCAAGTGGAAAGTTGCGCAGTAGAGGGCATTGATGAAGGCACCTGATCTCACCATGCAGGGTGGCAAAGGTCCCGGGACCCTCCCCCAGGAGAAGGCCATTGCTTGCCTGCATTCAACTCAATGTCCAAGCTGTGTACACTCTGTTAGGCTGGGTTCTCCAGTGAAGCAAAACCACTGAAGTGTGCACACACACACACACACACACACACACACACACACACTCACACGTGGACACATAGAGAGAGAGATGGAGAGATTTATATCAAGGAAATGGCTCACAAAGTTGTAGAGGCTGGAAATTTGCAAGTCCATGGGTTAGGCGTTATGCTGGAGGCTTCTCCTGACTCATGTAGCTGCAGGAGCTGACAAAGCCAAGATCAGAAGGTCAGATAGCAGGCCGCTGGCTCAAGTCCCAAGAACTGGAGATAAGATGATGATGAGCGGAATGCCAAACCACGGAATCATGGCCAAGCCAAGCTGACACACAGCCTTAACCATCACACAGACCTAGTGGCTTGAACAGAGGCTATTGCTGTACAAGAATGCTTTTCTCTGGGGATGACTATTAGCTCACACAGGAGCAAATGGATGTGTGGAAGTAATAGAGGACAGATTTCAGTTCTACCTAACTTCCAAACTCAGCTCTCTGAGAATGGACAGATCTGGCATGTGAACAAGGGTGGGGGAAATATCACTGACACTGAAAGTCCATTTGGCAGGGACAGTGTTGAGGGAAATACAGCAAGGCAGCCTCCTGGGGCAGACAGCAGGATGGGGAAGTGGGGAAATGGATCTAAAGGGGCAGACTATCACCGTGCCTCACAATTAGTAGGTTCCCATAAAAACGTATTGAATGAAAACGTATCTCATAGGTAGTTGGATTAAATTATGTTACGTCAAACCATTATTTTCTTAGCACCTGCTATAGTGCTAGGATCCCTGGTGGCAAAGTAGTTGAGAGCTCAGCTGCTAACCAAAAGTTCGGCAGTTCAAATCCACGAGCCACCCCTTGGAAACCCGATAGAGCAGTTCTTCTCTGTCCTATAGGGCTGCTATAGGATTGCTATGAGTTGGAATCAATTCAACAGCAAGGGAGTTGTTTCTTTTGTTTTTGTTTTTGGTTTTGGTTTTACTATGTGCTAAGTGCTGTAAGGGTGGAACAATGAATTCAACCCAGATGCAGTCCTCCTAAATGTCCACAATGCTTTCATTTTCAAAAGTACTTTAAATGTCTATTTCTGTTTTATTGGACCTGTACAATGTCCCTCTAACGTGGGCTTTATTATCTCCATTTTACAGAGAAGGGATGGGGCAGTGGTGATTCAGTGGTAGAACTCTTGCCTTCCATGCAGGAGACCGGGGCTTGATGTCTAGCCATTGTACCTCATATGCAGCCACCACCCATCTGCCAATGGAGGCTTTCATATTACTATGATGCTGAACAGATTTCAGCGGAGCTTCCAGACTAAGACAGACTAGAAAGAAAGCCCTGGTGATCTACTTCTGAAAATTAGCCACTGAAAACCCTGGGGATCACAACAGTCCTGTCCTCAACTGATCATGGAGATGGCACAGGACTGAGCAATGTTTCATCGTACATGGGGTCACCATGAGTCAGTGGCCAACTCACTGGCAGGTAACAGCAATAGAGAAGGGCCCTAACTTCTGGGAGGTTAAGAGACCTGTCCAAGGTCATACAGCTGGTAAGAGAACTCAGTGGGAACTACAAACTCTGGCTTACAGGCTCTACAGCTCTCCATCAGCCCATCCTGACTCCATCCTGACTTTTGAAGTCAGCTTCTTGGAGGGGCTACTAGATATTTCTACAGAACGGGTTGTTGATCCAATTCAGTAAGCTGTTTCTTCTTTCAGCTACTGGTTGAATGAATTCAGTACATCATATTATAGACTGTGTTAGCTATATCTATCCAATATTCCCATAGGGGATACCCTTGAGAATCATCTGGGAGCCTTTATAATTGCAGACTTGGGGGCCCCCACTGGGTCTAATATATGAGGGTGGGCCCCTAGCAAGATCCTCAAGTGATTGCTGTGGGGTCGTCCTAATGGTTGAGTCTGCTTTCGTAAATCACAGAAGTAGCTCAGACTCATTTTACAAATGAGGAAAATGAAGCCTATAGAATCAGAGTGAGTAGTTCAGTGACGCAAGGCTAGCTGGTGTCAAACATGGGTATTCATGTGACAGTAAATAAAATCAACACCAAATAAGAATATTTTCTGAAGAGCCTGATCTAAGAATGGGTACATATAGCTTATTTGGCTGATGCAGTCTTTCGCATATGTGCTTCTGATGGCTAAATGTGAATCAGATGACACTTTGATCAGAGAAGATGTAACCTAACAACATATATTGATTTAGTTCATATAGCAAGGTGAAACACCGCTCCCCACATGTAGATCATTTTCAAAAGAGAGATAATGGAGCTGCCTAGCAGTCTCTTATTTCTGATGAGTACAGGTTGGATTTTTGAAATAGGTACACAAGGATGAGGAAATGTACAGTCACTGATTAAAAGAGAAGATTCACACTTTGTGTTGGGAGATGGATCTTTTATTAATGAACCTGATTTTAGAGCAAAGGTATGTGCTAGCTCAAGAAATTAGCCTTCTACTACAGGATTCACACAGGGACTCATAAAGACCTCTAGTCTCCAAAGTGGCCTTGTTTTATCCCTAGGAGGTACATGGAGTCCTTAGGTGGCACAAACAGTTAATGCACTCAATGCTAACTGAAAGGTTAATGGCTGGATCTCACCCAAAGGTGTGTCGGGGGGAAGGCCTGGAGATGTGCGTTGGAAAGACCACAGCCATTGGCAACCCTATGGCTGCTGCAATCTGCTCTGAAACACTTGAGGTCACCATGAGTCGCAATCAACTTGAGGGAAACTGGTTTGGTTTTGATTTAGAAGATACATAAATTATTAAAAAAATATATATTTTTAACCCATTTGTCTTGATGGAAGTGAGAACTTAGAAAAAACTGAGCGACTGGTAGGAATATACTTACATAACAAGCATTTCTAAGTGTCCCTCTTGCCAGGTAGGCTCCCTCGTGAAGTGTAATAATTATTATAAATGATTTTAACTGCACTTCCGGTGATCTGCTTAATCCACCAAACTTAGAGTGAGGACTGGCGTTCCTTCATGACTCTGGAGATGAAGTTGACAAAGGAGGCAGCTGCTGGAGCGGTTACAGCCGTGACAGGGTTTCTCTACCGATCGTTTGAAAACCTGTTTCCCAAGATTCTATCTCAAGCACTGATGTTAAAGTGCATTAGCTCTTCAATCTTTGAACCTCGGCAGCAATATTTTCTATGATACATTTAATGAATCTGTGTATATGGTACATTTGTTTTTCTAAGAAGGAGCTTTTCCACATCCTCTCCCCGGGCCTGTGTTTACTGGGTTTATGCCATCTCTTATGGAAGATAATTCAAAGCCTGTTATTAAGACAATGGTTTTGACTTTAGAATGAGTTTATGTCTTTAAGGATAGTTTTCAGCAAATGAGCCAACCGTATGTTAAATCAAATTTAACATCCATTATGAAACACTGAATCATACTTTCTATCTCAGTAATGATAACAAATGATCGCTTATCTCATGTTCTTCTCATTTCTACTACTTCTCATCAATCTTGCTAATATTGGAGAGATTTATTAAATGAACAAGCGTCCAACTATAACTGTTAATATTAATAGCTTCTTTTTATATTTTCTCTTGCTGGCTTCTTTTTCCATGCTTGCTTAAGCTCGCTTTAATGTAGACTTTAAAAGTAATAGTTTTTCTTATTCTGAAATGATAATTAATAGAAAACTAGTATGTTAGTAATAAAATCATTTTAATGAAACTGTGCAATTATACCAGCCCGTTACAAGGTATAGGATTTGTTATGTGCACAGCACTGGAAGCAAAGATCTTTTTTTTACTACAGTAAAACGGTCGATTTTAAAACTCTGGAATCATTCCACATCCCTTATGACTTAAAAATCGCTACTTCTGCAGTAAAAGTTTAAATCACTTGAGTAAATTTGTAATTTAATTTTTAAAGTTTAACTAACATTTATTCTTCCTTTCTAAGTGCTTTCTGTTGGGAGAAATTGTAAAAAGTTGCCTCTATCTTTTTGTAGGCTTTTGCTGTGAATCTTCATCTTAACTCCCAAACCGGTAACTTCTCTCAAGCCCTCATTTCTGGAAGAGGTTCACCATATTGTTTCTTCTTCTAGGCTCTAAATTTGGATCTCTACCTCTCTCCTTTCTGTCCTAAATCAAATATGTTTTCAGGCACAGCCACTTTTTTTTTTATAAAATCATCTGTCAGATGTTTAAACCTCTTGCTGCCAGAGCTCCTTACCTAACCCTTAGATTTCTACCTCGACCTCCCGGTTGAGTTCCGAGACGCTCCTCTTTTCTCTTGAATCCATCCTGCATTTCTACAGAAACAAATTTTGCTCAGTCTTCACAATTCCCAGTTATTTCATCAAGTCAGATGTTTCTTGATGTCAAGGATTATAGCACAAACCTGTTCCATATTCCCCGTAATTCCTCCTTTGCACCAGATAACACATATCATAAAATTTTACCTGATGAGGTTCTTATAAGCAAAAGTTCTTTGTAAATGGCAAAACATCACATTAACATAATGAATTATTTTTACTAGAATAATAATAATAGCAACCATTTAATAAGTACTATCTATATACTGGGTGTTTTATGTATATATTATCTCGACTCCTTATACCAAGTCTGAGAGGGAGAAATTATTCCTGCTTGTAGTGAATGAAATGCCTCTCAGTTGACCATCATGAGCTGCTTTGTAACATCTCTTTTATTATCTCTAACTGTTAAATTATTCTTTTAGCTGCAGGTTTTCGTTTTGTTTGTTTGGTTTTTTAACTTTTGGTGCACTTCTGTTGCTCTTCTCTCAGATTCTAAGGCCCTCTAGATACTGTGTTTTATATTTCACGTAATACCTAAGAAAGCACCTTATACTTAGCAGGCTTGATAAATGATTCTTGGTTTGAGGAAATAGTAAAATAAAATGTAATAGTTTAAAACTTATTATTTCTTGATCGACTGTAGTTATTAAAAGCTGACCAGAGTTTTAATTTGAGCAGTACTAGGAAGAGTGGCCTCACATGTCTGTCAGTCTGTCGAATTATGGTGTCTGTGAAGAGTACTGAAAATACCATAGACTGCCAGAAGAACGAACAAATCTGTCTTTGAAGAAGTACAGCCACAATGCTCCTTAGAAGCGAGTATGGCGAGACTTCACCTCACATACTTTGGACATGTTATCAGGAGGGATCAGTCCCTGGAGAAGGACATCATGCTTGGTAAAGTAGAGGGTCAGTGAAAAAGAGGACGATCCTAAATTAGATGGATTGACACAGTGGCTGCAACAACAGGCTCAAGCATAACGTTTGTGAGGATTGGCCCAGGACCTGGCGGCTTTCTGTTCTGTTGTACATAGGGTTGTTATGAGTAGCAACGGACTTGACGGCACTAATAACAACAGGAAGAGTGGATTGGGGTCTTGGGGAAAGACCGATATAAGCGGGGAGGGGTTCTTTTGTGAAACATTCACAGAATTAGAACCATAAAGTAGAGTTTCATGAGTGGAGGCGTAGAGAAGGGGGATAACTAACAGGGTCACGTATTTCATTTCTCATAGTAGCAGGGCTGAGACTAATAGCTAGCGTTGTAGCTTCAGATGAGGGGTGAGGTACACGGGCAATGGATGGAAGGAAGCCAGCAGAAATGAAGCCATGAAATGAGCTCTCTTTTTCACATTAATTAATTAATCCCTTGGCAGAGTTGGGGGTGGATTAACATAGAGGAAAAATGGCAGACCGTTGAGTTAGGGATGCATTAATATGTCAGTTCTCGTGGTCTCAGTTTCACTGATCTGTAAAGTGGAGCTAAAGCTTATCCCCAGGAGTGTAGTGGGATATAAGAAAACA
>NW_004443937.1:39198709-39200317 GCF_000243295.1 Trichechus manatus latirostris | reverse complement strand
AGAAGGCGAGAATTAATAACCTCAGACCTTAGAGTCATCGATAGGTACCACCAACCCTCGCTTCTTCTAGAGTCTACAAAAGAGAGAAGGAGCACCTGCCTTGAAATTAAATAGTTATCAAAGGTTGGCTTAATGCTGAAGACGATATTGAATATTCTAAAATGGGCTGTTCAGAGACTTCGTTTAAAAAATGCCATTCAGAATGTTTCCCATTTGATCTACAATTAGGCTTACATTCTCAGCCCTACTGTAAATTTTTATAATCCAGTCCTCACTGCTGTCCTATTCCTAATCAAATAGGAAATTGCTTCTCTGGGTTTGGCCAAGATGTAGAGGGAAGACTGTGCATCCTCAGCATAATAATATTATCTAAAGTTAGGACATCTGTGGTGCAATCCAATAGAAATATGTGGGTGCCCTGCATGGACTAAGAATTCAGTTCTACGGAGCTTTATTTATAAAATCTTTAACCTGTGGTGACCAAGGCTTTAGAGTCATTTCTGGTTTTGTAAAAGATTTTGTGCTTATCAAATACCCACTAAGTTTGTACAGTGCACTGTGCTAAGCTCTGTGGAGGGAACTAAATGATTAAGACCCAGTGTCTGCTGTCAAGGAGCTTTGTGTCTAACTGGGGAGACAGGCACAAATGTAGCAGGGCTTTGGAGGGTTACGTATTGGTCGTACTCCATGCTATGTGAATGCCAAGACCAACAGTTTATTTATTGGGTGCACTAGAAACGTTTGATGGAAGAAGTGACCTTTGAACTGGGCCTTGACAGTTTCAACTAGTAGAAATGTGGAGAAAAGACGGGAGATGCTAGAAATAGTGATTAGACTGATAGAACCAGAGAAGAGGCAGCTGGTGACTCTAAGGCTGGAAAAAACGAGAAGGGCCCGATCAGAGGATCTGAAATGCCATTTGGCAGGGGGGGCTTTGGACTTGATTCTGGAAGCGCTGGGGGGCCCCCAGAGGCTTTAGAAGAGGGGAGTAACAAGATCAAGTCTGTGTTTCCTGAGGATAAACGTAGTACTTGGTGGTGGATTTGATTAGTACTGCAGTAGAAGGAACAGTTGAAACAATAAAACTAGAAAGGAGAGAAAAGGCGGAAATGTAGAGATGGAGTCACCAGGACTTGATGAACAGTTAAGTGTTGACAGTGGGAGGCGGGTAGAAGCCAAAGGTTTATTTCCAGGTTTACAGTCCAGATGAGGCTTGATTTTCTTATCTGAGACATTGAAAATATGCCATACAGAGACAGAGACAAAACTAATTAATAGAAAACCTTGTTTTAGAGATGTGTACACACACACACACACACACTCACACCCCACACCACACACATATATGTGTGTGTACATAGTATGTATGTATGTATGTATGTATCTGTCTATCTATAGATAAATAGATAAACATTATACTACTCTGATCCTGAGAAGCTGCTGGTTTTAAGTGCACCACTGATTTTATAATACTGTGGAAAAAAGAAATACCACCAATTTAAACATATATACCAATCTCCATTTTGCTTATATTAAAAATGTAAAAAATCTTAATATTGAGGCAATATAGTAATGACCCTGCAGCTCTTTATATTTACTGCTAGTTTA
>NW_004443937.1:39191599-39197337 GCF_000243295.1 Trichechus manatus latirostris | reverse complement strand
AAACAATTTGTATATTAAGTGTTTAATGAGAAACTAATTTTCTATGTAAACTTACACCTAAATCATAATTAAAAAAAACAATATATAAAAGAAGAATGCCCTAGTCTCACCCTTGCTTCCTGAATCAGCATTTTTGTGGCAGGGAGCCCAGAATCCCATCTTTTAAACAACTTCCGCGGGTGATTCCGATGCACAGGCAGGAGTGTTCTCCTCTGGTGCCTGGGCGGCCTGGCCGCGATTCTCAGACTTCGGGTAATGATCCTGCAGGTACTGGTCTTTCCTTCTGGTTGGAAGCCTGAATGTTGTGCAGAGGGGATTCTTTTTCTGCTCACTGGTGGTCTCTGTAGTCCTGAGTCTTCTCATGGCTCTTCGTCTACCTTCGCAGCCAACATGTTAATGCAACCGGCTTGTCTGCGTCCTCTGCACTATTTTTGTCTGGACTCTCAGCATTGGCAAATTGTTGGTTCTTCATTGTTTGCTTTGTTACAAGTTTAATCAAAAAAGGACACAACTTAGACATAATTCACAACTTTCCCAGTTAACCATAGCATGCTCCTGAATTTTTAAAAACATAAAAAATTTAATTATATAGGTGATAAACAATGTCGTTTTGTTGTTTTATTTTTTTGCAGATAGCAAGTAATGGACTTTGGGTCTGTCTGGATTTAATGTTGGCATTATAGCACAGGAATGCTAATTACCGCAGCTGGGATAAAAGTTTTAAAAACCTCTTTCCTATAGAAAACTATAGTCTAAATTTCAAATCAGAAAGGCTTTTTGAGGTTCTGTATTCTCTTTCTAGAATTTAGTACCATTCACTAATATCTACTAGTTATTCAACTTCTCTTTCTCCCCAGATACAGATATTTTAAAATGGCTTTGGCCCTTAGAGCTCCCAAGCCTGTAAAGAAATAATCGTCCCCTTCTGGACCTCAAAACCAACAGCTAGAAATCTTATCATCCATATAGTCCAATGCATATTAAAATTTAGCAATTAATTATCTCTAGTTCTATTCCAGTAAGCTTGTGCAATTAACATCTGGGATTCCGTTCATCTTTCTGCTGACTTTCTAATTTAAGGACTGGGACATAGTAGATCTCCCTAGAAGATATGTTTAACAAACATTATTTCCCGTCTATCAATTTTTTTCTTTATTTTTTTTAACCCATGGTGCATTTTGTACACTATTTTCCTAACACTCTCTAGTTTCAATCCATCCTCCGCCCCCGCCAGCAAGAGGAGATTGCTGAAGGTAAATTTTCTAGCACTATGATATTTCTGTAGCTGTATCCCTTAATGTTTGGATTTCTGAACATTGAAAACCTTCTGTACCTGCCTGCCTGATGCTTGAAATTACTTTAAGATTGGCCAACACCTTTTATCCCAACATTAGATAATAGGTAGATTAAGCATTTAATTACAAATGCTAACAGTGTCCCTAAAAAAACACCCAAACCTGTTGCCTTGGAGTTGTTTCCGACTCATAGTGTCCCTAGGAGTGCAGACGGTTACTGCGTTCCTTTCAGTTAGCAGTTTGAGTCCACCCGGAGATACCGCAGAAAAATGGCCTGGCCATCTACTTCCGAAACGTCAGCCATTGAAAACCCTAGGGAGCACAATTCTACTCTGATACACATGGGGTTGCCATGAGTTGGAATTTACGTGATGGCAACTGTTTTCTTAAGAGAGAGTTAGTTCTTGGACTTGGAGGCACATTCTTTTGTACTGAATGAGAGGCCCTTTGTGGAGTTGTTGAGCCCATGATGGACTCTCAAAAGTGGATTGTCTCCCTCCTGCGTAAACAGTGTCTCAAGGAGGCTCAGAAAGAAGGGAACTATACAACTGGCAGAGATGCAGCAAGAGGGAGGCACTGAAGGTGGACTTTAGGATTTTTATCAGAGCTTGGGGGTCTAGTCTGAAAGATGATTCCCACTGTCTACAATACCTTCTCTCTCTGTTCCATCAGACAGGGCTCCAGCCTTTTCTTATAAAGCGCATATGCCACCTACTCTGAGAAGCCTTCTCAGCTTTCAACTACGATATCTGATTCTCATGCCTTTTTGTTTCTATTTATACTTTACTTACATCGTAATCTTTGCCCTTGAAATACCGACATATGTCTCTTCTTCCACAAGACTCCGTAATGTTAGGAGTTTACCTTTGTGTCTACTGCTTCCTTTTTATTCTTATAGTTCTAATTTATTGGAGAAGATGTAAAAAATAGAAAAAAATAAAAAAGAGAAAATAAATCAGCATGATTCTGCTTCTCAGAGGTAACCTTCCAGTACTTTTTTCTATTCATTATTAAATGCAAATATGTATATATTTGTGGGTCTTCTGTATATTTATAAAATGTATATGTGTGTACATTTTATGATTCTATGTTTTGCTTCATTTTCACTTATCTGTATCATCAGCATTTTTTCAGATTACGTATTCTTTGATAACCTGATATTTTAATGTCTTGGAAATATTAGCCTTCACATATCAGAATTTATTTAACTGTACCCTTCTTTAGATTTTTAAAATAATTTTGTTGCTGTTGTTGTTGTACATAAAACTCTGATGAATATCTTACAGCTAATCTTTATCTGTATTTGATAATTACATTGGCACAAATTTCTACAAGTCTATGAATAAATATTTTGATATGTATTGCCAACTTTTCCCCTTTCTGATAGTGTATATGTGTGCCTTTTTTCTTATAGTCTCTCCGGATCTGAATATTGTTACTGAAAAAATTAATTGCCTATTTCCTAATGAGAATGTTGCTTTGTTGTTTAAAATTGTAGTTAATTGTATATAATGAAGTGAATATTTTTTCATATTGTACTTACATATTCGTATTTCTTATTTTGTGAACTATTCATGCTTTTAGTGTAGTTCTGTAATGAAGTGTTTGCATTTTACCAGTTTATAATAGCTCATTATATAAAGACGTTAGCTCTTACTCTATAACACATTTTTCAAATACTTTTTCTCCATATTGTTTTTGTACTTTGTTTTATTTATAATAGTTTTTGGGAAGTAAAGCTCTAATTTTCTATAGTGAAATGTATCATTTTTTTCTTTGTTATTTTCTTTTAATGTCTTATTATTTAAAAAGTCTATTCCTATTTGGATAAATAGTCATACTTGCTTCTAATTATTTTACGGCTCTATTTTTGTTCTTACTTCAGTAATAAATATAAGATTTATTTTAGTATTTGATAGGCGGTAGAGATATAGATTCTCTTCCCTAAATGGCTAACCAATGTGGCTAGTACTGTTTGTTGAACAGCCTTTTCTTCCTCACCGATCTGCTCTGCCATCTTTATTAGATGGTGGCTTTTATATAGGCTGACGTCTTTCTGGTCTTTCCCTTCTTTCCATTGATCTGAATAGCATCGGACCAGTACTCTTCCAAAATTATTTTAGTTTCCCTTCATTATTTATTTTACAGAAGTTTTTCTTTTTAAATAAGTTTAGCTCAAGAATGCAAGATTTCTGATGTTCTCATTTGATTTAGAGGCAACATTCATATGTATTGGTGAGTGCAGTCTATTGCTTGTTTACAAAAAGCAGTGGAGAAAAGTTTGTCAATTAAATGGATTCTGGGAGAAGGAAAATTAACTTCGTGAACATGATGCTGTTGCTTATTTGGGTCTCGTGTGCCGCTTAAGACTACGATATTTAGAGTTGAAGATTCTTCTGATCCCGGCTCTGCCCTAAGCCATGTAACCTTCACCAAGTTCATTCACCTTTTGCTGTTAGAATTTTAAAAAATAAGGATATTCTTAGTGCTTACCTCACACAATTATGAGGATTTAGTAAGTAATTTACATACAGAGTTTCACCTGACTCATACCGTTAATACTCATTTATCATTAGGGCTCAGTGGGACCAAGGATTCTGATTTATAGATGAGGACACAGTGCTTGGCATATAGCAGGACAAAACAGTGAAAACCGAAAGACCAAGTCAGTTGATAGATTAGCTGTGTCTGGTCACACATACATTGACCAGCCTTTATTTTTTCATCCTGTTTTAACTGAACTGCTAGACTGGCCTAGCTGGGAAGAATATAAGGGCTGTAAAACAAACAAACAAACAAAAAACAAACCAGTTGCCATTGAGTCAAGTCTGACTTATGGTGACCCCATGTGTTTCAGAGTAGAACTGTGCTCCATAGGGTTTTCAATGGCTGTGGAAGTAGATTGTCACACCTCCTTTCAAAGCGCCTCTGGGTGGATTCGAGCCACCAACCTTTTGGTTAGTAGCCAAGTGCTTAACCATTTGTGGCACCCAGGTACTCCTATAAGGACTGTGGTGATAATATTTATATAGTTCTTGGGTTACAACCCATTCATTTATACGTTCTGCAGTTTACTGAGTGCCTAGTATGTGTCTCACGCTGTTATAGGTGATGGGAATATAGCAGTGAACAAGAGAATCAAGAGCCTTACCTTCATGGAGCTTATTAGTGGAGAAAGGAGGTAGTAAACAAGCAAATAAATTAATGGGCAGGATAATTTCAGAGCATGAGAAATACCATAAGGACTTGTCAATGGGGTGATGGGACACAGCATTCATTAGGCTACTTTATGCTGAATGGTTAGGGAAGATCTCTTTGACCAGATGGTGGGTGAACAGAGACCCTGTAGAGGTCGACGTGGTTGACTTTCCACTGATGTTCCATCTAAGCTGATCAGCCCATAGCGTTTCCTGGTCACTGATATTGGGCCATGAGTCAGTGAGTGGTTTCCCTTGGCCCACTAAGACTAAAGGGAAGGTCTTTTATGCTGTAGCTAGGGCAGAGTTGGTTTTCTCTCTGCCGTTGGACTATAGCTAAGCCACAGCTGGCCCTGATTGCTGCTGGCTTCCATCTTGCTCCTGCATGGGGGCCAGCCCCAGGAAGCTGAGTTTTCTGTACACTCCTAATGGGTTTACCCAATTTCCATTCCACCCTCATTCAAGTTGAAGTGGTTGTAAAATAAAAGCAGCATTTCTCAGATTCCCTTTTAGCCAGGTTCCTCCGATCGGATGTATTTATGTGATGTTTGGAGAGTGGAAGTGAGATGGAGGCCAACTTTCTACTCTTTTATTGCCGTTACTGCCGGCAAACATGGTGAGGGGTATGGGGA
The DNA here is from genome assembly GCF_000243295.1 of Trichechus manatus latirostris. Taxonomy (NCBI): domain Eukaryota; kingdom Metazoa; phylum Chordata; class Mammalia; order Sirenia; family Trichechidae; genus Trichechus; species Trichechus manatus. The sequence goes on along the minus strand of NW_004443937.1, from coordinate 39,192,213 downwards.
TTCCTGCGGTCAGGTTTCTGGGTCCATTCTCCAGCTTTCTGAGCTATAAGGAATACCTGGGGCAGCAGAAGCAGTGGTGGCCGCTCTCTGATCTAGCCTCCTAAGCTCCAGACCACAGCTACAGGTGTGCATTCTCCGGCCTCCTGTGTGTCTAGCGGCAATAGTAATGGCGGCAGCTTCTTGATTCCATTATGGCGCCAAGGCTTCCTCAGAGGGAGTGACTCCTTATAACTTCCCTGTGGTCACTGACATATTGTTGTGCTAGTCATTCTTGGAGTCCCAGCCTAAAATGTGTTCCTTCAGCCCTTCAGGTAGTTTTTAAAGTTCCATTTTCTCTAGGTTAAATTGCTCCTGCTTGACATATCCAGAGTGGTCTCTTGTTCTTACACTTAAAACTGACTGATACACTGATGGTTCAGTGGAGCAGTGAGGAAGAAACTAACCCTATGCCGCTTATGTTTTCATATTATTATGTGAGACAATAATTTCCCTTATTGTTACAGCCAGTTTTAGTTGGGATTTTCTGGTTTTTGCAACTGAAAATAGCCTAAGTGATGCAGATATGAGAGATGGCAAAGAGCAAACTTGGGTAGGTCTTGGGGGAATGGTATTCC
>NW_004443937.1:39189056-39190235 GCF_000243295.1 Trichechus manatus latirostris | reverse complement strand
AAATTGATATGTAGGACAGCTTATCTCTGACAACGAGAATGTGTCAGTTACTTCTGACCCACATCATTGAGGGAGCTGCATTATGGGGCCTCTCCTATGGGGCAGGCAGAGCAGAGCAAAGTTTAGCAGGGATTAGGTAGGGTATGTTATGTTTACAGAGCATGAGATTTTGATTAAGTAAATTTAGACATGCAAAATTCAGTAAATCTTAAAGCTAGTCATAAAATCCTAAAACATGGGAAGAAATTTGGAGTGGTTTTCATGTCAAGCTCCCTTCCTCAATGAGGTCACCACCGTCCGATCTCAAACTTAATGGTAATTGATTTAAATAAATAATGGAAATAACACCACTGTATTACATACAAGACATGGCGCTTCCTGTCTTAGATAATATATTCCTAACACCCTAGCGTAATAGGAAGGTCGCTGGGTAGTGCACACTCTTTGTGCTCAACTGCTAACCTAAAGATTAGTAGTTTGAACCCACCCAAAGTTACCCTGGAAGAAAAGGCCTGGCACTCTGCTTCCATTAAGGTTATAACCGAGAAAAACCTATGAAGCAGTTCTACTGTATTACACATGGGGTTTCCACGAGTCAGAATCAGCTTGATGGCAGCTGACAACAGCAAAGTAGGCATCAGCATCTCTGTTTTATAGATGAAGAAACTGAGGTTCAGGGAGGTGAAGTGAATTATCCAAGAACACATAGCTAGCAAAAGGCACAAATAGGATTTGATCGCAAGCCAACGTGGCTCTGAAGTGCAACCTTCACTAAACCACTAGCAATGGTGTCTGTCTAGTGATCTTTGGAGTCTCTTGGGGAGAAGACTCCCTTACCTTCCTCAGTCATTCTTTTAGGTCCTTTTGTCCTGATGAGAAAAAAGTAGCATAAATGTTAACAGAGCTGGAAGGAACTCCAACTATTATTTAGTTCATCTTTGTGTTCCAGAGAATGATAGCTTTTGCAAGACAGTGAGATGAGCGCATTGGGCGGTTATGACACATTCCGCCCTCTTCCTTAGAGCCTCGTCCTGCACATTAGCATGTTAGATGCTCAGGAAAGTCCTGATGTTTAACACAGCATTTTCCAGATCTATTTGACCACAAATGTGTATCATCCATCTATGAAGGTAGCCCAACCCCTCAACTCACAGAGGAGGACTGAGAATAGAAAGATCA
>NW_004443937.1:39181264-39187281 GCF_000243295.1 Trichechus manatus latirostris | reverse complement strand
AATGGACAGAATCTTAAACTGTGTCTAAACCGCTGGTCTGCCTGGTCAATTCAAAGGGACTCCCCAAAAACAACTCAAATAAGAACACAATGCTTTATCATGAAAACAACCCAAAAGAGGCCTCCCTGAATTAGCCTTTAATGAGTTTTACTGGCATGATACATATGGTTCAAGTCAAGCAAGGCCGTCTCCAAATCCATAAAACTGAATTTAGGATTCAATTGACTGATCTGTCAAAATCATCAAACCAGTGTATGCATAAAAATGAAACCTTGGAGAAAATTTGAAAGAATTTTTGGCTACTTGGAATGCCCTTTCAAAACGTCCCCAGAATAGTATGTGCATTTTTTTTAACTTAAATGATTAAAATCGACATCTAGTCAAATAGATATTGCCTTTACAAAGCACATGGAGAACGTCAACACAGAGAAACCCATTTCTGGTATTTTTAAAAAATTTTGTTGAAAAACTCTCTGCCTATACGCAGCGCATTTCAATCTCCTTCTCGGTAGGTTATTCTGCTAAGAGCATGAATTGCCTATCTGTATTTTTATCTATCAGAAAGCTATCTATGTATATGTGCTCTGGATGTGTAAATTGATTCAACCACTACAACAAAATCCTTTGTGGAAAGAAAAATGTATTAAGACTTTTAAAGGTCAAATACTGTTTAGTCAAATAAGCCTTTTCCTAGGGGGTGAGGGGTGGGGGAGAAATGTCCAGTTTTGTTTTCAAAGCATAGAAAATATTAAGTTTTTTTTTCTTTTAAGGGTTTATTCACCTATTATAAAGCCACTGTGAATTATCATTTATTTCACTCATATTTAGACAGTGGAGAGGGCTATGATCCAAAACTGCTTCATATCCTTCTGCAGAGAATAGTTTTCACAGGGAAGCTTCATATTTCAAAAGTGTGCCAAATTAAAAAGGATCAAATACAATTTTAATTTAGCTATAAAGAAGGACTGTACATTTGAGTAGACTCTGCCTCCAAGGTTCTTCAGTTCTAAATGCTGATTGTGTCCCACCATGGAGCAACGTCCCAACTTTAAGATGCACTTCTAGACACGAGGGACCAGTGGGGTGGGTACCAGATGCATCCTCTGGGGGGACACGCTGGGCGTAAGGATTCTTTCTCCTCTGTCCACCACCCCTGTCCTTGGCCGGGCCCCTGAGTTTGTTTTAGAATCTTTGCCTCTGAAATTTCATCTGTTACTATTACTTTTCCTTTGCTTCTTAGCGTTAATTTTGAAAGTTTTTAGAGTTGAAAATAAAATACTTCGAGATGGGCTTTCAACTAAAAAAAATCCACATCTTTATATAAATTTGGAGTTGAAAATTTGGGTGTGAAAGCTGCTGCCTCTCACATTTCTGTCTTGCTAACATATTTAATTATACGTGGCAGAGCAGAGGAAGTTAGCTCAGGGTAAAGCTAATTAAGAGATGTTTCTTTATAGGTACCATTAGCTGAGTAGCAAAGCACCGCTTTGGAGTGTCATATTCTTCTGCATTCCTACTCTGATCACTAAAGCAGGCATTAAAGGTCAGATGAGATCTGGTCCTCTTATGTTTTAAATGCAAATCCTAGCAAAATAGAGAAGCCACGAATATCTCAATCCCAGGAAATAAAAGTCTTTCTCAATTTGTGATTTACTAGGTATTCTGTTCTATACCGGCATGGAGCACAAAAGCCATGTTACTTTGTGCAAAATTATTGAGAGATGTAGCGTGTGGTGGTTCAGTGGTTAAGCGCTGGACTGCTAACCTGAAGGCTGGTGGTTCCAGCTGCTCCCCGGGAAAAAGATGTGGCAGTCTTCTGTAAAGATGACAGTCTTGGAAACCCTATGGGGAAGTTCTACTCTGTCCTATAGGGTTGCTATGAGTTGGAATCCACTCGAAAGCAACGAGTTTGGTTTGGTTTTAATGTTTGTGTGTGTGTGTGTGTGCGCACGTGCGCTCACATGTATTTATTTCGAAATATTATATGGTAGCAATGAAATGTTTGCATCTCTGAAATAAAGTTGAGTTCAGGTTTAAAGTAGGGCAAGCAGCCTGTGCTTGAAACAATCTTTTCATGGCACTTAAAAGAAAAAAAGGCCTTTGCTACATTAAATCTTTTCCTGGGGGGTTTTGTACCCAAACAACCACCTCATGGTTGGTTGATGCAGGGGAACAGAATGAGGGGTCTTAATTAAAAAGATCGGGGCTTTACTCTACCAGTGTGAAGTGCGTAGCCGTCACCCAGCCAGATGTTGAAACACACAGATCAGGCTTAACTGAGCTCTTTTGTTGTTGGGCTTCTATTTTACTTTAAAATATACTAAGACAGTGAGAGCTTCAAGAGGTGAAATTAAACAACCCTCTTTAAACCTGAATTTAGCTGACTAGAGCTGGTGGAGTTTGCCCTTTTTTTCAGAGTTTCTGTTCCCCTGGCAACTAAATTCAGCGGATCCTTGGTGACTAAAGTGGCTACATTCGAACTGGACTTTGGTGAGGCAGCTGATCGCTCTGGTTTTCCTTATGGATAGTAACAAAATTAAATGTTTTCTCTGACTTCAAGGGACATTGTTTGGTCTCAGGTTTTCGTTTTCTTGTTTTTTCCTGCTCTCTCATTCTCCAAGGTTGTTAACTGAATTTTGCTTCATCTCATCGTTTTTATCGGAAGTTCTCATCCTTAACCTTTTACTGATTATTCTTGGAGTATGGCGGTGGACTACATTGCAATTCTGAAGTATAAAGATACCTGTATCTATCTATTTTTCTATCTCTCTGTCTGACTGTCTAGCCAAATCTTTTCCAGAAGTCAATTCATTGTTGTAAAAATTATAGTTTAATTCCTGCTCCCTTAAAGACTTTTACATTGTATGTTCAGCTCAGTCTTTTGCTACTCTGTGTATAAATTCCTTCATAGTTGTTTGGAATGCTTAAGGTCATTTCAGAGATTTTAGGGTAATCTCAACCAAGGCACCATTGAGGACCTGAAACCAAAAGCAAACCTGTTGCCATCGAGTCCATTCCAACTCATGGCGACCCTATAAGACAGAGTAGAACTGCCTCATAGGATTTCCAAGGCTGTAATCTTTACAGGAGCAGACCACCACATCTTTCTCCCGTGGGGCATCTGGTGGTTTCAAACCACCTACGTGTAGGTTAGCAGCTGAGCACTTAACCATTGAGCCACCAGGGCTCGTTTGAATGAGTTCAGTGAACACTAAGTAGATTTCCTTATATGGTGTAGGTTCTGACACAGAGTTGGCATTTCAGGAACACTGTATGGTTGATGGAAACCCTGGTGGCATAGTGGTTAAGAGCTATGACTGTTAACCAAAAAGTGGGCAGTTTGAATCCACCAGGCGCTCCTTGGAAATGCTGTGGGGCAGTTCTACTCTGCCCTGTAGGGTGGCTATGATTCTGACTATGAATCGGAATCAACTGGACAGCAATGGGTTTGGTTTTTTTTTTTTTTTTTTTTTTGGTGTGGTATTGTTGATGATGGGTTGGGAAAGTAAGTTTATCTTATCTTATGGCTTCAGCCACTTAGTGATGAAAACTAAATGGAAATTTATCTTTTGAGCCTCATTGTTTATAACATACGGTTTTGTGGGACTTTGTACTTCTGTTTTTTCAAAATGAGTTCTGATTTTTGTGCTGTGGAGTGTTTGGAAAAGAATCTACCTGTCCCACTCCCAACAAAACCCTCACCTCAGTAGAGACCAAAGGACTTAAATTTGAAGCAGAAATGTGAGCACACATCTTATAAAAGGCCCACTTATGCATATGCTCAGGAATAGCTTTCTCTCTGCCTCAAAAGATTCTGCAGGCAGGGAAACCAAATATGCCTTCTAAGTCAGAAAATGATCTGCCTTTTAGAAGTTACAGTATTGTGCTCATTAAAATTGGTTGTAGCTTAATATTTAAATAAAGCACAAAGGAAAACCTATGGGTTTTGGTGAGTATTTGCAATGTATTTATTATGTAAAAATATGCCTGTCACTACAGGAACGCAGTGGTCTCCTTTCCTATGATGCTGGGCAAAACTGGGAGAGAGACCTGCCTGGAGAGAAGAATATGGAAAGAGGGAGGGGCTGGATCAAGCTGGGAAGTGTGCTGTGTGTTACCCTTTTTTAAGAAGGAGCAATGGGATCATCGTTCATGTTGTTAGTTGTTGTTGAGTTTGGCGGAGTCTCATGGCGAACCCGTGTACAACAGAACAGAAAGCTGCCTGGTCCTGTACCATCTTCACCATCATTGGTCTGCTCGAGTTTACTGGTGTGGCCACTGTGTATTTTGAGTGCCTTCCAACCTAGGGGGGCTCATCGTCCAGCACTATATTGGACGATATTTTGTTGTGATCCTTAGGGTTTTTCACTGGCTAATATTCGGAACTAGATCGCCAGGCCTTTCTTCTTACTCTCCTTAGTCTGGAAACTGCACTGAAATCTGTCCACCCATGGGTGACCCGGCTAGAATTTGAAATTCAAGTGGTTTAGCTTTGAGCAGGAGACTGGGTCGCTAAGCGATTAAGGGCTCAGCTGCTAACTGGAAGATTAGCAATTCAAACCCACCTGATGCTCTGCGGGTGAAAGATGTGACAGCCTGCTTTCATAAAGATTTACAGCCTTGGAACCCTATGGGGCAGTTCTGCTGTGTTCTATAGGGTCGCTATAAGTTGGAATCCACTTGACAGCAATGGATTTGGTTATTTTGGTAGCTTCCAGCATCACAGCAAAATGCAAGCCTCCACAGTACTGACAGATGGGTGGTGGAATGGTATGACACTTCATAACTTTCTTACTGCAGGGGTGAATAATCTTACTGTTTACATATGCTCAGAAAGAAAAAGTTTGGGAATTGTTTCATCTCTGACAGTTCCCCCATAGGGTGCCAGGGTGCTTTCTCAAACGCGTGGCATCTATGAACAGTTAAATGCATCCTTGACTCTGACTGTGATTTTATCTGACACAGGATTCGTGCACCTTGGTATGTAGGTGTGTTATTTCTCTTTCTTTCATTTAATTATCCTGCACATCTTTTCCATTTCCTTCTCCATTGAATTCTATAATGACGCTCCTGACAACGGTCTTTAGGAACCTCAGAATGAAAAAGAAATGAAGCTCTGTAAAGGCAGTGTTATTGACATGGGCGACCTTTATTGCTAAGTGACGCTTTGTTAAACAAAAGGTAGAAGAGTTTTTTTTAAGTTCTTACTCATTTAACAGTAATTTTCTAAAACAACTTAATGAGCATGCCAGGAACTTTATGTTTGAAGAGTCTTACCTTGTGTCTTTGTGGGGAGTTTTGGACTGTGACTGTATACACCTCTAGGCCTGGAAGCTTTCCTAAAAAGGTAAGTAAAACCCTTAGATCATTCTGGATTCAGTGTTTCCATAATGGTAGAAGCGACAGCACAGAGTGCTGGGTTAGTGCAGTGTCTCCCTTTGCTCCTATGCCTCCCCTAGAATGCATCTCTTTCTTTCACACCCCCGTGGCGCTTTACACGTCTGCCCTGAACCATCTGCCGTGCGGTGTGCTTGTTTAAGCGCGTCTTCTTCCTGTCAGCGTTGGAAATTCTCAGACAGCGTTATCCTCCACAGAGCCCAGTGATCGGGATGTTGTGGGTGTTCAATCAATGATCGTTAGACTGAAGTCACTCATTTGTCTAACGTTTTTTTGAGTACCTACTCTGTGCCATGTATTGTGCTAAAGATAAAGGTATGATTTAGCCATGGTTCATATACTTCTGGGATTCATGTCCACGTGGAAAGGCAGATGTTTTAAAAGTTTATTGCTGCATTTTAAGTTTGCCTTGGGACATACAAAGATTCCTTGGGAATCCTAGAGCAAGTAACAATTAAGCTGATCCTTGAGCAGAGTAGGACTTGAGGGGGGTAGAGGAGAAGGGTATCGTAGGAAGAGTAATAACCTCTGTAAAATTTCAGAGATAAGAAAAAGTATGGCTTGTTCATCCAAAAACAAGAGGTTCGATACACTGAACAATTGGTCTATGTGGGAGACCT
>NW_004443937.1:39179199-39180312 GCF_000243295.1 Trichechus manatus latirostris | reverse complement strand
AGTACAGTGGAAAGTCATGGAAGAGTTTTAAGCAGAGGGTGGGAAAAACCACTCTGGCTGCTGTATGGAGAATGGACTGGAGGGGGCAAAAAGAGAGGCTGGGAGGCCAGTTAGGAGAGGATAGTGCAATCCCCTCAGGTAAGACATGATGATGGTTTGGATTTAGGTGATGGAATTTGAGATGTAATGAAGCAGACAGATTTAGAACATATTTTGGAAATACAACCCACAAGAATCTGAACTTGTGTATGTTCCTGGCCTGTAGAATCAGAACCTGACCAATAAATGGCTTTATATGTAACTGCCTTTTTGTGCAAAGGGGAAGTGGTTCTTTGATGTCACATGCAATAGTAGCAGAACACAATAAATCAGACAAGGCACTATCAGTCTTTGTTTTCATTTTGTCTTGTTGGCATAGCTGATGGCATATCCCTAGCATAGCTTTACCTTTTAGAGGAAGAAGAAAAGTCATGACTTTACCATGAGTGAGAGTGGAATGAATTCATTACAATATCAAGCCAACCTTTGTCTTAGCCCTTTAACACCCAAGATGGACCAGGATGCAAGGCCAGAGAGGGGACCTCCTGGAATGATGACAGTTGAGCCACTCAAGGTCAGCATGGTAAGGCAGGCAGACATGGTATATGTGGTAAATATGCCTGCAGATGGACACAACGTAAGATTTTAAAAACCAGTTTTTTATAAATATCTGATTTCTGGACTTGTCCAACTGCCAAAGCAAATGATTTTGTTTGCACCTTGGCACTAAAGAAGAATCCAATGGTTTCAAATACCCACCAAGAATCATATCACTACGTTTCTTGGCTAGAGAAGAAGGCTTTTCAGTCCTACCCAGAGGCTGGTGAGAGCAGACTGTCCAGTTGGCCTGATGAGATAACTAGCAGAGAAGAGTCAAGAGGAAGGAGAGGTCATGCCCCGTTGAGGCATTCATAAAGGGCTCCAAGGAGGACAGTTCTTATAAAATGCTAGGATCACGGCATGGGAAGGACCACTGGAGACCATAGAGGGTATAGGTTAAGAATGGGCTCTTCGTTCCTACTGCTCTGGTTTGAATTCCACCTGAGTAACCTCGGACATGTTCCTTTACCTCAT
>NW_004443937.1:39176340-39177369 GCF_000243295.1 Trichechus manatus latirostris | reverse complement strand
GGGCAGTTCTACTCTGTCCTATAGAGTTGCTATGAGTTGGAATCGACTTGAAGGCAATGGCTTTGATTTGTTTTTTTCTCTCGGTGAAGTTGCTTGCCTGGGGCAGTGGTATGGAGGAAAGCAGAGAGGCCAGGATGGGACAAGGAGCCCTGGGATTTAATCCTGACCATGGTGGTGACTCCGTGACGCCCTGGACAAGTCAGTTACCTTTGGCAGGACTTAGCCCTCGTGCCGCAGTGGTTAAGAGCTTGGCTGCTAACCGAAAGTTTGGCAGTTCAAATCTACCAGCTGTTCCTTGGAAAGCTTGTGGGGCAGTTCTGCTCTGTCCTGTAGGGTCACTATGAGTTGGAATCGACTCCAGGGCAACTGGTTTGTTTATTTTTGGTTTCCCGTCTTTAAAATGAGGTGGTTACACTGGATGAGGTCATCTTGAATTGTCTTTTGCAGAGCTGACTGTCTGTGGTTCTGCCTTTCTCAACCCAGGAGGGATTTGATTTATCTTTGAACCTTCAACATGCATACAGGGCCAATTATCTAGTGAAACATCTGCAGTGAAATAGCTGAGGACTGGATTTCGTCCTTTCTGCCCTGGCTTTCCCTCTGTGTGCCTGGCCGTCTTGTAAACAAATAGCCTTTCTCCTGAGCAAGAGCTGTTTGCAATATTGCCGTTTCCTCAACCGAAGAGAAAGAATATGCATCTAAAATAATTTCTTGAGGTTTTATTCACTGTTTGCTTAGTGCCACATTATGTTTAGCCACATTTTAAGCTCTCCAATTTCCTTGGAAATGCACAGGGGAGGGAAATGAGGAAAGCAATTGGAACACAATAGAAAAGGCATTTAGAACAAATAGAGGCTTGGCGAAGCCTACAAATGTTTGGGAAATACTTCAAGACTTTCTACGGAGCCTTAAACACACCACCTGTTCTCTCATTTGGGGTGTAAATGGGATGCATGTACTCCTTTCAAAGTGAGCAAGAGCTGGAGAAGTTTTCCTCCAAGTGAATAAACGTTCAGAATACATCGTCAC
>NW_004443937.1:39164800-39173941 GCF_000243295.1 Trichechus manatus latirostris | reverse complement strand
TAATCTCTCTCTATATATACATTTATACACTTTACTGGTTTTGCTTCTCTAGAGAACCCAGCCTAAGACAGGGGCTGAAGCAGAATATTTTCTTCCCCTTGGAATTTTTCCCTTCCTGTGACAGAGATGTCGTTGGCACCTAGCTGGCTCTAGCATCAAATATGTTTAGTTTGAACAGACACACAATCTGTTTTCTCCTTCCTGCTGCCCGCGATGATACAAGGAAACTAGTTACCAGCACCCACGAAGATCCTGAGCGCTCAGCTATTTTTGGTTTGCTGACCGGGTTCTTCTTCTCACAGTGAATGTTGCTTTTGTTATTGTTAGCATTATTTTCATCATCATTGTGCTGTCCCGGCCAGTTCCGATGTCTTGGCCCATCTTCCTACACTTGGGGCGAATTTGCCAGGTGTCTGCTTTTCTTTCCCTCCCCTCATTAAACCTTTCCTCCTGCTTTTCTGTTGACTTTGTTCTTAGCGTGCTCATCCTTGGCCTGAGATACATATCTGGAATAAGGAAAGGCCAATTTGGAATTGAATTAATCTAGAAATGTTACCAGACTTTACATGGGGTTTTATTTTAAAATCAGGCCTTCATGTAGAAACTGTATATAGTGAAAAAAAATTGCTTTGAAAATCTTTTGTATCATCCGTGAATGCAATATAGACATGTCACAGGTTTCTAAGTCTACCATGACTGCTCTGTCCTCTGTCTCTGGAACAGATCACTGTTAATTGGGGTGAAAACTGGATGAAGAAGTTGGTTTGTGTTCTGAGGCTATGTCATCCCAAGAATACAGATCTTTTTTTTGCTTTTTTTTGTACTTTAGTTGAAAGTTTACAGCTCAAGTTATTCAAAAATGTATAAACACATACTGTTTCGTGACATTGGTTGCAATCCCCACAATATGACAGGATGCTCCCCCTTTCCACTCCAGGTTCCCTGTGTCTATTTGTCCAGTTCTGGTCCCTTCCTGCTTTCTCAACGTGATTTTGGACATGAGTTGCCCGTTTGGTCTCGTATATCTGATTGAACTAGAAGCGCATTCTTTGCGTATGTTATTTCTTGTTAGATAGGCCTGTCTAATCTTTGTCTGAAAAGTGGGCTTTGGGAATGGTTTCAGTTCTGGGTTAGCAGAGTGTCTGGGGGCCATAGTTTTGGGGTTTCCTCCAGTCTCTGTCAGACCAGTGAGTCTGGTCTTTTTTTGTGAATTCGAATTCCGTTCCACATTTTTCTCCAGTTCTGTCTGGGACTCTCTGTGATGATCCCTGTAGAGTGATTGTTGGCGGCAGTCAGGCACCATCTAGTTCTTCTGGTCTCAGGCTGGCGGAGTCTCTGGTTCATGTGGTCCTTTAGTCCTTTGGGCTAGTATTTTCCTTGTGTCTTTGGTTTTCTTTATTCTTCTTTGCTCCAGGTGGGATGGGATCAATAGATGTAAATTAGATGGCTGCTTGCAAGCTTTAAGACCTCAAACACTACTCACCAAAGTAGGATGTAGAACATTTTCTTTATGAACTATGTTATGCCAATGGACCTAGATGTCCCCCAAGACTATGGTCCCCAGTCCCAGCTGCTCAGTCCCTCAAAATGTTTGAATGTGTCTAGGAAACTTCTATGCTTTTACTTTGATCCAGCTGTGCTGACGTCCCCCTTATTGTGTGCTGCCCTTCCCTTCACCGAAGCTGACACTTGTCTACTATTTAGTTAGTGATTTCTCCTCCCCACCCCACTCCCCCACCCCGGTAACCATCAAAGAATGCTTTTTTCTGTATTGAAACCATTTCTTGAGTTCTTATAGTAGTGGTCTCATACAATATTTTTCCTTTTGTGACTGACTTATTTCACTCAGCATAATGCCCTCCAGATTTGTCCATGTCGTGAGATGTTTTGTGAATTTATCACTGTTCTTTATTATTTCATAGTATTCCATTATGTGTATTTACCATAATTTGTTTATCTGTTCACCTGTTGATGAGCATTTAGATTATTTCCATCTTTGCTATTGTGAATAGTGCTGCAATGAACATGGGTGTGCATATGTCTGTTCGTGTGATGACTTATTTCTCTCAGGTATATTCCTAGGAATGGAATTGCTGGATCATATGATATTTCTATTTCTAGCTTTGTAAGGAAATGCTGTACCATTTTCCAAAGTGGTTGTACAATTTTACATTCCCACCAGCAGTGCATAACCAAAACCCATTGCCACTGAGTCAGTCCTGACTCATAGCGACCCTACAGGACAGAATAGAACTGCCTCCTAGGGGTTCCAAGGAGTGGCTGGTAGATTCAAACTGCTGACCTTTTGGTTGGCAGCTGAGCTCTTAACTACTGCACTACCAGGGCCAGCAATGTATAAGAGTTCCCATCTCCCCACAACCTCTCCAGCATTTGTTATTTTGTGTTTTTTGGAATAATGTCAGTGTAGTTGGCTGAGGTGGTACCTCAATGTCGTTTTGATCTGCCTCTTTCTAATGGCTACTGATCGCAAGCATTTTCTCATGTATCTGTTAGCTGCCTGAATGTCTTCTTTGGTGAAGTGTTTGTTCATGTCCTTTGCCCATTTTTGGATTTGATTATTTATCTTTTTTTGTTGAAGTGTTGCAGTATCTTGTAGATTTTAGAGATTAGACCCTTGTTGGATATGTCATAGCCAGAATTTTTTCCCCAGTCTGTAGGTTCTTTTTATTCTTATGATGAAGTCTTTTGATGAGCATAAGTGTTTAATTTTTATAAGTGCCCAGCTCTCTTCTGGTATTTGTGCATTGTTAGCTATGGTTTGTATTCTGTTTATGCCATGTATTAGGGCCTCTAGCATTGTCCCTATTATTTCTTCCATGACCTTTATTGTTTTAGATTTTGTATTTAGGTCTTTGATCCATTTTGAGTTAGTTTTGTGTATGGCGTGACTTATGGGTCCTGTTTCATTTTTTTACAGATGGACATCCAGTTATGCCAGCACCATTTGTTAAAGAGACTGTCTTTTCCCCATTTAACAGACTTTGGCCCTTGGTCAAATATCAGTGCCAACAGATGGATGGATTTATGTCTGTTCCACTGGTCTACGTGTCTGTTGTTGTGCCCATACCAGGCTGTATAATAGTCTAAAATCAGGTAGTGTGAGACCTCCCACTTTGTTCCTCTTCAGTAATGCTTTACTTATCCAGGGCCTCTTTCCTAAGAATACAGACCTTTATGTGATCAAATCTCGCAGTGTACCAAACAAGTATAGTTGAATCAGTGTAAATCAAATGCATTTATGAAGCATCACTCATTCATTCATTCATTTTTCGTTGTTTAACAGATAGGTATTGAGCAAAGCTCCCAAAAGCAGTGTATCTAGGGGAGATTGTTGTTGTTCTGCTGCTTAAAATAACCATGTCTGTCTTATATGGGTCACCAGTGATGGGAGCAGTGGATAGCAGCTACCAAAGGGCAGATGCCTGAGGCTGGTTAGCATACTGGAGGTACCATGGTAAGCCCTCAAACCTACCCAATTATCTTCTGTATGAGGGAGGCGTCACAGAGGAATGTTCTGTGGCAGATCACATGGAGCCCCCAATCACACCTGGCTTCCAACAAGTGGGAGCTGTCTCTTCTCTAGCCAGCAAGCTCTAGGACCTGGTCAGGTGCATTCTAAGTAGCATGTTGGCCACAGCTCCAGAAAGTTTTTTCCTTTCTTGTTAGCAAACCAAAAACCTTTCCTACCTATAAATCTATCCTCGAAGCATTTTTCTTCCTGCAGAGCACAGGCTGATCTTCTGCCCTTGCCTTGCAGGGCATTAGCAGAGTTCAGAAAGAATGAGCTTGCAAGAATGGAAATTCTCCCCTGCCTGATCATTGTGCTTCTTGAGGTTTGTGAGATTCAACTCTGTCTGGGCTAAATTAATCTCACTTGCAAAAACAATCTTACTAAGTAAACTGTTGTATAGTAGTACCTTTTTCAAGGGGGAATTGGTCCACCTCTGTGACAATGAGCTGAGGCCTAGAAGTTAATGATCTCCTAGTTGTCAGTCTGAAAGTTGTGGTTAATTATTGGTCATTATGGATCAGTGTGATGTGGTGATATTCTGAAATAGTATTCAGTGTTCTTAACCTGTCCATATCGCTTTGCTCATTGATTTTCTTCACTTCTTCCTTGAGGATCTTGCCCTCATCGTCAAGCTTAGACAGATCTTCTCACAACAGGTCCCCAGGCCATTGGCTTCTAAGAAGCAATAATGATTTTCTCCTCAGATCCGTGCTTCACCCAAAGCTTGCATGGCCTGATGGGCCGCAGGTACACTATGAGCTCAGGCATCAGAGCAGTCCATCAAAGACACGTTACATCATGTCAGCTCTCAACTCTCCAGGACCCTGGCTTGTCACTCTACTGGTAGATAGCAGAGAGAGGGTTGTCATCTTCCCTTCATTGGTCATTCTAAGTGGCTCCTTCCCTTCAATTTCTCATGGATGTCAGAAGAAGAAAGAGAACACTGGAGAAGTATTATATGTAGTGGCACTTCAAAGGTGACTGCTTTTTCTTTCTATCAGTCATGTAAAGAAAATTCTCTTAGCTCACTTGATAATCCTCTTTTTGCTTTGAAGAAGGGAGACTGAGTTGCTGCCAAACAAGAGACCAAATTAGCAGTGTCATTACTTACTTTTGAACTCATTAGGGCTTATGTAGCATTCTCAAAGTGTAGAAGGGTCTGAAAAGTAATTTCTCCAGCAATAGGTATGAAAGGGGGAATTATAGTTTTTCAGGAAACAAATCGCAGATTGATTCTTAAGATTTTGAGGCCAAGAAATAATGCAGTCTCTTTGGTGGGCACTTGGTGGGGGTTGACTTTGCTTCTAGAATCAAATGCTACAAGGTTATGTAGACGATTGATGTGGGGGGGGGGCAGTGGTCAGATTCTCCTTTTGTTAGATGGCTTGTCGGCTTTAGGTCAAGAAGGAACACTCACTCCTTTTTCCCTTTAAGAATTAAGAGTTCCTGTATGTAAAGCATTTAAAACAGTGCCAGGAATATAGTAAATGCTATGTAAGTGTTAGGTGTTGTTGTTGTTTATTCCATATTAATTCACAGTTTTGTAATTGGCCTGTCACCTATCAGTGGGTGAGACTTTCACTCCTCCTATGATGTAATTAGACTGATTTTGTGTTGTTGAAACTTTGCTTTTATTATTTGGGCTTGTGACCCAGAAGGCTGGCTGCATTATTAGCTGGTTCTTTCCTTCTATCTGTTCACTCAACTGTCCATCTAGCCTACCATCTGCATGTGTGCATATTCATTCAGTCAATGTTTATTGAGCTTCATCTAGTCTGTGCCAGGCAATGGGCATACAACAGTGGACCAGACAGCCATACTGCCTTCCACAAAAAGCTCATATTCTGTTGAGAATACAACCAAAGAAAAAGAAGATACTAAGCGTATCAATAAAATCAGTATGAACTGTGGTAAATACCCTACAGAAAATAACTGCATCATAAGGTCAAAAAGACTTCATCCGTGGTGTTTCTTAAAAGCTCTGATGATAGCTCTTTATAAGAAGGCACGATTTGGCCAATCTCCCAATCTCTGAAATCACCTTCTGTGGAGCCATTTGGAATTATATAGCCAGCTGTCAACCACCTCCCTACAAATGATGAATTCCATCTCAGATATTATGATGCATGGGCTTGCCATCAGACTTGAAGCCATTTGTTCTTACATGTCCCCAGCTTCTTTTCATCCTCAAATCCCAGATTTGGACAAACTACATCAGCCTGAAAACACACTTTCTTAAAGATGTTGTCTCACCCACTCCTTCCTGATCTAGCCTGAGTATTTATTTACTCATTTAACAAATATTTATTGAGTGCCTACTATGTGCCAGGCACTTTGCTAGGTACTGGGCATGTAACAGCGAATGGTACACCCAGTACAATTTATGAGCCAAGTTCATTATTCAGTTAAATATATTTGTTGCACATCTCCAGTGAACATTAAGATTTTAGTCCTTGTACCACGTTAGAAGATGCATTGTCTTCAAACACAATAAATGCAAAGGGAATGAAACAGCATTGCATCTGTGAAGTAGGGCAGAGTCTAATAATTCCCACAAGAGGGGCTCATGCACAGTGTTCAAGAATGTAAAGGAAGGAGACGTCTGTCTCCATGGATTGTGGAAACCAGTAGGTCTTCTGAAGAAGTTGTGGCTGGTGATGACGCGTGAACTGTAGTCAGGGTTTCTACAGCATGATAATGTGCAGTGGCACTCCAGGCAGGGAAGCAGCACTTTATAGAGGACGATACAGGCGGAGAGGGAAAAAGTGACTAGCATGGCCAGGCAGCTCGTTAGTGACATCACTGGACTAGAATGGAGGTCTCCTGATTTGCATTCAGGTGTCCTTTCCCCTCTACCATGTGGTCTTCCTAGGATCGCGTCCTTAAGTGTAGAACTTCCTATTAAGAGCCACCTTTAATTGACAACTTACTGTGTGTGAGGCACTTTCCAAACATTATTTCACTCTTCCTCCCAACAGCTCTATAGTTTAGGTAGTACTATGTATTTCCTAGAGCCCTGGCAGCACAGTGATTGGGAGCTATGGCTGCTAACTGAAAGGTCAGCGGTTCAAATCTATCAGCCACTCCTTGGAAATCCTATCGGGCAGTTCTACTCTGTCCTGTAGGGTTGTTATGAGTCAAAATCGATTCAATGGCAAGAGATTTATTTATTTATTTTTTGGATATATTTTCTGTATGCAAGTCAGCAACTGAGCCTCAGAGAGGTTAAGCAACTTATCCAAGACCACACAGCCTAGAACTGGCAGATTTGATATACAAACCGTATCTGTCTGAAGGACACAGAAGAGGCTATGTTAAAGACTTTGAATTTGTCTCCTGCCCTGCTGCCCGCTCTTAATGTGTCCAGTTTTAAATAGTATATGAGATTATGAAATGATACCAGTTAGTGTCCAACTCCCACCAAACCCATAAAAACTTTCTGGAAAAGCCTTCTGGAAGGAAATATATATACATATACTTATGTATGTATATAACCTGAGGATTTGCTTTGGTTCTGAAGCTCTGTAAGTAAAAACCCAGCAAATGATAGTTTATGATTTTTAAAATACATAGGAATGGAAAAAACTATAATTAACATATCTTTACTGTAACTTTTTAATAGCATAATACTGTTTGATATTCTTGGCCTTTTTTTTCAGAGCTCACGAATAGTAAGGCAGAATTCACCCTGCCCCCTTCCCATTCATTTTCTGTTTTTCTATTAGAATCATCTGGGTTTGGGCGAGGACTGGTATTTCTGGTTTCCCAGGAGTTTAGGACTAGTTGGAGGAAGAACTTAAAACATGGTGGCTGGTGAAGTATCTAAGAGCTCACTATTCATTCCCTTTCCCACACATCTTTTTTGTTCACTTGGGATTAATATTTCTTCACTACAAAACCAAACAAAAAGTAAGAGAAGAGAAGATAGGTTCTCAGGAGGGGGTGACACATGAGTGACTGGAAGCAAAAAGCGGGGAGGAGGAAGATGGCGAAGAGGCTCCGAGAAGAAAGGACCGGGAGAGAGAACAGCTGACAGGAGCAGAGGCAAAAGAAAAAAAAAAAACAGAAAACAAACTATTTTTAAAGATTCTGAGACCGATTTAAAAGCAAAAAGAAAAAACAAAAACAAATTTCTAAAGAAGCTCCCACCCACAGTTGCTTTCATCCTCCCACTCCGAAGAAAGTAACGTCATCTTCGATTGTACAGGAACGTTTCAAAAATAAAAGATCGCAGGGAGGGGCAGGGGCAGGCGCCTGTGTGCCTCCTGACCCAGAACAGCCGTGTCTCTCCAGCCCTCACACAACCTCCTGGGCTCCAGCATTGCCTTTAAAACAATAACACCCTGTAGTTGTGTGGGTCTGTTTTAGATTCACCAAAAACAATAGTAGCTACATTTATTAGGGGCTTCACGTGCCAGGCTTGGGCTGCAGGCTTTGCGGCAGCATCTCCTTTGTCCTCACAAAGACCACGAGGTCATGTGACCTTGAGGTAATGCGCTGAGATTTGAGCTCGGGTCGGACATCTCTCTCTCTCTCCCTTCTTAAACTTCTGATTTTAAAATAATTTTAGACTTAAAAAAAAGTAGCAAACATAGTATAAAAAATTACTGTGCATTTTTTCCTCAGATCCCTCAGATATTAGTACTTTACTACACTTGATATTTTCTCTCAATAGATGGCTGGCTGGCTGGCTAGATAGATGGATAGATAGGTAGAGAAAGAAATATGTAGAGATAAGACATATGCAAACACATGTACATCCATGTAAATGATTTTTTCTGAATATTTGAGAGCAAGTATTAGACATGACGCTCCTTTGGTTCCCCATACTTTAGTGTGTGCTTTCTAGAAACAAAGACATTCTCTTAGAAAAACACAGTACAATTATCAAAACCAGGAAATTAGCATTGATATAATACTATTTCTGACCTACAGATTTTAGTAAAATTTTCCCACTATCCTTTTTTTTTTTTTCTGATCCAGCATCCAATCCAGGATCATACATCACATTTAGTCAACGTGTCTCTTAGTGTCTTTTCATCTTGCACGATTCCTCAGACTTTCTTTTTTGTTCATGACCTTGACATTTTTTAAAACTACAGGCCTGTTACTCTGCAGAACGTTCCTTATTTGGGTTTGTCTGATGCTTCTTCAAGTTTAGAATCAGATTTTGCATTTTTGGCAGGAATGCCAGGGAGGTAATGTTATATCCTTCTTCGTGCACGACATCAGGAGACACACAACACTCATTTTTCCCATTTCAGGTGATGCCTGGGAATTTTGATTGTTTAGTTAATGTAGAGTCTGCCTAGTTTCTCCAACGTAAAGTCACCATCTTCCCTTTGTAATTAATAAGTATCTTGTAGGGAGGTATTTTTACCCTATTCAAATATCTTCTCCCTCATCATACTGTGAGCACTAATTTTAGCATTCACTAATGCGTCTTGAAGATCAAAGACTATAGCCTTCAATATGGATTATACCTCAACATAAAGAAAATGAAAATCCTTACAACTGGACCAATAAGCAACATCATGATAAAAGGAAAAAATATTGAAGTTGGCAAGGATCTTATTTTACTTGGATCCATAATCAACGCCTATGGAAGC
>NW_004443937.1:39158703-39160884 GCF_000243295.1 Trichechus manatus latirostris | reverse complement strand
GCTGCATAACAAGGCACCCTGAAATTTGGTAGCTTGACATAGTAATTATTTTATTTTCACTCATGTGTCTGTGGGTCCACTAGGCCGGGCTTGTCTCCAAGTGCAGGTTAGGTCCAAGTATCTTTCATCCTCCAAGAACCAACAAAAACCAAGGCATGTTCTTCTCATGGTGAAAGGCAGAGGTCGAGAGATGAGGCCAGCTGTGCAAGTTGTTTCAAGCCCCAGCTCAAGTCACATCTCTTAACATCACAGTCACCAAATCAAGTCTGATATCAAAGGAGTATGGAAATATGTTCCTCCAAGGGAGGTAGAGGTGAATCTACTCTACCGCAGTGGGTAATAAAGAGTTATTTTGTGTGTCCAGGGAACTGGTTGGGAAGTAACCAGGGGTGGATTCTCCGATAAGCAAGGTAAGCACCTTGCTTACCAGATCGTCTGTCATGAGCAATTTCACCACATCAAAGAAGTGGTGACACCCACGTGAAATTGTTTACTACAGATTAGTAAGTAAGCACAAGTTAGCCTGTGCTTACCTTGCTTACTGGGTCATCCATCCCTGTCGTGGATTGTAAATTTAAAAAGAGGTTTTGCTTCTGTAGGAAGATGCTGTGCGAGAGAGACAGATGCCAGCCATACCTAGAAGCAGAATCTTTGATGTGGTGAAAAAATGTGAAATTGTTCACTACAGATGATCTGGTAAGCAAGGTAAGCATCGTGCTTACCTTGCCTATTGGATAATCCAGTCCTGGAAGTAACAGGATTTATATCCGGAAAGGGAAATTAAGATTGCGTGAGAGAGAGGCTTGAATTCCAGCTGACAGTAGTGTCACAAAAGCTGAGAGTGGAGTGATTTCTTATTGAGTCAGAGCCTACAGGAGGGCCAAGGATGGGGACTGAGAACACCTGTTAAAAAAAAATGTTTTTTAAATCAGGATGATTTTAGTATCTTTTGAGAAAACACCTTGAGTAGAATAAACACTGAAGTCAGATTGCAAGGGGCCAAGAGGAAACTGAATTCATGAAGAAGAGGCATAAGTAGTGACGTCTCCTTTGAAGGCATTAAGGACAGGAGAGAAATTGGGTTTTAAAATGAGAAAGAGCAACAGTGAGAGAGACACACGTACCTATGAGGGCTTTTATTAAAAAAAAAAAAAAAAGACTCTGGAGTTATTTGGAGGTCCTGGATAATGAGTCATAGATGGTAGAAATAGAGCCATCCTCCTTTTCTCTCATTCAGTAGATTTTCTAAGATGATAAGGTAAGGTTAAAGAGTAAGGCAACCCACAATCCCGGTAGCTTTGTTATACACAAACTAGTAGATGTGTATATTGAAGGATGTGTGTGAACCTCTTGAATTTTGAGAAGATCACCTTTACTATTTAATATGCTCGAGGGACCTTATTTTCAAACATTACATGGGGGCACAATATTTACCTGTGCTGTTAACAAGCAACTTACTAACACAGCCAGTCGCTTGAATTGTTAATTAATGTTTAATTTTTTTAATTGCTCACACCTGCAGAAATTTCCCCCAATAGTAAAGAAGACTTTGTTTCAATCCTGGGTAATTGGAGTTGGGATTTTCTTCCTTGAATGTATAAATAATCACAACTCCTGTGTGTTCCCTAGGACCTAGAGACATAACACAGTTAACCACTGAGTGTGTATTGACCCTGAGCTTAGAATAGAACTAAATGGTATGGGATCCAAAAGAAGTGGATAGTTGAACCTCCCCCATCAAGCAACAACCAGTCTAGCTGAGAAGAGAAGGTATACAAAGATGAAATAATGAGAAATCAAGAAAGTATTAAGTCCTGGTACCATAAAGTGCTAGACTGGATGTTACCAATAGAGAACTGTTTGTTGTTAGTTGCCACTGAGTGAGATCCTACTCAAGGTGACCCATTTGCAACAGAACAAAGCGTTGATCGGTCCTTCACCATCTTCACTGGTCTGCTCAAGTCCATTGTTGTGGCCACTGTGTATTTTGAGTGCCTTCCAACCTAGGGGGTTCATCTTCTAGCACTACATTGGATAGTATTCTGTGATCCATAGGTTTTTTGTTGGCTAATTTTTGGGAGTAGATTGCCTGGCCTTTCTTCCTAGTCTGTCTTACTCTGGAAGCTTAGCTGAAACTGTCCACTATGGGTGACCCTGCTAGTATTGGGAATACCAGTGGCA
>NW_004443937.1:39157270-39158603 GCF_000243295.1 Trichechus manatus latirostris | reverse complement strand
GTAGATTGCCTGGCCTTTCTTCCTAGTCTGTCTTACTCTGGAAGCTTAGCTGAAACTGTCCACTATGGGTGACCCTGCTAGTATTGGGAATACCAGTGGCATAGCTTCCAGCATCACAATGACACGTAAGCCCCGCAATATGACAAACTGATAGACAAGTGGTGGCAAGAGAATGGGACAGATGATATAGAGCAGTGTATGCTGACAGGGTTAAGAGCATGGGCTCCAGATCCAGATTGCCTGGGCTTGAATCCTGGCTCATCCACTTACTAGCTCTGTGGCATTGGTCAAGTCACTTGACCTTTTGGAGCCTCAGTTTCTCCCTCTGTATAATGGAGATGATAATAGTGGCCACCTCAAAGAGTTATTGGAAGAATTAAGTTCTCAAAATGACAATATATAAAATGTGTAGACCAGTGCCTGGCACAGAAATAAGCCCTCAGAAATTGTTAGGTGCTCTTGCGTTTCTATTGTTTTGCTGGTGGTGGTTTGTTTAGATTTTGTTTTGTTATCGAAATGGTATGGGCCACAAGGTTTAGAGACAGTGATGATGAACTTCTGACTTGACCCCTGGCAAGGGGTCCTGTGATATCATCACCAAACCATCCAGAAAAGCACTTTCCTAGTCATCCTAAATGTGGCTGGCTAACTTGTCGAGGTAGCATTTTGGAATCCACTTTGAATAATTCCCGCGAAGGCAAGAGTGATTGCTTCCCAGGCCTGACTTCCTGCTGAGGCCTGGCTGAGGCTCAGTGACGCTCTCCGCTTTTCGCCTTCCTCCCTTGCTTCCCCTTGCCACCCCACGTCCATCAAGTCTTCGTCACCAGTGTCTCGGCTCTTCTTCTTGCTCTTAATCTCATAATGCCTTATTACAATTTTATCATAATTGAAAGGTTGACTTCAGGAGCCCAGGTCTCAAGTCCAGACAGGAAACTCTCCTCTCTTCCTGAACATTTTAGTTAACTTTGCTGCAGGGCTTAGACAGATGTGCGTTTCACAGAAGACACAGAACTCCCATATATACCCAAGGAAGGGAAATGATAATGAGAAACAAAGGATCTTTACTCTGGAGGTTGGATTTGTGGAAGGCACATCAGAGAGGACAGGGGGAAGAAGAAGAGTAGCCAGGTAGTATGTGTCTTGTCTGGACGGGGGATGGTGGGAGGCTCGTGTTGGAGGACTGTGCTGTGTTTATGGGGTTTTAGATGGATATCACCCCCTATGGGTGGGGAAGAACTACCTGGTGTGAGGAGTTAGAACCCAACCTCTTGTAGCTCGGCCAGAAACTAGCAGATTTGAGGACCTGAGGAGAAAGGTTTTGTGCGTTCACTAG
>NW_004443937.1:39153682-39154473 GCF_000243295.1 Trichechus manatus latirostris | reverse complement strand
GTGTTAAGAAGAATATACACAGGTTGGGACAGAAAACAAGTGGAGGAGAGACACTATCCATAGCGTGGTCAGAAAGGGCTTTATTCTGGAGATGCTATGGAAGCCGCAGCCAGCGGTGTCAAGAGTGGAAATGGAGTCCTCCCAGGGAGTTTGGAAATACACTTCCCAGAAGAGTACAAACAAGGCCGTGAAAGTGGGGAAATGCTTGTCATAAGAAAGGAATGAGGAAACCAGCACAAGTAGACGTACTTTGTGGAAGAGAGACACACTTTGGACATGTTATCAGGAGGGACCAGTCCCTGGAGAAGGACATCATGCTTGGTAAAGCAGGTCAGTGAAAAAGAGGAAGACCCTTGATGAGATGGATTAACACAGTGGCTGCAACCATGGGCTCAAACGTAGCAATGGTTGTGAGGGCGACGTAGGACTGGGCACTGTTTCGTTCTGTTGTATATAGGGTCTCCATGAGTCAAAACCGCCTGGATGGCACCTAACAACAGCAATCTTCCTCCACTTGGTAGGTCAGTCATTGGAGGTAGGTCTGACCCAGGGTTCTCCAGATGATTCTGGGCCCAGTGCCATAAACGTGGGCATCAAGTTGCCAATTACAAATACCATGTTCAGCACTGTATAAGGGGGCCGGGGCTGTGAAGGCAGCAGGGGGCAATGGAAGCATGCAGGAGAGACCCACAAGCCCTGGAATGCTACCAGGAAAAGGTAATGTCTAAGCTGCAAACTGAAGACAAGTTTGGCCAGGGAAGAGAAGAGAGAAAAGTGTGGCAGGCAAGCTT
>NW_004443937.1:39151195-39152479 GCF_000243295.1 Trichechus manatus latirostris | reverse complement strand
GAGTTCTTAACCACTGCACATTCAATGCAAACCATTTGGGAATCTATTTGACAGCAATTTTTTTTTTAATTATTATTATTGATGGTAATTTAGAAAGAGTTTTGCAACAAACATCCTTGTACATATATTTTCCACACATTTATGTGTTTATTTACCACAGATTCTTAGGACTTTTTTTTTAAACAATAGTGTTTCTCCTATTCAATTATATCCTTGTTTGTGTTTTTGATTATTTTACTAAAAATATAGAAAAAATATTTTTCACTAAGCGTTCTGAGTTGGTGTCTTCTTATTTAAAATTTTAGTTGTGGAATTTAAATGTATCGTGGAATCGAGTGTTTCATCTACACAAAGAAGCAATTAGCTCTTAAGTGTGATTTTGAACGTTGAATACTTTGTGGCCCTTGCATGAGGGAAATCTTTTGGCCAAGGACAGCCTGCTGCACTGCTGTGCATGTGGGGTTCCTACCCCATCTCCATCATTAGTATCTAATCCTAGTAATGGTGCCCCTTGGACTTGCAAAGTGCACAACCCATACAGCCATACATGGCTGCCCTGATGTCTAGAGTTTTCCGCAGTCACGATTTTTATTCTTTTCCTGTTTTCAGGATCTCTAGCTTAGTGCTGAGTACTTCTGATGCAGAGAATCAGGATCAGTTACCCCGTGTTGCTGAGAAAAATTAAGGAAGACATATGTCCCTTCAGGAAAGCAAACAACAACGGAAGCTTGGAAACAGACATTGGGCCCCATCAATAAATGGTTTGTTGAGTGAATAAATGAAAGAATGGGAGTGAAATGAATGAAATTAAACTTGTGGCCCCTCAAACCGTTTTCTGTATCAGTCACTGCCCCTCAAAGAAGCGTTGGCCTGAACCTGCCACCGTTAGGTATGGGCAAGAATGTGCTGGCTTAATTGGAGCATCTGTCTAGATGACAAGCTCTCAGTGGGTGCTTGATGATGGAATGGGGCTGTCGGATGGAAATTCCCAAGGCTTCTAACACTTGAGTCTTCAGGTCGGCTAAAAAGTGAGGAGTTGCTGTACAAGTGACTTTAGCAAGAGACTTGTTCTTCCCAGATCAATATCCACCAGACAACAAAGGCGATTGATAAGTTAAGCTGCGATGTACCAGACAGTACCTGTGGGCTCCCTGGATAAATGCGACTAATAAGTTCTTTACATTGTGCATTGTGTAAGGAGGAAATCAAAGCTGAGCTAGAGGATTCTTTATTTTGCCCAGTTAAATGAAGACATGTAGTTTTGGCTGCCCATCTGTTTTAGTA
>NW_004443937.1:39148798-39149837 GCF_000243295.1 Trichechus manatus latirostris | reverse complement strand
ATACTGCTGCAGCCATTTTTGAATGATCTTCAGCAAAATTTTACTTGCGTATTTGTAATGAAGAAGTCATCGGTCTTGCAAAATTCTATCATGCAATCTCCGACCTTGTTTCTATCACCAATCAACTACCAATCCTTCTTTGTTTCCAACTTTCACATTCCAATCTCCAGAAATTATCAGTGCATCCCGATTGCATGTTCAATCAATTTCAGACTGCAGAAGTTGGTAAAAATTTCTTTTATCTTTGGCCTTTGTGGTTGGTGTATAAATATGAATGATAGTTGTATTAACTGGTCTTCCTTGTAGGCGTATGGATATTATCCTATCACTGACAGCATTGTACTTCAGGATAGATCTTGAAATGTTCTGATGATGATGAATGCAACACCATTCCTCTTCAGGTTGTCTTTCCCGGCTTGGTAGAGCAAAAGAGGCCAATGAGCTGCAGTGAGCGCAGGGAAGTCAGTGTTCTGGCTCTCCTCAACCAATGGGAATTTGGGTAGACTATTTTTCTGATTAAAGAAATCTCCATATGGTGTGGTGATATGTCTGAGGTATATCACTTTCTTCAAATGCAAGATGATTTTTTTTTCAGTTACATTCAATCTCACCTAATAGTTGTCAAAAATTTTTCATACTGCCTGAAAATTGATCCTGTAAACCAGATGCCAGCGGGGAGCCTCCTTGTCCTACAAAGATATAACTCAAACGGACTCAAACATCTATTCCAGAGTCCATGATGATTTAAAGTCTTGTCAAAGTTTCTGTGAATTCTTGAGGGTCTATCTTGTATTTTTCTCTTGTGTTTCTCTTTCTCTGGTTTCTCTGTCCAAGTATCTTATACTGCTTTGCCCCACTCGACAGGATGTGCGGCTTTTCCTCACATATCCGTGACAGTCCCCTCCCCAGATACTTTTTTAGTTTAGTGACAAACCGTAGGAGATAAGACGTGTTACACTGAATGACTTCCTGCTCCCTGGTAGGACCTCTCAGGATCAAACAGATCACACAGACCCATCTACACAGCCCCCATAGAAAA
>NW_004443937.1:39144826-39147326 GCF_000243295.1 Trichechus manatus latirostris | reverse complement strand
GTCTCCCTTCTGCCTTCCAGGTAACAACCCAAGGAAACTGAAGTTCACTGTGTCAGAAATTGTTTGATTTCTCCTTTCCTGACTTTCTTTATGAGTTAGGTTTCTGGATTTTGACATATCTTTATTTTTTTTTTCCCCTCTAGCAATAAATCAATCTTTCTCATTTCTTGTTCTTTTTCAAGTTCCCTTTTGGAGCTCTTTCTCTCCAAAACATGAATTCTCTCCCATTCTTCTGGTTGAAATTCATCTCTGGTGTCATAAATGCCTTTATTTCTATGTGATTCACCTGCCTGCTTCCCCCCAAGATGATATATTCACCTTATTTGAAAGCAAACATCATTTGTTTCCTAGCATCTGATCTGAATGGCAGTGAAATGTTTGTTCAAAATTAATGCTTTGAGCAAAGAACTCTGTCTGTTTACTTGACTTGAGATATTTTAATATTAAACATGCAATGATGTAAAAAGGAGCCCTGGTGGTGCAGTGATTAAGCACTCAGCTGCTGACTGAAAGGTTGGCAGTTTAAACCCACCAGCGGCAGCGCAGGAGAAAGATATGGCGGTCTGCTTCGGCGAAGATCGCTGCCTTGGAGACCTTAGGGGGCAGTTGCACTCTGTCATGTAGGGTTGCTCCGAGTTGGAATCTGACTCGACAGCAGTGGGTTTGGTGGGATGGTGTAAAAACCTGTGGAAGACAAATATCCTGGTACTATCTGGTTGCCTAACAATTTACAGTCAGCTGCAATATTTCATTTGCTATAATTACTCACTGACAAAATGGGGAATCGAAATGCAAAAATACAAAATGCTCTCGGTATGCGTTTTATTTCGGAATGTGAAAAACCCTCAGCTCCCGGGGGAGAGAGAGCATAAAAGAAACCTCGCTTAGTTAGATACCCATCTCTGCAAAATGACTCTTCAGCAGGAAGACTCAAACCGGAGTGGAAACCGCAGGGCTTCCAGAGAGTTTGGAAAGAGGCCGTGTGATGTGGACTTAAGGTGGGAGGGCGGGGACGAGGGTCCTCACCTTTCATCCCTCACTTGAGTCTCCCTTTGATTTTTGCATAGGTCCTTTCAGTGTGTGGCCCCAGGGATCTGCTCC
This sequence comes from Trichechus manatus latirostris, assembly GCF_000243295.1. Classification (NCBI taxonomy): domain Eukaryota; kingdom Metazoa; phylum Chordata; class Mammalia; order Sirenia; family Trichechidae; genus Trichechus; species Trichechus manatus. The sequence continues at coordinate 39,146,225 of NW_004443937.1, read as the reverse complement.
TAAGCCATTCAAGTTCCTTAGATGAAAGTAGGAATCCACTGGGCTCTTGTTAAACGTCCAGCTCCAGGGCTCTTTCCGCCGCGTATTAGTTGCACTGTTGAAAGCGACAGGCTTCATTGGGATTGTGGATCTGAATGGAGCATGACAGCTTACACCGAAGCATTGTGTGAGCCAACCAATACCTCCCCGTGATTATCACCGTTGTGAAAAGCTCTTCCGAGGTTCAGAGGTTGTTGTTGTTAGGTGCCGTCGAGTCGGTTCCAACACATAGGGACTCTATGTACAACAGCAGAACGAAAACACTGCCCGGTCCTGGGCCATCCTCACAGTCATTGCTGTTTGAGGCCATTGTTGCAGCCACTGTGTCAATCCATCTCGTTGAGGGTCTTCCTCTTTTCACTGACCCCCTACTTTACTAAGCATGATGTCCTTCTCCAGGGACTGGTCCCTCCTGATAACCCAGCCAAAGTACGTGAGATGAAGCCTCACCATCCTCGATTCTAAGGGCCATTTTCGCTGTACTTCTTCCAGGACAGATTTGTGCATTCTTCTGGCGGTCCATGGTGTGTTCATTATTCTTTGCCGACACCCTAATTCAAAGATGTCAATTCTTCTTTGATCTTTCTTATTCGTTTGTCTAGCTTTCGCATGCATATCAGGTGATTGAAAATACCAAGGCTTGGGTCGGGCGCACCTTAATCCTCAAAGTGACATCTTTGCTTTAAACTTTTTTTTAACGCTTTAAACCTTTTAACATGTTAGCTTTTCAGAGGTAGGAGCTCTCCTATGTCCAGATTTTTTGCTCCTACACGTATTCACCCCACCCTCAATTGCAGTTTGAAAAATGAAATGCATGTTGATTTCTGAGATTCTGAATAGGATTGCCACAGTGCATTTTTCCAGGAAATGTGATACAAGAAACCAAAACAAGAGTCTTCTTTATGATTAAACTCAACAGGTACTCTCTATGTTAAAGGCAAAAACAAAGTGTTGGTTTTTGTATCCCGTTGGAAACAAAAAGTTATGCTGTATGCTTTTAATCTGCAAAGGGCTAGGCAACCTTGTTCTGATTCCTTATAATTTAAAATCTCGTTTTTCTCCTGATTAGCTACAGTCTTCCCAAATGTGCAGCAGTTTTCACGTGAACTATTTAAAGTTGGTAGTGTACTTTAGAGGAGCCCTGGTGGCACAGTGGTTAAGCGCTCAGCTGCTAACGGAAAGGTCCGCTGTTTGAACTCACTGGCTGCTTTCCAGGAGAAAGATGTGGCAGTCTGCTTCCATAAGGATTTACAGCCTTCGAAACCCTATAGGGCAGTTGTACTCTGTTCTGTAGGGTCACTATGAGCCGGAATCTACTCGACAGCAATGGGTTTAGCATACTTTATAGGGGAAACTGTAT
>NW_004443937.1:39135419-39136874 GCF_000243295.1 Trichechus manatus latirostris | reverse complement strand
ATTTTAATTTCCATAAGATCAGTTGTGATGGCCCCTCTTTCACTTCTAATATTAGTAATTTGTGTCTTCTCTCTTTTTTTTTTACCTTGGTTAGCCTAGCGAGAGGTTTATCAATTTTATCGCTCTTTTAAAAAAATCAGCTTTTGGTTTTGTTGATTTTCTCTATTAATTTCCTGTTTTCAATTTCACTTGTTTCTGCTCTTATTTTTATTATTTATTTTCTTCTGCTTACTTTGGATTTAATTTGCTCTTTATTTTCAAGTTTCCTATGGTGGAAGCTTAGATTATTGATTTTAGATGTTTCTTCTTTTCTAATATACGCATTCAATGCACTTCTTTCTCTGCATCTGAAAAATCTTTAGAAGTTGTATTTGTATTTACATTTTTATTTTGTTCAAAATATTTTTTTAAATTTCTCTTGAGACTTATTTTTTGACCCATGTGTTATTTAGAAGTGTATTGTTTAATATCCAGGTATTTGGGGATTTTCCATCTGTATTTCTGTTATTGATTTCTAGTTTAATTCCATCGTGGTCTGAGAGTAGACTTTGCATGATTTCTGGTCTTTTAAATTTGTTAAGGTGCACTTTACGGCCCAGGATGTGGTCTATCTTGGCGAATGTTCCATGTGAGTTTGAGAAGAATGTGTATTGTGTTGTTGGATGAAGTATTCTGTAAATACCTATTAGATCCCGTTGATTGATGGTGCTGCTCAGTTTAACTGTATCCTTACTAAGTTTCTGCTTCCTGGATCTGCCAATTACTGATAGAAGGGTATTGAGGTCCCTAACTATAATAGTAGATTTGTCTGTTTCTTCTTTAAGTTCTATCACTATTTGCCTCACATATTTTGACGTTCTGTTGTTAGGTGCATCCACATTAAGGATTGTTATGCCTTCTTGGAAAATTGACCCCTATTTCTTATGTCTTGTTTTTGTTGTTAGTTGCTGTTGAGCTGGCCCCAACTCATGGCAAACTTTTGTATAACAGAATGAAATATCGTCCTGTCCTGTGCCATCGTCACAATTATCGGTATGTTTGAGCCCATTATTGCAGCTATTGTGTCAGTACATCTCATGAAGGGTTTCCCCCATTTTTGCTGACGGTCTACTTTACGAAATATGATGTCCTTTTCTAGAAGTTGTTCTTTCCTGATGACGTGTCCAAAGTAAGCAAGATAAAGTCTCGCCATCCTCACTTCTCAGGAGCATCCTGGTTGTACTTCTTTCAAGCCAATTTGTTCATTTTTATGGCAGTCCATGGTATATTGAGTATTTTTTGCCAACAACCACAATTCAAATACATCAGTTCTTCTTCTGTCTTCCTTTTTTATTATCCAGCTTTGCAAGCATATAAGGCAATTGAAAAGACCATGGCTTGGGTCAGGTTTACTGTAGTCATCAAAGTGACATCTTTGCTTTTTAACACTTTAAAGAGGTCTTCTGCAGCAGATTT
>NW_004443937.1:39123526-39135010 GCF_000243295.1 Trichechus manatus latirostris | reverse complement strand
CACCTTTTTTGATTTAAAACCATGCAGCATCCCCTTGTTCTGTTTGAACGGCTGCCTCTCCATCTATGTGCAGGTTCAGCATAAGCACATTCAAGCGTTCTGGAATTCCCATTCTTCAAATTGTTATCCATAATTAGTTATGATCCACACGGTTGAATGTATTTGTGTAGTCGATAAAACACAGGTAAACGTCTATCTGGTATTCGGTGCTGGTGGCCAAGATTCATCTCACACCAGCAGTGACATCTCTCATTCCATGTTTCTTCTGAATCCAGCTTGAACTTCTGGCAGTTCCCTGTTAGTGTATGGCTGCAGCTATGTTTTAATTGTCTTCAGCATGACTTTGCTAGTACGTGAGAGTAATGATATTGTTTGATAATTTCTACATTCCATTTGATTGCCTTTCTTTAGAACAGGCACAAATATGCATCTCTTCCAGGCAACTGGCCAGGTAGGTGTCTTCCAAATTTCTTGACATAGGTGAATAAGCACCAGTCTGGAAACCAGAAGTCAGGTTAGCCTACTTTAGATGGTGTGTTTAGGGAACACCTGATAAGGAGGTGACATCTAAACTGAATCTGAAAGAAGAGATGGACACAGCCATGCTAAGAGTGGAGGGAAAAAGTGTTCCAGATGCTCAGGTAAATTTAACTTTCTGATAAACAACAAATAATTACCTAGGTATGGCCCAAATATTGCTTGGGATATACTTATAGTGAAAAAAAAAAAAAGTTCACTGTTCATCTGAAAGTCAAATGTAATTGGGTGTCCTCTATTTTATCTGTCCACCCTACATGAGAAGTCACTAGTGGGCTATAAATGGGGAGTGATGTGACTTGATTTGTGTTTGTAAAAGATCAGTCTGTTTGACTTCCTTACTGAATGTTTTGCCTGCCACCTTTCTGATTACCAGAAGAAGAAGCAGGAGTGCTCTAGGTGATTTCCAATATTAACTACAGAGTGGCTTCCAGGAGTCCCTGTTCCCTGCCTACTACTCATGGACGAATTGTCTGCCTTCAATTTATAAACCTAAATGTGGTTCCTACAGAGATGCCCACCCTTTTCCCCACCCCAAAGGCCCCAGTGGGTACCCTCCTCCTGTGCATTCCCAAAGCAGCCTCTCTTTCTTTCAGCAGAACATTTACGCCATGTGTTACAATTGCTCCTGGTCTATCTTTCCCACTAGCCTGGGAAACTGCTCAGGGCACGAACTGTGTCTTTGTCTTTGTTGACTATCTGGCATCTAGTGTAGGGTCGGAAACAATGGACAAGCTTGGTGAATTTTGGTTGACTAGATGAATTAACTGTGAGACCTCTGGAGAGTAACCCTTGAGCCAATAGGCAACAGCCTCTTCTTTGAGCCCGCTTCAGGTCTTCTGATTTCTGAGATACCAATTGCTGAGGAAATATTTGTTGAGTACTTCTAGCTGTCAGGTACTATATGAAAAGTCTTGGCAATATCGAAATCTAGGTCTCTGCTGTTAAGGAGCACATCGACTACAGTAGTTGAGATCATGAGATGACCCGGAATAAAAACAGCCAGCAAAACATTCAAGTATTAAAATAGGTAGTAGAATTGATAAGACTCAAGACTCCTTAGCCTGGATTCCGTGGACCTAGTGAGATCCATGAAAGGGCTCAGGGTAGAGGTTCAAGAACTCCCCGAAATGATATACAGTGTTATATACACCTGCATTTTCCGAGGGACAGCTTTGATCAAATTCTCAAAGGGAAAGTACCTGACCCCAGAGTTGCTGAGAATTCTCTCCTCTGAGTGCTTTAGAAATTTGTGGTGGACTAAAGATCCAAATATGAATGGTGACTGAAACTGTAAAAGCAAGAGTAGAGAAAAATATGAAATTTCTTAACAATTTCATGCTGGGGAAGAATTTCTTAAAATCATAAAGGAAAAACTGGAGGAATATAATTATATTATAATTAAAGATTTGTGTTCCCTGAAGGAAGCCATGGGAAAAATTAGCAAGGACAAACGGAGAGAAAATATTGGCAACAAGCATAATAGCTGACAAGATGTCCATACCAAGGGTATACTCTTTTTACTTCTGCTGGTCAGTGAACGAAAGACATAAAATAATTAAAAAAACATTAATGGACAAAGATGTAAATTGGCAGTCTCCAGAAGACGAACCTTGAATGGCTAACATGTGTTTGAAAGAAATGTTCCATCTCATTAGTATTCAGAGACATGAATATTAAAGTGTGAGATACTACTTCATACCCATCAGGTGAGACCAAAAAAAAAAAAAAAAAGTCAGATAATGATAAGGATTGGTGAGGATGCATTTAAACAGGAATTTGGGGGGCTGTTTGGTATAGCAAAGAATTTGAATCAACCTATCTGTCTGCTGATAGGAGAATGTTGTTGTGTGTTGTGAAGTCAATTCTGACTCACAATGACCCTACAGGACTGAGTAGAGCTACCCCATAGTTTCCTAGGCTGTAACCTTTATGGGAGCAGATCGCCAGGTCTTTTCTCCTACAGAGCCACTGGTGGGTTTGAACAACTGATGTTTTAATTAGCAGCCGAGGGCTTGACGCTTTAGCCACCAGGGCTCGTGGATAGGGGAATAGAGAAGTCCAATTATGGTTTATTCTTATGAGAGAATACTGTGCCGTAGTTAGAACAAATTAAAATCTAGAGCAGAGCTGTCCACTTGAAATATAATGCAAGCCACATATGTAATTTTCTCTTTTCTGGTAGCCACATTAAAAATGTAAAAAGAAACAGGTGAAATTTATTTGAAAATTATATTTAATCTAATATATCCAAAGTATTAGTACTTCAACATATCATCAACATGAAAATGACTAATGAAAAATATTTTACATTTCCTTTTATTGTACTAAGCCTCCGAAATCCTGTGTGTATTTTACACTGACAGCACATCTCAATTCAGATACTAAATTTTCATTGGAAATACTTGATCTATATTTAGATTTCATAAAATGTACAGTTGAAAAAGTAGATTCAAATACCCAAGGTATTCCAAAAATAATTAAGTGTTCTGATAATTGAATCAAGTGTCATCCTTTTACACTTAAGTTAATTAAACGTACATAAAATTAAAAATTCAGTTGCTCAGTTGTATTAGCCGTGTTTTAAATATTCAGTAGTCACATGTAGCTGTGACTAAGTCATTGGACAGCATACATCCAGAGCTGCACATAACAGCGTAAGTGGTTTTCAAATGCTTTGGCAGGAGAAAAAGTATATACAGCAAAAGAATAAGACTAAGAACAAAATTTATAGTAAAATATCATTTAAATAAATTGAACATACACAAAGACTGATACTGTGTATTTTTCACAAAACACATATATGTAATGAAATATCTGGACAATATTTGGGAGCATTTCCCTGTGTGTACATGGTGAGGTGGCATGGCATCAGGAAGGGGAGGATCAAAGGGGACAACCTAAGTGGCGTCTTGGAGAGTTCTAGGCTGTCAGTGTGCGGTGGGTCAAGGAGCTTGCACAACTCAGGTCTAGGCACAGGGTTAAAACAGGAAGCAATGAGGATTTGCTCTGCTGAAGACAGTGAGAAAATTGGAACCTCCATGCAGAGGGATGGTTTCACTATCACGTTTTCGAATACTCCATTTTGAAGTTCCTTCTAAAACAGCAAACTGAATTGTGGTCAATGTCATCACAGGACACTCTGATGGGCGTGTTGTTGTTGTTGGGTGCCTTCGAGTCAATTCCGACTCATAGCAACCTTGTGTACAACAGAACGAAACACTGGGCCCCCCAATCCAGTTATGACCACATCTTAACTTGATTACATCTGCAAAGACCCTCTTTCCAAACAAGGCCACATTCACGGATACCAGGTTTAGGGCTTCCACATACATTTTTGGGGGGACACAATTCAACCCACAACAAGACCCTATACAGTAGCTGGAAGGGCAGTACAGAACTATGAGCAGGAATTCTGGAGTCAGACAGGATTGACCTGAAGTCCAGTCTGCAAATTACTAGTTCTGGGATTCTGGGCAATTACTTTTTTGCCTGTGAAACAGGCATAGGGTTACTGGAAGGATAAACTGAGTGTCTGTAATTGCTGTGTAAGTGTTAGTCATTATCATGGCCATTATTGAATACTATGACCCGGTCACCATAATTTCACTGCTCACCTGTAACACATGTATCCAAAAGCACCTGGCTGACCTAACATATCTGTTTATGCCAGGTGTGAGCTTACAAATCATAATCAAAGAGATTAGTGTGTGGACTGTTACCTGGTTTCCCAATTCTTTTCAGTGGTTCACTGTTCAACAGTAGGGCTTTGAATTAGCTAGCTGCAGGAGTTCTGAAATTGAACATGATTTATTTTGAGTTTTCTTTCAGGAATTCATGCAGTCAGTGTACTTGTAGTTAAAATGGAGGTGAAGGGCACTGAGGAACAGACTTCAGCATTTACAGGCATAAAAATAAACAACAACCTCAGTAGTGTTCTGGGCACCTATCAACCTGAGAAAGAATCAGCAGTATTAACAATGTGCATTACATTTTGTCATAAGTATATCTATGTATGTGTTTTTTTTTTGTTTGTTTTCCTTCTGGAATGAATTGAGGACACAATGAAGCCCTCACCAGCCAGCCACAGGGCAGTATTGCTATTCACCCACTGTTGTGCTTTGTGGAACGTTACTATAATATGTTTCATTTGAAAATAAAACAAATTCTTAGCAAAATGTCACTATGTGAATGCAATCTCTACAATGTGTTTAAGTTGGTTACCTCTGCAGATGAAGCTCCAGCAGATAAAAGTGGGCACTTAATGTTCGATGGATATGCTGAGACCATCCCTGTTTATATGCTCAATTTCCTAAAATCACGTAACCTTTTGCTATTTTGTAATACAGAAAAAGGATTGTTAGATGGGAGAAAGCTGTTGCTATGTCAGATAAACAAGTCAGAAAGTTCCACTGAAAGTACTCATGCCCTGCATGGCAATGCCCTTCGGAATGGAAACCAACGTCAGAAAACCCGGGCTGGGTTCTTCGCACGTTTCTCAATGTTTCTGCTTTAGAAAATGCTGCCAAGCCTATTTTTTAGGGTTAAAAGTATTCTACTACCTAGAAAACGTCACTGGGCTTGTTTGGTGATTTCCTGTCTCTCTCTGTTCCCCTCCCTTTTTCCGTTTCCCCGTACCTGGATGTTTCTCATTCGAGTGTCCTTTCTCAGCCAGAGGCCAGCTCTGTTTGTCTTCTTTATTTCTCTCTCTAAATTGGTGAACAAGTCCTAGTGTCCGTGAAGGTGGAGAACTAATGGGATGGCCTGGAGGCAGTCACATTCAGGCAGGTGCTGCGCAAACCTCTGCGGTCAGTTTGCCAGGCCCTCTGCAGTTCCAGCGTGTAAACACCAAGGCAGGGCAGCCTGCAGCAGATGCTGCCCGCTACCGATTACTGAGTCCACAGACCCAGCTGGCCTGACCAGGCTCTGAATTGATTGGTGTTCTGTTAGAGATCCACCTGTTTGCTGCACACTCTATGTTTGCCTAAATTCAGCATGTGATTCTGCAGAATGGTCAAGCTGGCTATGAGTGAGATGGTAATAGCTAAACAAAAAAAAAAAAAGGCATTGGGAATGTAAATGAAGCATATGAAAAGAATAGCAACTTCATTAAATGATTCTGTTGTGTTAGATGGAACCCTGGTGGTGCAGTGGTTAAGGGCTTGGCTGCTAACAAAAAGGTCAGCAGTTCAATTCCACCAGCCTCTCCTTGGAAACCCTGTGGGGCAGTTCTACTCTGTCCTATAGGGTCGCTATGATTTGGAATTGACTCAGCGGCAATGGTTTTTTTTTTTTTTTTTTTTTAATTGTGTTAGATGCTTGTTTTTATGCACAGTGCCTACCTGGATGTAGTCATCTATGAAATATTAGGGGAGATAGATAATGTAAGACATTCATACATCTTTCTGGAAATGTAAGGTTATTATCAGTTAATGATGGAGGAGAAAATTTAGGACATAGAGTTTGGTTGTAACTAAAAATTAGAGTCAGCAGTAGAAATATACAGGATCTCTATCCTGACTCTCCTTCCCGAGATCCAGATCCACAGAGCCAGCAGCTTGGTGGTGATCTCTGTTTAGATGTCCTTTACCAGTTGCCATGGAGTCAATTCCAACTTATGGTGACCCATGTGTGTCAGAGTAGAACTGTGCTCCGTAGTGTTTTCAATGGCTGATTTTTCAGAAGTAGATCTCCAGGCCTTTCTTTTGAAGTGCCTCTGGGTGGACTTGAACTTTCATCCTTTCTGTTATAAGCTGAGCACATGAACTGTTCGCACCAGCCAGGGTCTCCAGATGTCTTCTAGGGACCTGGAAGTCATCATGGCTTTGTCCACCCTCCTCTCCTCCAGAAGGGATCCTCCTTGTCCATCCTCCAGTTTCGATGTTCAAGAAACTTGGAAATCATCCACGACTTAATCTTCCTCATCCCTACATTCAGTCATATACCAAATCCCTTCAGTTCTACCTTCTACATATTCCTCAAATCACTCCAGTTCTTTCCATCCATGTCTTACCTGGAGATAGAGAGAGAATGAGGAAGGGAGGGGTGAAGAGAGAGAGAAGAGAAGGAGAGAAAAAGAGAGAGAGAGGGAGTTGGAGAGTGTTGTTTATGGCCATTGTGGTCAAGCAAAAGAGTGTAAGGAGAACTTTTTTGGTCAAATAATGTCAACTTACCAGTGTTTGCTTATTTTGACATCCCTAAAGATAAGTTTTAAGGAGCCCTGGTGGTGCAGTGGTTAAAGCATTCAACTTCCAGCCAAAAGGTCTGCAAACCCACCAGCCACTCTGCAGTCAGCTCTCATAGAGATTACAGACTTGGAAACCCTATGGTGCAGTTCTCCCCTGCCCTAAAGGGTCACTGTGAGTCAGAATGGACTTGACAGCAACAGGTTAAAGATGAATTTTAATTAAGCAAGGTCATTAGTTGGTGGCTCCAGTCCTTTCTCTCATACTCAGCGTCCACAGGACGTAGCATGGGGACTCACACTGTCTTACTTGTGACAATCTGAAAAGAAGCTAGAGTGACCTAGGATAGGGGATTCTGTTTGTTTCTGCCAGTTTATCATTTACAGTAAAGCTTGTTATAGGGGAACAAGATATATGATCTGGATTTGAGCCTCATTTTCATCATTCACTTAAATGTTACCATTTTCTCAGCAAAATCCTGCATTATATGCACTCTTTTTTTCCTAGTGGATCAATTTCTATGTGCCTACTTCATGATGTTCTTCTTCTTCTTCTTCCTCCTTCTCCCTCATCATCATTGACACCACTGGGACACTTTACCAAGGAGCACTGGCAGGAGAAAAGGATTAAAGGATAACAGTGACTTGACAATGGTGTGGAAAAGCCATACCCTGGTCAGTCACACTGAGAATGTATTGAGTGATACTCCAGGGGTTCTTGCATGCTTTGAGAATGCTGTCTCCTACTTAGAAGTTCAAAGATATCATTCCCAAAGCTTTCTACAATACTGCTGGGTAAAGGTTAATCAAAGATTTCAATTTTTTAGTCAAATACGTGAAAGATAGATCATCTATCAGAACATATTCTGTTATAATTAAAGGTCTATCAAATCCTTCCACCTATTCAATAAACCCATATATTCATGATTTTAGGGTTTTACTTGGCTATAAAATTTCCTTTGGGCTGCAAAGCAGTACATGCAATCTGTTTGGGAATGAAATTTTTAGTAGAAAGTCAAAAGAGGAAAATCAATTTAACTGGTTTTGACTTACAACAGTTAAAAATTGACAGTATTGGATTTTGGATAAGTACTTTTGCTCCACAGTTTGAGGGTCGAGTGGTTGTTAAAATATCACTTATTGCATTGGCCCATCATTTGGATTATTCTATTTTGCTACTTTGAAGCTATAAAATCAACCAAGTAAGTAAGTGGGCCGCGCATTGTCAGCTCTTTCACATAAACAGCTACTAGACTCTTCAACACATCAAACACTAATCAATTGGCTCAGAACTTTTTTGTTGAATATGTTACCTCACAGGCATAGAAGAGAGAAAAGACCACAGATTTCTTTCTAATCAGTGTAAGGTTTACTGCTAAAAGATTACCATTAGTCACTGATTTTTTATTTGTGGAAATATATATTTCGTCTATGAAATGAAGACAAAGTAAAGTATTATAATTAAATGTGAAAAACCTGGAGTTAGAAACCCAAAAGGGAAGAACATGCTCAGCATTTCTCAAGCTGAAAGAGCTAAAGAAAAAATTCAAGCCTCGAATTGCAATATTGAAGGATTCTATGGGCAGAATATTGAACTACATAGGAAACATCAAAAGAAGACGGAAAGAATACACAGAGTCACTGTACCAATAAGAATGGTCGATATCCAACCATTTCAGGAGGTAGCATATAATCAAGAACCGATGGTACTGAAGGAAGAAGTCCAAGCTGCACTGAAGGCATTGGTGAGAAACAAGGTCCCGGGAATTGATGGAATACCAATTGAGATGTTTCAACAAACAGATGCAGCACTGAGAGTGCTCACTAGTCTATGCTAAGAAATTTGGAAGCCAGAGGTACCTGGCCAACTGTCTGGAAAAGATCCATATTTCTGCCCATCACAAAGAAAGATACTCAGAAATTATCTAACAATGTCATTAATATCACACCCAAGTAAAATTTTGCTGAAGATAATTCAAAAATGGTTGCAACAGTACATCGACAGAGAACTGCCAGAAATTCAAGCTGGATTCAGAAGAGGACTTGGAATGAAGGGTATCATTGCTGATGTCAGATGGATCTTGGCTGAAAGCAGAGAATACCAGAAAGATGTTAACCTGTGTTTTATTGACTATGCAAAGGCATTCGACTGCGTGGATCATGACAAATAATGGATAACGTTGCAAAGAATGAAAATTCCAGAACACTTAATTGTACTCATGTGGAACCTGTACATAGACCAAAAGGCAGTGATTTGAAGACAGCAAGGGGATTCTGCGTGGTTTACATTAAAATCAGGAAAAGTGTGTGCCAGAGTTGTATCCTTTCACTATACTTATTCAGTCTGTATGCTGAGCAAATAATCTGAGAAGCAGGACTATATGAAGAGGAATGTGGCATCCACGTTGGAGAAAGACTCATTAACAACCTGCAATATGCAGATGACATAACCTTGTTTGCTAAAAGTGAAGAGGACTTGAAGCACTTACTGATGAAGATCAAAGACTACAGCCTTCGGTATGGATTACACCTCATCATGAAGAAAACAAAAATCCTCACAACTGGACCAATAAGCAACATCATGAAAAACACAGAAAATATTAGTTGTCAAAGATTTCATTTTACTTGGATCCATAATCAACACCCATGAAAGCAGTAGTTAAAAAATCAAATAATGCATTACCTGGGGCAAATCTGCTGCTAACAACCTCTTTATTTATTTATTGTGAATTTGAATTTTGTTCTACATTTTTCTGCCACTGTGTCTGGGACCCTCTATTGTGATCCCTGCTAGAGCACTCAGTGTTGGTAACTGGGCACCAAAAGGATCTCTTTAAAGTGTTAAACAGCAAAGATATCACTTTGAGGACTAAGGTGTGCCTGACCCAAGCCATGGTAATTTCAGTTGCCTCATATGCATGCAAAAGTTGGACAATGAATGAGGAAGACCAAAGGAGAATTGACACCTTTGAATTATGGTGTTAACGAAGAATATTGAATATACCATGAACTGCCAGAAAAATGAACAAAACTGTCTTGAAAGAAGTACAGCCAAAATCCTCCTTAGAAGTGAGGACGGTGAGACTTCATCTCACCTACCTTGGGCATGTTATCAGGAGGGACCAGTCCCTGGAGAAGGACATCGTGCTTTGTAAAGTAGAGGGTCTGGAAAAAAGAGGAAGACCCTCAATGAGGCAGATCGACACAGTGGCTGTAACAGTGGGCTCAAGCGTAACAAAGATTCTGAGGATTGCCCAGGTTGAGGCAGTGTTTTGTTCTGTTGTATGTAGGGTCACTATGAACCGGAGCCAATTCGACGACATCTAACAACAAGAGCATATTTCATCTGCACATATACAACACACAGAATATTTACACATACATGATATCGGAAAATAGCCAAAAGTTCTGAAGTCAGGAAAGTCTGTGCTACAGAGTGGTTAAGAGCCTGGAGTTGACATTGAGACAACCTGCGCAAGGAGTCCCCTTCCATGATGTATTCGTTGGTGGCTTTAACAAGAACTTAATCTTTCCCGGGTCTCAGTTTCCTTATCTGTAAAATGGAGCTAATGATATATGCCTCGTTTTATGAAAAGTGAATCAAATTGTTCATGAAAAATGTCTGGCACAGTACTGGAAACAAATCAAGTGTTGAAAAAAGTGGGAGGTATTGTCACTTGTATTATTATCGATGAGGCAAGAAGATGGGTGGTTTGCCATCATTATCCATTCTCCACACAAAAGTGTATTATAATGACTATCATGGACTTAATGTTCCAAGGAAATTGGACAGAGCACACTGGCCACTCCTATGCTAACTCATTAATCGGAGCTGATGACTGGGGTGCCTTCCGTATCCGAGGTGACAGTGCTGCCGCTGCTTTTAACTATTGACTTGTCAGAGTAAGGGAGCAGGGCTTTTACAACTTGAAAATTGCTACTCTCATCAGTCCGCATTTCCACAGGCTGGATGGAGGGGCTGCTAAATCCATGAGCAGAGAGATTCCATGCTGTCTCCCCAGCTCATAGCATAATGTCTAGAGCATCATAGGTGCTTAGTTAAAGTAATACCATCAAATTAATGTTCAGAGTACATTAAAATAGCGGGAATGTGTGATGATATCATCTTTCCTCTTTGACAAATGATTTTTTTCTAAAATCAGAACCTTTTTATTGGTCTCGCAGTGGATGTCCTGAGAGAAGTAGGACGATTGAGGAAAGAAAAAAAGTAAAATTCTTGAGAATGTATTTCCCATTGAAGATGTTCATTTAGTGTAGGTGTGTTGGTAGCACACTGTTTCAGTGCTCAGCGACTGACAAGAACAGGAAGACGTTTCTGATACATTCTGAATCCGTTCTTCTGGGAGATTGACGGAACAGAGAGCTCAGAGTAACCCTGGGAGAAGTACCGCCGCGTCATCTGCAGGAGGCACATTTATACACCCCTTTGGGAACATCTCAGTTAGCTAGCAAAAAGGGGTCTGTGCAGAAGGTCCATGATTGCAAATGCCTGCAAACAAGGAGTATTATTTTTATTAAATGCTTCTTTGAAATATGAGTTTTTTTCAAAAGGCTAAATAAAATATTCTTCAGAATTGGGAATAAGAATTAGAAAGGATAGATAGAAGATCTTCTGGAAAAATTTTTTTGAATGATTTTTTTTCTTTTTTTATTGTACTTTAGATGAAGGTTTACAGAACAAATAGTTTCTCATTAGACAGTGAGTACATGTATTGTTTGATGACGCTGGTTAACAACCCCAC
>NW_004443937.1:39119281-39123061 GCF_000243295.1 Trichechus manatus latirostris | reverse complement strand
TAATTCTTGTTTCCTAACCTGTCCTTCCCTCAACCTTTGTCCCAAACAAATGTACTGTGGAAAGATTTAAAGGGGCCAATTCATGTACTGATAAATGTTGTCGTTGGGTGCTGTAGAGTCGATTCCAACTCATAGCGACCGCATGTGACAGAGTAGGACTTCCCCAAAGGGTTTTCTAGGCTGTAATCTTTACAGAGGAGCCCTGGTGGTGAAGTGTTTAAGAGCTCAAGCTGCTAACCAAAAGCTTGGCTGTTTGAATCCACCAGCTGCTCCTGGAAACCCTATGTGGCAGTTTTTCTCTGTCCTATAGGGTCACTATGAGTCAGCATTAACTAGATTGCATTGGGTTTGGTTTTGGTTTTGTGAATTGTCATACACTTGTGTGTTTTTTAAATCTTTACCGAAGCAGATCACCACGTCTTTCTCTCAAGTTGCTGCTGGGTGGATTGGAAACCACCAACCTGTCGCTTAGCAGCAACCGCTTAACCATTGTGCCATGAGAGATACTTACTGATAAATAGAACTGCTCTATAATCGGGGAAGTAATGACAGAAAATAATGGAAAGCCAAGTTTCTTCTGTGGTGTCCTGAGGGGTCCTCACTTTGTGTCCTTGCCCCATGACATCCTTGTGAACATTTCCTCTCCATCCTCACTCTGGTCGTTTCTGGATTGATAGAACTGGGGTTTCTTAGACCGACTGAGATGCCTGGAACTAATAAAGACCATAAATTGAAGGAAAGTTCTAATCCAGTGCCCCTTGCCTTCTTCATTGGCCTAAAGATAAATAGGTCTGTGGCTAATTAACTTAAAGTTTACTTGAAAGGCTTGATTCCATCAGCACTATTCAGGGCATTACTATACTTTGACATTTCCCTGAGGTGTAAATTATTAGTGTCTGAAAGAAGTCATTGGCCAGGAAGGGAAACATAAAAGGCAAAATAAAAGGAGGATCCAAGTATTTCTGGGCTGGTATTCCTCTTCTCCTCTGAGCTCATCAGAGAGGCAGTGAATGACCCCTGGATGCATTAGGAATGCCCCATGATACTGCGGAAAGTAGCTGGGTCTGCGGTCTTCTTCCTGTGAGGTCACGTCAGGGGTCACAGCATAAGTTGCTAATAGGATGGCTAAGGTTTGGAGGTGGGACATGTAAAAGTATTGCGTGCACAGGCACATCGTGTTTTGTGACTTAAATTTAAATGCATCGGGGGATCCTCTATTTGGAGAAATCCTTCAGGAAATGTGTTTTGGATATACAATTGATACCACCAGTTGTCTCCTTTGTAACACCCGCTTCCTCCTTTTAGGAGAGCCATGGGCTTGATATTGCGAGTTACTAATTCATTTTGAGGTCCTATGGTGGTTCATTCCCTGCCCAGATTTACACTCAAGGAGTACAGCTCAGCTGCTCAATGTTAATTAACAGGAAATCCAGTCTGTACTTGAACCTCAGAAAAAGGGAAGCCAATTCGTTTTTCCAGTCCCTGACATTTTTGTGCCCTGGAGCTGCTCCCGAACTCTTCATATGCCAACTCTCCAAACCCTCTCTCTAGTTCTTGCCTGGCCCAGCTTTTCGTCTTCTTTGCTTCCTCTCTCCCAGCCCCAAATCTTACTCAGCCTCTCCAGTTCTTTTCTCAGTCCAGGCCACTCACAACTGATTTCCCAGACTCTGAAGCACAAGAGAGGCAGGAACAATGCCTGGGAGAGAGGATGGTGAGAGGGTGAGTGTGAGGACGACGGCGAACGGTCACATTGAATGAACTGGGACTCTGTTATGCCCATACTAATTGTAACCTTTTATGAAGAAGAAAAACCAAGAAAGAAGGAAATTAGCATTTATTAGGTGCCTCCAATTTTTCGGGTGCTAACTTTGGTATCATGTTCCCATATACCATCTCGCAAATTACCAATGGTTGCAGATAAACGTTTCGTTGGCGATTATTATTGGAGGTGTTTTTGCTCACCATTGTGTTTTTATGCTGTGCTATGCCTGGCATATATTCGATTCTCCATAAATATGTAGAGACCGAGTTAAAGAGTGAATAGAGCAGTGACTTTCTGGGCAAACCTGGAAAATTTTTATCATCCCTTCCACCACGTCCATGAGGATACTTAGACTCTGAGAGGTTAAATCCTTTGCCACGTTGTTGATACAGGTCAAAAGCAGCAGGTCTAATGTTTTCTTCCCAATATATTTGGTTCTGAGATCTTTCCACTAGATTTCATTGCTTGAGACGACCATCTTCTATCATCATTTTCCCCTTGTAAGAGTGTTGTGTGTTCGCCAAGCAAACACTTGTTAGGGCTGTATTTTGCTGTTGTTGCTACTAAAAAATTCCTATTATAACACCAGGGTTGAGGGAGGAGGGAAGACTAATATTGGAGTTAGAACCTCTTCATGCTTCACTGAAAGTGAGACATTTAATGTGACTTCATACACAGAAGATCTTGGATTAGTGATGAACCAGCCCTCAATTATCTAAGCACTAATTAGCCGCAGTTTTGGTTATCTGCATTCTTCAGGGTCTCTTGCTCCATCACATAGGCTGGTGGAAGTGTAGGGAGTTAGACAGCATCTCAAGCCCTAGCTTTTAAACTTTATCTGTTTTTTAGTAACAGAGCCTTTGATCAAACACAGGCTTCTGCCAAAGGACGATGTATAAAACAGATCAAAGTGGAGCTGCTCGAATGAAGGGAGCAAAGGGCCTAGAGCTGTGCCATCTTTGCCACCTCCTCAGAGTCTCACAATGTCTAAGATTTTTCATAACAGAATTTAGCATTGACTAACCTGGATGATCGTTCTTAATTTTATAGCTAAGGAAACCAGGTCCAGTGAGTCTAAATATTGTGTGCAAGGTCACAAAAGTCTTAGCAACCTAGGGAGGTTGAGACCCCGGGTCACACCATGTTATATTGTGCCACTGAAGAGCCACGTGACAACCAGGATAGTAACCAAACCAAAAAAAAACCATTGCTGTTGAGTCCCTTCCAACTCATGGCAAGTCCACATGTTTTCAAATAGAAGTGCGCTCCGTAGAGTTTTCAATGGCTGTGATCTTAAGGAAGTAGATTGTAAGGCCTTTCTTCCACAGCACTGCTGGGTGGGTTCAAACCACCAACCTTTCAGCTAATAGGCAAGAGGAAATTGTTTATGCCACCCAGAGACCCAGGATAGTAACAGCAAGCCCTTACTGAACATTTACTATGACTTGGGTGCTGTGCTAAGAGCTTTACACTCAGTAACTTGCTAAATCTTTGTAATAACCCGATGAAAGGGGTGCTATTATTGTCCCCACTCTATGGATGGAAAATAGACACAGGGTGGTTAATCATACTTACCTAAAGTCACACAACCAGGAAGCAGGGTATTGCCAGAGCCCAGAGCCAGGCTCGTAATGTTTCTCCTTCCTCACTCAGCAGGACTTCTTTTTCATGAACTTAGGTAATCTGAGCAGTTGTTTTGGTATGTTCTTCCCACCTCAAGTCCTTGCCATGCACAGTGGACTGGTGGTTTCCAGAATCCTTCCCTCAGTTTCACACGAGTTTTTCTACATGCAGGTGCCACAAAAAGGTCACCCAGGATTGCCTAACATTATATGAGTCTTAGTATTCCAGCTGGAGCTCTCCTCTCCTCTCTCTCTGAATAGATTGACACATGCCTGCCTTCCACCTTACTGCGTCACTCAGTCGTGGTGTAATACCCTGGTTAAGAATCACTGCCCTGGAGGACTTTATCTACAAACAACATGATTAAAAGTGATTTAAAGTTTCACAGAATTCAT
>NW_004443937.1:39116189-39118159 GCF_000243295.1 Trichechus manatus latirostris | reverse complement strand
TAGTCCTAGTCCAAGTTAGTATCTTCTAGGATGGAAATTCTGTTCAAAGCATGAAGTTTTAAGTAAATAAATGATTATTTTTCTCAGTTAAATTTGTAAGCCTCACACAGACATTGGAATTTGGCTCTTACTCTTTCACTACTGTTTGTTGTTTTTCTGAAGGTAGGTGACCCATGTGGGTAGATATAGAAATTGGATTTTCCAAAAATAAGGCCACATCCAAACATGTCCCATCCTGTCTGCTCTTTTTACAGCGTCAGAGGTGAGGTTTGTGTTCTCTCCCTTGAATCTGAGCGCAACTCTGTAAGAGCCTTGACAAATAGAATGTGGCAGAATTCACTTTTTCTTTTGGTTTGATTTTTTGTGTTAAAATATATATATAAAAAAATGTGCCATTGTAACCATTTTGAAGTGTACAATTCAGTGATGTTAATTATATTCGCCATGTTAGGCAGCCATCACCACTATCCATTTCCAAAAGGTTTTCCTCAACCCAAACAGAAACTCAGCACCCTTTGCAATTACTCACCAGTCCCTCCTCCCTCCAGCCCCCGGTAACCGCTAATAAACTTTCGTCTGTATTCATTTGCCTATTCTAGATATTTCCTATAAGTAGAATCATGCAATCTTTGTCCTTCTGTGTCTGACTTATTTCACTTAGCCTAATGTTTTCAAGATTCATCGATATTACAGCATGTATCAGAACTCTGTTTCTCTCTATGGCTATATACACCGTATTTTGTTTATTCATTCATCTGTTGATGGGCACTTGGGTTGTTTCCAGCTTTTGGCTATTGTGAATAATGCTGCAATGAACATTTCTTTATAATTATCTTTTTGAATCTCCGCTTTCAAGTCTTTTGGTATACACCTAGGAGTGGACTTGCTAGGTCATATTCTATGTTAACTTTTTGAGGAACTGCCCTGCCGTTTTCCATAGCTGCTGCACCGTTTTACATTCCCGCTATCAATGCATGAGGGTTCCATTTTCTGCACATGCTCACCACCACATGTGGTTTTCTGTTTTTCTGATAATAGCCATCCTAATGGATGTGAAGTGGTATCTCATTGTGATTCTCATTTGCATTTTCCTAGTGATTATTGTCCATTTGTGTATCTTCTTTGGTGAAATGTCTATTCAAGTCCTTTGTCCATGTTTTAATTGGGTTGCTTGGTTTTGTTGTTGTTGTTGAATTGTAGGAGATCTTTATGTATTCTGGATATTAAATTCCTATCAGATATATGGTTCCCGAATATTTTCTCCCATTCTGTAGGTTGCCACTTCACTTTTTTGGTAACTTCTTTTGATGAACAAAACTTTTTCATTTTGACGAAATGTAATTTACCTATCTTTTATTTTGTTGTTCATGCTTTTGGTGTCATATCTAAAAATCCATTGCCAAACAAAACAGTTTGAAAGCCTTACTTCTGTATTTTGTTCTAAGAGTTTTATGGTTTTTGTTATTATATTTAGGTCATTGATCTATTTTGAGTTCATTTTCATATATGGTATGAAATATGGGTCCAGCTCCGTTCTTCTTCGTTTGGAGATCCAGTTGTCCCAGCACCATTTGTTGAAGAGACTATTCTTTCCCCATTGAATCTACTTGGCATCCTTGTTGAAAGTCATAGATGTATGGGTTTATTTCTGAACTCTCAGTTCTTTTCTATTGATCTATATGTCTCTCCATATACTGGTACCAGACTACAAGTTTGCATGAGTCAAAAGACCTAAGGCTGGGTCCTTCAAGGAACTTTGGTCTTGCCTGTCTTTCTCTCTCTCTGGGCATATATACCTTCTGAGCCCCAAAGCAGCATATAAGAAATCTGGCCACTCTGAAGCTACCATGCTGGAAAGGCCACATGGAGATACCACATAGAACTAGAAAGGGATACACTGAGTGTTTGAGTCTTACCAGCCCAGGATCCAGCCTAAAAAAAACAAAAACTCATTGCTGTTGAGTCGACTC
>NW_004443937.1:39114852-39116089 GCF_000243295.1 Trichechus manatus latirostris | reverse complement strand
TCTCATGAGAGACCCCAAGCCAGAACCTCATGACCAAGAGATTCCAAAACTCTTGACACACAGACAGAAACCATGAAAGAACAAATGACTATTCTTGTTTAAGTCAATAGCTTGTGGGGTGGTTTGTTACACAGCACTAGGTAACTGCAACTATAGGTACTGTGTGTGTTTAATTTTTCTCATAGAGTTTCAATGATCATTCAGTTTTGGCTTTGTGATCTTTTATTTTTTCATCATGGTAGCTGTTTCTCAATGAATATTTATTTTCTTTTCATACTGCTCTCTTTTTCTCTGGAACATTCTGCTATAAATTCTTTATCAACAGCGAGCAAATTTTTCAGCTTAAAAAGGTATCCCTTTCATTTGTTAACAAGATTTCTCCCTCAGGAATAGATGGAGCAGCATCCCAGTGTTTGATGTTTTGTACCTTAATGAAAGCACAGCTCATGAAAACAACTGTTGAACTATTGAGCATTTCGTCCTATCTGAAAATATTATTTAAGGGCACGTTTTTATTTTGACAAATTCCCAGAGAATGTTTGTATTTGAAGTAGGTATTATCAGACTCAGGTGACCCAGTGGTTAAAGTGTTTGGCTGCTAACTGAAAGGTCAGTAGTTCGAACCCACCAGCTGCACTGTGGGAGAAAGATGTGGCGGTCTGCTTCTGCAAAGATTTACAGCTTTGGAAACCCTATGGGGCAGTTCTACTCTGTCCTACAGGGTCACTATGAGTTGGAATTGAATAGATGGCAGTGGGTTTTTGGTATTATCAGGCTCATAGAAAAATATATACCATATTTTTATGCAAATAACGTGTCTTCTGTGTCTGTTTGCCAACCTCTCCCTCTTCCCGCGAGGTATTTTTATAAGTGCCGCTATGCCAATTTTTTTCACGTTTCTGTAAAAAGAATTAACATAGCATGCTTATGAAAATACCTCACAGGAAGAGGGAACAGTTGGCAAACAAATATAGAAGGCGTGCATTATTTGCGTAAAAATACAGTAATTATTCATAATATAGTGGGCTTGGCAGATTCTGTATAAAATATAGCAGTGGTTAACATTTGTAGATAGTCACATTTTATTCCCGCTATATTCTCCTGAATCAGGTAAGAAAGATTTAATTCAGATCAATAACTATAACACATAAAATAATAAACCATTTCAAAAAGGTAAGAGTATAAAATATGTGTGCTTGTGGCAGTGGTTGAGGAACTGAACATAAATTTTTAAAAT
>NW_004443937.1:39111013-39113295 GCF_000243295.1 Trichechus manatus latirostris | reverse complement strand
GTTTTTAATTTTAATGTGATTCCATTTGTCTATTTTGGTTTTTATGGCTCATGCTTTTGGTATCATATCTAAGAATTTGTTGTTAAAGACTAGGACCTGAAGCATTACCTTTATGTTTTCTTATAAGAATTTTAAGGCTTTAGTTCTTACATTTAGGTCTTTAATCCATTTTGAGTTAGTTTTTGTATATGGTATGAGGTAGGGGTCCAGGATCATTCTTTTGTTTGTGGAAATCCAGACGTTCCAGCAACATTTATTAAAGAAACTATTCTTTCCCCATTGGATGGCCTGAGCACCCTTGTCGAAAATACATTGATCATAGATGTATGTATTTATTTCTGGTCTCTCCATTCTATTTTATTGGTCTATATGTCCATCATTATACCAGTACCAGATTGTTTTGATTTCTGTAGCTTTGTAATATGTTTTGAGATCAGGAAGTGTGAATTCTCCTACTTTGTTTTTCTTTTTCACAATTGCTGTGGCTATTCAGGGCCCCTTGTCATTCCATACAGATTTGAGGGTTGGCTTTTGGATTTCTGCAGAGAAGGCTGTTGGAATGTTGATAGGTATTGCCTTGAATCTGTAGATTGCTTTAAGTAGTATTGACATGTTAACATTATTAAATCTGATGGTGTCTTAATGATAGACCACAAAATCATGAGATTGGCAGTTTTCTTCATTCCACTGATCTTTTCCAAACTTGTCAAAGATTTAGCACAGGGTTCTCTTTTTCTTCTTATTCTTCTAATGATAAAAACCAAGCTCTTTTCACTAGCGACAACTTCTTCTAAAGCCAGGCCAAGGAATAGAAGCAATGGTGAAAGGTATACTGTTATTTCCAAATGATGGCGACTGCATTAAATAGCTTAGAAGTTTTAAATGGCTGGCACTTATATTTCAGAAAATAAATATCAGTCTTAAGATATGGCCCAACATGTTTTTGCCTTGGGGAAGGGTAAAAAGCATGTTGAGTGCGCAATCACTTCTCTTCTATTTAGAATTCTCCTTTGCTCTGTGTGCACCCTGGATACAGCAGTGTAAAGAAAATGGATGCCATTAGAACAAGACTGGAAGGGAAAGAAATGAAAACAGTTGTTGGTTTAGGGTGGTGGGATTATGGGCTCGTTTTTATCTCATCTTTATGATCTTTTTAATGTCGTTTTAAGTATCTTTGTGATGTAAATAAGCAGAAAATATAAAAAAAAGGTTTATTACTTATCAAGTATTACTGGCCTCCAGGGTATTTGCAGTCTTTGGAGACGAGACTGTCATTATGCAGACAGCCTTGTTCAATCATTTGAGTAATATTTATCTAGCAAGGCATTTTGGGAAACATAGAATCCCGGTGGAGACACTGTTTGCACAGAGCTGGAAGGGCCTAGAAAAGTGAAATAGCATGCTGTGTATATTAAGAGTGTGAGCGACTTCCTTTTAGCAAGAGGGACCAGGGCTATCTTTTAGGAGGAGGTAGAATCTAAGCTCAATATGGAAGAATGATAAGATTTGGGACATGTGGAGAGAAGGTAGAATTTCACTTCTGGTGGTTTGGTGGAAGCACGTGGCTAGCTATGTCAGTGAATTGTGTCACTTTGGAACTGAGTGACTAACTTCTAATGCAAGACCCTACAGAGTTCTCTTTCCTGCCAGCATAGCTCCTGGCAATGTCTGAGCTGGTGGTTATTCCACTGGCCTGGATCCCTGAGTAACAAAGGTGGGCAGCGCTGGTCTACTAACCCACAGTGGACATGAAGCGGGCAAGAAGTGAAACTTGGTTGTTACAAGCCCCTGCGATTTGGGACTGTTTGTCCCCATAGCAGCACCTACCACTTACATTATATATATGTTTAAAATGGAAGGATATTCAGAGCAGAAAACAATATTAACTAAGATGTATGAGGAAATAAACAGTACAAAGGTTCATATTGGTTGGTGCCTGGAAGTGTTAGTGGAAATAGTCAGAAACAAGTTTTTGAGACTGGAATTTCAGGTTAATGATAAGGAGAAAACAAACCTTTGAGGTGTGGCTGGGCCTTGCCCTTAATTTATGTTGTTATTCTATGTTCTACCCCAAGGAGAAAGTGCTCAAAACTTACGTATAAAACCCTGACCAACCAGGAGCAAAAATCTTTGCTGATCTAGTATCTCAAACAATGCCTTTTTTCCCTACGTGGTGGCCAGTTTGTGAAGTCCACGTATCTGTCTGACTCTGTTCTTTCACCAGGGAACCTTGATACTCTTCCTGCGGTCAAGTGCAAAGCCTGATGTGTACTCAGGGCTAA
>NW_004443937.1:39100829-39110286 GCF_000243295.1 Trichechus manatus latirostris | reverse complement strand
AAGACATTTCAATAAATAAAATCCAAAATTGCACCTCTGTTCACTGGCCATGTATGATCCAACTAGCTGTTCAGCCTGCGCAATTTATTTGTGACGTGTTCATTGAATCAGAAGAGTTTGGGATTGTTAGGGACATTAAGGGCAGGTATCAAAACCATTCACTTTGACTCTCCTCAGCAACATCCTCACGGGGCAGTCTAGTCGCTGCTGGCACAGACGCAGTGGGAATAGTAAGAGTACTTATCTCATGACATTATTTTGAGGATGAAATGAGGGAATATGTGGAAAATCCTTAGAACTTTGTCTGTTATTGTGTGCTTCTGAGTCAATTCTGACTCAGTGACTCAGAGTAGAACTGCCCTGTAAGGTTTCCAAGGCTGTAACCTTTATGGAGTAGATCGCCAGGTCTTTTCTTCCATGGAGCCACTGTGCAGGTTTGAACAACCCACCTTTAGGATGGCAGCCAAATGCTACCACATAATAAATGCTCAGTAAATGTCAGTTGCTGCTGTTATTGTTATTATAATTATTCCACTATAATCTTACCAAAAAAAAACAAAACCAGTTGCTGTCAAGTTGATTCCAACTCATAGCAACCCTACAGGACAGAGTAGAGCTACCCCACAGGGTTTCCAAGGAGCAGATGGTGGATTTGAACTGCTGATCTTTTGGTTAGCAGCCGAGTTCTTAACCACACGCCACCAGGGCTCCGCTATGACCTAGAAAAACCAAACCTGTTGCTCTTGAGT
Source organism: Trichechus manatus latirostris (assembly GCF_000243295.1). Taxonomy (NCBI): domain Eukaryota; kingdom Metazoa; phylum Chordata; class Mammalia; order Sirenia; family Trichechidae; genus Trichechus; species Trichechus manatus. The sequence goes on along the minus strand of NW_004443937.1, from coordinate 39,109,537 downwards.
CTATTCCACCTCATAGCGACCCTAGGAGGGAGCATTTTTCCATCTTCAGAGAGCTTTCGCTGCTCAGAAACTTGTTCTTTACTGAGCACAAACCTAGCTCACTGTACTTTCCACTAATTGGTTTTAGTTTTGGCTTTAGGAGTCAGAGACGATGACGGTAATAGCCACTAACTAACATTGGTTGAGTGCTTACTATGTGCCCGGTCACTATACCAACTGCATTATTATATCATGTGAAGATTATTTTGAAACATTTCAAACATATCCCAGGGTAGCAACATAACAAATCCTCGTTTACCTTCAACCAAATTCAATGGTTGTCTAGATTTTGCCACACTTATTTTATCTACCCACCTCTATTTTTACTAAAATTTTTTAAAGCAAATCTTAGAAATAGTTTTATTTCACCTCTACACACATCAGTATTATCTCCTGCCATATGGAAAGTTCCCAATGTAACTATAATGCTGTTATCACAGTGAACAAAATCAATAGTAATTTCTTGATGTAACGTAACATTCAAGTTTCCGTGATGATTCCAAAATGTCTTATCATTGATTGGTTGAATCAGGATCCACACAAGAGTCACATGTTATATTTGCTTATGATTCATTAGTATTCTTTCCTATTGATTTTAGTACTCTTTAATCCAATATTTTTATGCCGTTGAATTTTTCTTTTAAACTTAGTTAACCTTTAGACTTTTCCACAATCTGGATTTGTTAGTTTGCTTTTCCTTGGTGTTATTTAACTTGTTTCTCTATTGTTCATATTTTGCTGAAGGTGAGTTGGCTCTAAGGCTGTGCTGTCTAACAGGGTAGTCACTAGCCACATTCATTAAAGTAAGCCCATTAAATAAAAGAAAAAATTAAGTTGCTCGCTTGCTCTGGCCACTTCTCCGGTGCAGCCAGCAATGGCTGTTTTGGGCAGCGCAGACAGAGAATATTTCAACGTGGCTGAGAAATGATTACACCTAGTCCCCAGCTTACGACGGGGTTCCGTTCCAATGACTCCGTTGTAAGTTGGTTCTGATGTAAGTCGAATACCTCGTTTCAAATTAACAGCTGATGCTACTTATGGTATGAAACACTGAATAAGACCGCGCTGTAGGCCTGATCTACAGTGAAGTTGGCGTGACTGTCATAACAATGAAGTCAGAGTCACAACGTTTGTCGGGCGCGTACGCAGTTCAGTTGTCATATGTCATTACAGTCAAACAGTGCCCAACTTTGTCTGTTAGGACTCCCAACACTGACACTGACTGCTTGTAGACCAGGCCATACCCTGCTATACAACAGTGTTTTGAACAGTAAATCATCAAACTGAACATCTGCCAGTGAACGTCTGAGAATGATAACATCAGCAATTACAAGCTGCAGCGTTGTATGTAGCAGACGTTCCTAACGATAGGATGTAAGGAACAAAACAGATGGTCGTAAGTGGGGTTCAAATACATCGTAAGTTGGGACTACCTACCTGTAGTTTGAAATACAAGCCTTTGTGGTACTATGTGCTTCTGATTGCATAGTACTGGGAGACACAATGTCTGGATGTCCCATTTTTATGATGTTGACATTGATGGAACTGAAACAATAGAAACTGAAGCCATTTATTGGTTGGGGTAGTGTCAGCCTGTCCCTTCATTATAAAATTCCCCTTCAACTTTCCATCTAAAGCAATAGTTGTAAACCTTTGGTGTTAAGTGGGTCCTTTTGGCAGATGGTGAAGCCCGGGGACCTCTTGTCCCGGTAATGTTTTTAAATGAAGAAAATCAATGTTATCAGAATACATGGTATTGAAGAGCATATTTGTGATCTAGTGAAACCTGGGCTTCCATATTAACACATTAAATAACATGATGTGGTGGCAAGTCTAATAACTACTGTAGTTTTGGAGTAATAAGAAGTAATTGTGGAATAAATGACATTTCCAGCATCTGAAACAACCTTAAAGTGATACGAAAATATATGTGATTTATATTGTGACAGAGTCACAGGTACTATTATTATCACTGTGGTTTGTTGTCTACACTTATATTGAACTAGTTGTTTTCAAGTTAGTTTTGACTCATGGCAGCCCCATGAGTTTCAGGGTAGAAATATGCTCCATAGGATTTCAGTGGCTGTGACCTTTTGGAAATAGATCACCAGGACTTTTAGGTGGGTTCGAACCACCAAACTTTTGGTTAGTAGCTGAGCGGTTAATCATTTGTGCTACCCCGGGACTCTATTTATATTGAAGATGATACTAAATTTCAGTTAGAGGTTGGTGAAAATATGCACCTTCCCCCATTCATGTTTACATATTCCTTCTGTTCTAAATATGTGCCCCCCGAAGTGTCCATGGATCCCACATTAAAAACCCCTGATCTAACCATAAATCACCCATTAATAATTTTGCTTGAACCAATTATTTCCTAGAGATTGAAGATGATGGTTTTCCTAAATCTGTTCTTCTTTTCACTTTTAGAGCTGTGATTTTTCTTTAAAGAACTTTCTGTTACTAAAACAGTTCGGTTACCCAGAAATATTGTTCAAACAGAATAAATAATATCCATTTTGCATATGAAATTACTGACACTCAAAGAGGTTAATTGATATGGCCACGGTCAAATAGCCAAAGGTTTAGAAATGGAACTTGATCCATATCCGGGTCACTCCACACCCTTCTGCTGGATCTAAATTCCATTCTACCACTAGTTTCCTAGCCTGCATTGTCCCTCCTCTGTAGGACAGCCTTTTCAAGCTCTGACTTGAAGGTTGGCGCTTTTTTCTCATTTCCATTTTCTCCAGTCTTCCTCAGCCATACTGATCCTTTCTGTGAGCACACTTCGGGTTGTCCCTGGTGGGTCCCCAAGTTGACAGAAAACTCCTGAGTGTCCTTGCCAACAAAGATCAGAGTGACAAATTACTTCCCTCAACTCAATACCAGACTTGCGTTCACAGTCTCAGATAAAATGTGTTTGTGGAAACAACATTTTCTGTGTCAACTCATCTTGAGCTTATTCTCAACAAAAATTCCCAAGCCATTTTCACATAGGCTGCTGCATCTTGTACTTGGGCAAATGGTAGGCTGGACCTGGGAAGCTCATCCCCTGGAAGAATTCTTCTTATATTTTGATAAGTTTGAAGACAAGATGACCCAGAGACTATTCTATTTCTGGAAGTGAAACATTGTCTAGGAGAATAACAATCAAATATACTTTTTACTTATTTAAGTGGGATGATGTGTAGACTATTGTTCAGCTTAACTCATTTATTTAGTCAAACAGCCATTTGTTTCAACAGTCGCTCATTCAAACAGTCAATCATTCAAACAGCCTTTTACACCAACCACCCATCCACCAGCCCACCCATCCACCCATCCATTCAGTGTTCACCAAGTACTGTATCTCCAGGAACTGTGATAGACACTAGGGATACAGCTGAAGACCAGACAGTCCTGATTCCTGCCTCATAGTTTATGTTCTAGACAGGAAACAAGCAAAGATAAATGACCGTGAAAATTCTAGAATCTGATACGGGCTGTGAGGCCTACAACGTAGGACGAGTAATGGAAGAAGGGGTACTTTACATGGACAAGCTCCCGAAGAGACAGCACTGGAACGGAGACCTCGCCTGAACTCCAAGTGCTGGTCTTTGTGTCCAGAGACAATGAGACAAGGCTTCTGCTTTTAAAGAGCTTTCGACCTGGAGGTAGGTGATGTACTGTAGAAAGTCCCTAACAGAAGAGTCTTGCCAGAGGGAGGATGTGGCTAGATGTGCACCCCCTTTGTTGTCTCAAAGCAAGGGTTTTGGCAGGACTTTTCTTGTTGTTATGCATCCATATAGATTATACCAGCAATGCCACACGTGTGGTGTTGATGTTACCCAGTATGCAGTCTTTCTCCTGGCATATTGTTAGGTACAGGAGAACATTTGGTGGAGAAGCCTTAATGCTTAACAGCCAGGTTTAATGATGCATTCCTGGGTCAGGAGGTTTGTTAACAAGCAGTTCTCAACTAAGCTATTTGGGGGAAAAAATAAAATAAAATATAGACTTTATTTCTGCCCAACAATCTTTTGGGAGAATTCAGGGGCACATGGCAATAGGTATATCCTTCCTGGGGAGCTTATTGAATAAATACGTCTTTTTAAAGTCATTTAGAGTCCTTGACTTTCTTCAACCCACTCCTTCCTACTATATCACTGAGATGCACGTCGAGGAAGACACTAGCTCCTGGAGCAGGATATAAATTAGTGGCCCATTAGCTCTCCCTTTTATTTGCCCTACCCAGAATTTCTTAACTAATTTGAAGCTCAGACAGTGCTCGCTTTGCATGGTAGTATGAGACTGTAAAAATGACCATGGAACCTAAAACCATGCAAAGCAATCTTAATAATAATGGGGCAAATTGCAAGTGTTCTGTGACTTTTCAAAAATTTTGTCAAACATTAACATTCTCTTACCAGCAGTTATAAACGTATCAGAAAAAAAAAAAAAGACAACTAATGCTTATTTAGTGCACCGTAATTTAAAACATTAGAAACATTAAGAATGAAAGTGTTTTCTTTCCTTGTAAAACAATTATCAAGATGACGCAGTGGTTAAGAGCTCAGCTGCTAACCAAAAGGTCTGCAGTTTGGATCCACCAGCAGCTCTTTGGAAATCTTATGCAGTGGTTCCACTCTGTCCTATAGGGTCACTATGAGTTGGAAGGCAAAGTGTTTTTTTGGTTTAGTTTGAGCGGTGCTTGCCTTGGCTGTTGTTGTTGTTGGTATGTAACTTAGGATACAGTCCAAGCGTCTTTCCTATGCCTCAGCAAATTGTCATAGTCCTTTCTAAGTCTGGATCAACCTCCAACATTTTGCCCTTTGCATTTTCAGCGTATGGAGTTTTATGAAATGTGAAGTTTTTGTTGGTGTTACTTCCTGTGGTGTATCATCTTCCTTTTCACCACAACCACTGCCTTCATCACAACCACTTTCTTCATTTCTGTTCGTCAGTCCGCCCTCACGAGGTTCCTCTGCCTGCATAGCTAGTCTCTTGAACAGCGATATGGTCCACATTCCCAAGGTCACCTCTTTTCTTCTGTAACTCCATTTACATCTGAATCAAAGTTTACTTCTAGCACTATCACTTTTTGCTTCTTTGCTGCTCTTTCAAATTTGTTGAGCAGTTCCCTCTTCCAATTATCCATTTTTTTAAAATGTCACATGTGTTTATCACTGGGAGATAAGGAGGCAACACGACTACGTGCCTTGCTGTCTGTGCGGGACCTGACTGACAGATGAGCAGTGACCAATCACCAGCTGACGTTGAAGGAAATAGCATGCTTGCTCACTGATCACAATATCTACCTGTTACTTACCTAGTGACTTGCGGACTGAAGAGCTAGTAGTGAAGTTTGTACTTTATGCAGTTGCACACAGTTAATATACCACGGAAACTGAAATTTGAATCATGTTTTTGGGGACTGTGTTATTATTTGTGATAACTGAAATTTGTTCATATGAAAACTGAGTAACAACGACTACTGCCTGTAGTTGGCAGAATTTAAATATGCGAGACGTGTAGCAATCCCAATTCCCAGCTTCTCTTGGGGGAAAACAACAGCAACACATATGACAACAGTTGTTCCACATTTCCACATGGAATCAGTTGGCTAGAGCTAAGTGGTGACTGCCACCTTGGAATAATGCATGCCCAGTTCCCACCATTCCTGACTATCAGGCACCATGAATTGTCACAGAGCCCTGGTGGCGTAGTGGTTAAGTGTTTGGCTGCTAACCAGAAGGTCAGCAGTTCAAATCCACCAGCTGTTCCTTGGAAACCCTATGGGGCAGTTCTACTCTGTCCTATAGGGTCGCTATGAGTCAGAATTGACTTGATGGCAATGAGTTTGGTTTTGGTTTTGTGAATTGTCATCTACTAGTGTGTGTATTATCAGTTTGGCGCTCTATTGTTGTGCTGTCCAATGCAGTGATTACCAGTCAGCCACATGTGACTATTTAAAGTTAAATAAAATAAGATTAAAATTCAATTTCTCGGTCTCTTGAATGCATTTCAATACCCTCATGCACCTAGTAGCTACTACATCAGACAGGACCGAATGTAGAACATTTCCATCACTGCAGAAAGTTCCCCTGAACAGCGCTGCTCTATAGGCAATGATCTATATTAGCTAAATTATTACAGATGTAGGGATATTAATAACATGGAAAATTCAATACTCTATTTCCCTCACAACAGGACATGTTCTCAATCAGAAAAGGAGCGCATAATAAGGTTCTTCAGCAAGAGAGACAATATACAAATATAAAACTGGTATATTCAAATATATAGGAATCTTAGGTTCAAGCTGGTATTTTTATAGGTCCTTTTGGATTATTGGGTCTACGAACTTAAATATTAGGCAAACTGTATAGTGTATTGTGCTAAGCATAGCTTGAAAAATGGTGTTGAGTGAAAAAGGTTGCAAATCCTAAAGACACTTACCCATTGCCATTGAGTCTATTCCAGCTGATAGCAACCCTATAGCACAGAATAGAATTGCCCCATAGGGTTTTTTAGGCTGTAATTTTTATGAGAGCACATAGCCAAATCTCTTCTCTCTTGGAGTGGCTGTGGGGTTCGAACTGCTGACCTTTCAGTTAGCAGCTGAGCACTTAGCCGTTTGCCACCAAAGCTCCTTTGTTGAAATATTAATACAGCTAAAGCTGGAGAGGAGGAAGAAGTGATAACAAGGTAACTAATTCCTGTACTGGCCTCCAGTGATGTTTGTATTAAGATGAGAAGGAAAACACAGTGAAAGATCATATTAGAGGATGGAGGTAGTAGGTGAGTAGAATGTGCAAAAATGGGGTGAAGTTTTAAATGTGGAATAAACAATGTTGTTGTTGTTGTTGTTGTTAGGTGCCATTGACTCAGTTCTGGCTCATAGCGACCCTACGTACAACAGAACAAAACACTGCCCAGTCCTCTGCCATCCGCACAATCACTGTTATGCTTAAGCCCATTGTTGCAGCCACTGTGTCAATGCATCTTTTTGAGGGTCTTCCTCTTTTTCACTGACCCTCTACTTTACCAAGCATGATGTCCTTCTCCAGGGACTGATCGCTCCTAGTAACATGTCTAAAGTATATGAGACGTAGTCTCGCCATCCTTGCTTCTAAGGAGCATCCTGGTTGTACTTCTTCCAAGACAGATTTGTTTGTTTTTTTGGCAGTCCATGGTACATTCAATATTCTTCTCCAACACCACAATTCAAAGGTGTCAATTCTTCTTCGATCTTCCTTATTCATTGTCCAGCTTTCACATGCATAGGAGGCGATTGAAGACACCATGGCTTGGGTCAGGTGCATCTTAGTCTTCAAGGTGACATCTTTGCTTTTCAACACTTTAAAGAGGTCTTTTGCAGCAGATTTGCCTAATACAATGCGGCTCTTGATTTCTTGACTGCTGCTTCCATGGGTGTTGATTGTAGATCCAAGTAAAATGAAATCCTTGACAACTTCAATCTTTTCTCCGTTTATCGTGATGTAGCTTATTGGTCCAGTTGTGAGGATTTTTGTTTTCTTTATGTTGAGGTGTAATCCATACTGAAGGCTGTGGTCTTTGATCTTCATCAGTAAGTGCTTCACGTCCTTTCCCTTTCAGCAAGCAAGGTTGTATCATCTGCATAACACAGGTTGTTAATGAGTCTTCCTCCAATTCTGATGCCACATTCTTCTTCATATAGTCCAGCTTCCCAGATTATTTGCTCAGAATACAGATTGAATAGCTATGGCGAAAGGATACAACACTGACGCACACCTTTCCTGACTTTAAACCGCACAGTGTCGCCTCGTTCTGTTTGAACAACTGCCTCTTGATCTATGTACAGTTTCCTCATGAGCACAATTAAGTGTTCTAGAATTCCCATTCTTCGCAATGTTATGCATAATTTGTTATGATCTACACAGCTGAATGCCTTTACATAGTCAATAAAACATAGGTAAACATCTTTCTGGTATTCTCTGCTTTCAGCCAGGATCCATCTGATATCAGCAGTGATATCCCTGGTTCCACGTCCTCTTCTGAATCCGGCTTGAATTTCTGGCAGTTCCCTGTTATTATACTGCTGCAGTCACTTTTGAAAGATCTTCAGGAAAATTTTACTTGGGTGTTATATTAATGATACTGTTTGATAATTTCCGCATTCGGTGGGATCATCTTTCTTGGGAATAGGCATGAATATAAATCTCTTCTAGTCGGTTGGCCGGGTAGCTGTCTTCCAAGTTTCTTGGCATAGACCAGTGAGTACTTCCAGCGCTGCATCTTTTTGTTGAAACATCTCAGTTGGTATTCCGTCAATTCCTGGAGCTTTGTTTTTCACCAATGCCTTCAGCGCAGCTTGGACTTCGTCCTTCAGTACCATTGGTTCCTGCTCATATGGTACCTTCTGAAATGGTTGAATGTTGACCAGTCCTTTTTGGTATAGTGACTCTTTGTATTCCTTCCATCTTCTTTTGATCCTTGCTGAGTCATTTAATATTTTCCCCATAGAATCCTTCAATATTGCAACTCAAGGCTTGAATTTTTTCTTTCAGCTTGAGAAATGCAGAGCATGTTCTTCCCTTTTGGTTTTACATCTCCAGGTCTTTGCACATGTCATTATAATACTTTACTTTGTCTTCTCGGGCCGCCCTTTGAAGTCTTCTTCAACTCTTTTACTTCATCATTTCTTC